>NC_134358.1:95841751-96141751 GCF_048569485.1 Anomaloglossus baeobatrachus
TATGATACACATCGGGTAACTAAGGGACCTTAGTTACCCGATGTGTATAATGGTTACCAGCGTTCACCGGCTCCGTCACGATCCCAGCAGCGCAAGGTTATGTCTGGCGATGCGTGCGGAGGGCCGGGGCGAGCGGCCAATCCATGCGGAGGGCGGGGCCAGGCCGAGGCGAGCGACCAATCCGTGGGGGGGCGGAGCCAAGCAAAGGTGAGCGGCCAATCCGTGCGGGGGGGCAGGGCCATGGCGAGCCCAGCGGCCAATCAGCTTTGTGTCACCGTAAGGACACAATTTTGGAGCAAGACAGACAGACAGACAGACAGAATAAGGCAATTATATATATAGATATGGGCTGAAAGTGCACACTCCCAGCTGCAATATGAGAGTTTTCACATCCAAATCGGAGAAAGGGTTTAGGAATCATAGCTCTGTAATGCATAGCCTCCTCTTTTTCAAGGGACCAAAAGTAATTGGACAAGGGACTCTAAGGGCTGCAATTAACTCTGAAGGCATCTCCCTCGTTAACCTGTAATCAATGAAGTAGTTAAAAGGTCTGGGGTTGATTACTGGTGTGTGGTTTTGCATTTGGAAGCTGTTGCTGTGACCAGACAACATGCGGTCTAAGGAACTCTCAATTGAGGTGAAGCAGAACATCCTGAGGCTGAAAAAAAAGAAAAAATCCATCAGAGAGATAGCAGACATGCTTGGAGTAGCAAAATCAACAGTCGGGTACATTCTGAGAAAAAAGGAATTGACTGGTGAGCTTGGGAACTCAAAAAGGCCTGGGCGTCCACGGATGACAACAGTGGTGGATGATCGCCGCATACTTTCTTTGGTGAAGAAGAACCCGTTCACAACATCAACTGAAGTCCAGAACACTCTCAGTGAAGTAGGTGTATCTGTCTCTAAGTCAACAGTAAAGAGAAGACTCCATGAAAGTAAATACAAAGGGTTCACATCTAGATGCAAACCATTCATCAATTCCAAAAATAGACAGGCCAGAGTTAAATTTGCTGAAAAACACCTCATGAAGCCAGCTCAGTTCTGGAAAAGTATTCTATGGACAGATGAGACCAAGATCAACCTGTACCAGAATGATGGGAAGAAAAAAGTTTGGAGAAGAAAGGGAACGGCACATGATCCAAGGCACACCACATCCTCTGTAAAACATGGTGGAGGCAACGTGATGGCATGGGCATGCATGGCTTTCAATGGCACTGGGTCACTTGTGTTTATTGATGACATAACAGCAGACAAGAGTAGCCGGATGAATTCTGAAGTGTACCGGGATATACTTTCAGCCCAGATTCAGCCAAATGCCGCAAAGTTGATCGGACGGCGCTTCATAGTACAGATGGACAATGACCCCAAGCATACAGCCAAAGCTACCCAGGAGTTCATGAGTGCAAAAAAGTGGAACATTCTGCAATGGCCAAGTCAATCACCAGATCTTAACCCAATTGAGCATGCATTTCACTTGCTGAAATCCAGACTTAAGACGGAAAGACCCACAAACAAGCAAGACCTGAAGGCTGCGGCTGTAAAGGCCTGGCAAAGCATTAAGAAGGAGGAAACCCAGCGTTTGGTGATGTCCATGGGTTCCAGACTTAAGGCAGTGATTGCCTCCAAAGGATTCGCAACAAAATATTGAAAATAAAAATATTTTTTTTGGGTTTGGTTTATTTGTCCAATTACTTTTGACCTCCTAAAATGTGGAGTGTTTGTAAAGAAATGTGTACAATTCCTACAATTTCTATCAGATATTTTTGTTCAAATCTTCAAATTAAACGTTACAATCTGCACTTGAATTCTCTTGTAGAGGTTTCATTTCAAATCCAATGTGGTGGCATGCAGAGCCCAACTCGCGAAAATTGTGTCACTGTCCAAATATTTCTGGACCTAACTGTATATTCCTATACAGGCCTTGGATGCAAGCAGTCGGCTGCTATTCATCTGAAGAAACACTGTTGTTTGTTGCTGTACTTCTCCTAGAGTCATCCTGGAGATAAGTTGTTTCTATACTTTCTCATGTGTGTTCATGTGTTCCCTGTATGATATTTAGAACTTATTGGGGTTAACCAGGCGCTCATCTCATCTGTTCCCTACATAGTGCCCAGTTAAGAGTCAACCAGGGTCAGGTATTCTACTCAGCGCATAGGTGCAGAACCTATCTAGGGTGGTCAGGGGAGCCAAAGGCCAGTGGAAGGTTTGGTCAGGGGTCACTATCTCCCCCATTTCCCTAGACACAAGGTTTCCCTTCGCTGTCGCCATATGCATTGTACTTCCCCACACCTAGCATGATATACACTTTTCCTTCGTGTAGAGTGAATTGCCTAAATAGGCGTCAATATATCACAATTATGGAAAATTCTTTCAATTTTCAAAACCCTGCTTTAAATTTTGAACCATCCGCTGTCTTACATTTGGCTGTTGTCTACATAATCTAAGCTTAGAATGGAGCAGGTGATGTAAATTAGAATTTTTGTAAAAAGAAGTTAATATCTATAATATTTCCCACCAGCCACAACAAAAAAGGTAGTTTTTTTTTTTTTTTTATAAATAAGCACCTATATACCACTGCTACTATATGGGAAAAAAAAATGAACTGACAGGTTCACTGGTAAAAATGTGCAGACACGGGGAAATTTATCAGAAGAACTAGGTGACTGCATACTTCCAAATCTTAACAGCGTGTGATGCACACACTGTTAGGATTCACCAGTATGGATAGTAATAATTGGCGGTCTCATAAACGCAAGTATGCAACTCGTGCTATGTCTCCCTCAAATAACTTGTTTTGAGAAAAGTAAGGCACATCTAGTTGGAATGTGACCAGAAATATGTAAATACTATACTTATAGTCACAGGACAGCCTGCTCTCACCAGCACTACCGTTGACTACTGACAGTGTGCGCACCACATGTTGGCAGAATTAAGAAGTATGCTTTATTGGTTTGATTAGGCTTACTAGTATTTTTGATAGCAAGGAAAGGGTAATCTGTATGAAGAGTGAATTGTGTGACCCCCATTTTAGCCTATCCAAAGTGATTACCTTGATGTTTGTTCCATCAATATGCCATTGTATGTAAAGCGCTGTGGAATTAACAGCGCTATGTAAATTAATAAATATTATTATAATGTACATATGTTACAATACATAATATAAACCAGAAAATGAGTGCTGGTGCCTTGTGGTGCTGTTGCATGTGAGGAGTGGTAGCAGTCACAGGGAACGTATGGAGGTGGGGTTAGGGCTAGGAAAACGTGGTACTGGCTAGTACCGAGTATTGACTATCAGGGGCAGCAGCAACATTATTGAGTCCATATAAAGAGGAGGGTTGGTGCTAATCTGAAGAATACTAACAAGTGGAATGAGATGCTAGATCTAGATTTTGAGTGTCTGTTTGAGAGACAGGCCAAGATTTAACCACCAGTGGGGAGCAAGCTTGGCCTCATGCAGAGAAGCAAGTAAGGGCAGTTGTGGCTGTGGTGTTGGTGACCTGGAAGTCATTAGTCATGGTGTTGTGGCTTGTATAGAGCTGTGGAGAACAGTATAATGTGTGGGCTACTGCTGATATGTACCGACATCCTGAATGGTTAGCTGTAGAGAGTCTTCTGGACTTGTACAAATAGTCAAACAAGTTAAGGAACAAGTATTGAGTTGAGGTGGTGTGATATAGCTAGGTGCCTTTGGGGTGGGGCTGAGGCAGTAAATAGACCTTTCTGAACCTTTCTCCTTGTAGGCCTTGGTTGACCTGAACTGGATGGAGTAGGGAGCAGTTGAACTCAAGGTCAAAGTCAGAAGGTTACTATGTGAGTGACTGTGAGTGAGCCTGAAAGGTGGGCTAACTGTCCCATTATTAGCTAGCCTATTGGATGTTAGCATGGGAGTGAATGTGTGAATGGACAGAACCTTTGAGAAGGAGGGCCTGTATCTGACAAGCAGAACTCCCGAGAACAATGTCTGTGAGAACATGTGAGATTGCTATTAAATACACGTCATACTTTGACATATTGGGGTGAGACTGAAGAAATACGGTACTGCTGGTGTCCATGTGAGATGAACAAAGGACCGAGTAAGACGTTCATACAAAATGTTTTGTATCTTCTTTATTTTGGGAATTTTGCAATATTAAGAATTGTTCCACATGTGAGTGTTGAAACCTAAGAGCATATTGTGCTTCTTAATATGACAGAAATGACAGCTCTATATATACTGCTATATCTGCGATTTTGTGATCTGTAAAGGCAAAATTTGAATTTTAAATGATCAGAACCCATCAATTCAATTTGCATGGAGATAAGGAGCGGCTGCACAGTGCAGACACAAGGGTTTCTACACAAAACCAACAAACGGATGTATATTAGTCAATAGCATGTTTCTGTGCTATTGGAGGGGAGTAGTCATTTTTGCAAAGTGAGGAGGAAGTGAAGTCATATTGGCTTTAAAATCTGAATAAGCTTCTGGGTAAATTGTCATTTTGTAAAGGCCGCTTTACACGCAACGACATCACTAACGAGATGTCATTGGGGTCACAGAATTCGTGAATTAGCGACGTTAGCAACGTCGTTGCGTGTGACACCTACAAGCGACCGCTAACGATCACAAAATAGTGAAAAATCGTTGATTGTTGACACGTCATTCATTTCCCAAATATCGTTGCTCATTTTGGATGCAGGTTGTTCGTCGTTCCTGAGGCAGCACACATCGCTACGTGTGACACCCTGGGAACGACGAACAACAGCGTACCTGCATCCTCTGGCAACGAGGTGGGAGCGACGTGAATGCGGCTGCTCTCTGCCCCTCCGCTTCTATTGGTGACCCACAGCTTGACGTCGCTGTAACGCCGCACAAACCGCCCCCTTAAAGAGGTTGTTCGCCGCTCACAGCGACGTCGCTAGGAATTTAAGTCTGTGTGATGCTTACCAACGATATTGTTCGCCACGGGAAGCGATTTGCCCGTGACGCACAAACGACGGGGGCTGGTGCGATCGCTAGCAATGTCGCAGCATGTAAAGCGGCCTTTATTGCTAGAGAATGCTGACCATATGGCCAATTTCACATTTTGGTGTAAAACCTATCTAATGGGATAATTCCCCTCTTAAAGGGAACCTGTCACCAGATTTGGCAAATATAAATTACGGCCACCACCAGTTAGCTCTTATACTGTATACAGCATTCTAGAATACTGTATATAACAGCCCAGATCGCTCTATAGAACGTAAAATCACTTTTATAATACTCCCCTAGGGGGCAGTATGGTCCAATGGGTGTTGTTGCTCTCTCGTCTGGCGCCTCCTCTCTGCTGCGATTGCCGTCCTTCTTCTACCCAGCCCAGTATCGATGACGTGTCCTACGTCATACACACTGGCCAGCATTGCGGTCCTCTGCAGGCGCACTTTGATCTGTCCTGTGCGTATGCACAGGCAGTCTGCAACCTTCCCTCGCGCCTGCACATTACAGTACTTTGCTCAGCCCTGAGCAGGACAGATCAAAGTGTGCTTGCACAGGACCGCAATGCCAGCCTGTGTGGATGACATGGGCTAGGCTGGATAGAAGGAGGACAGCGATCGCTGCAGGGAGGACGCACGGGACCAGAAAGCAGCGACACCCATCAGATTAGACTGCCCCCTAGGTGAGTAAGGTGAGTATAATAAAAGTGATTTTTACGTTATACACAGCAGCCTGGGCTCTTATATACAGCGTTCCAGAATACTGTATATAAGAGCTCAGTGGTGGTGGCCGCAGGTTATAGTCGCCAATTCTGGTGACCAGTTCCCTTTAAACATTGTAGCATATGCACAGAATATGCCATAAATGTCTAATGGTTAGAGTCTAACCTCTAGGATTTCACTTATCAGGGGGATGGGAGCGCTATGACAATAATTCAACACTGTAATGCAGGTTCCTCCATTAAATTTAATAGTGTGCGGCAATATCACTTCCCCTCACTACAACACTACAATGAAGTCTATCAGAGTTATGGAAAGCATCATGTCACCCACCCACCTCTGTTACATAAAGTGAACACTGTAAACCATTGGAGCTGGTGGGCTTTCAGGCCAGTATAATTTAATATTTTTAATGTTCTGCTATTGGGACCAGCAGCTAGCATTTCAGAGCATGAAACAATGTCAATGATGTTATTCCTGCAGAGATCTATTCTAGTCAAAAGATGCTCTAACTTCTCTCCCGTTCAGGGGCTGGGTGGGCCGATAATTGTCCACCATGTGCACTGGAGTTTCACACTCCAGAGTTGATAAAATGCTTCGAAATTTCTCCATCTGCAAAAACAAATAATAAATTTGAAGTATATTACAGCAATAGTTAAAATAAAATGAACAACCAGCCATATCCTATAAATGTCTCATAGATGCAAGTCCAACAAATAGACAGTCACTTACATAAAAATGGGGTCCGGTCCAGAAATGGAAAAGTAGATTAACTGCTGGCACTTCTTAACCTGAAGGTCTGAATTGGTGCATACTGAACATACTGTATATACTATCACAATAACAGTTCTACTCAAGCAAGAGGGAAACAAAAGCTGAAGAATGCAAACAGTGTGTTCACTATTTGTATCCTTCAGCTTTTTTTCCCTCTTGCTTGAGTGCACCTATTATTGTGATAGAAATGGAGACGTGGCCATTTATCCATTGCTCTCTCCATCCATTTTTATGGGAGTGCTAAAAAGAATTTGGTATATAATGGTGATAATTGTGAGGGGCTGTTACCTGCTCTGTGCTGGCTGTAATCGGTTCTCTTAGGAGTATCCAGGTCACACATTCCTCACATGGGGGTGTTGTGTAAGAGCCTTGGTATGTCCAGTAATCCCGGGATGTAGGGAACAGGATTGAAGGATCAAAATCTGTGAAATGCGCTTTCCTTCCCTTAATTACAAGAAAAATGACATTATTTTTTGTTCTGGTCGTGATGAAAAATCCAAATAAACTATCACCTAACAAACTTGTAGAATAGTAAAACATTTTCTACGTCACCAGTAATCCCAGTGAAGCCACGTATTGTTCTGCATCTCCTATAAATCATGCCAGTTTAACGTCACTACATGGGAAAGACTTGTCACCGGCTGGGGAAGAGATTCATTTCTGTGCTACTGACAAAAATAACCCAATTCTCAAGGGCCTTATAAAATAACTGTGAAACTATGGACAAAAAGTAAAAAGTTACTATCTGGCTTGAGAGGACACAAGCAGGAGGAATCTTTGCTTCTACATAAGGGCTTATGACACTAGTCGAGGTAGGGCCGTTTCACATCTCCGGTATTTTGCCGGAAGCCACATCCGGCACACATGCAGTACAGTTACATTAATTTACAGTGGAAGCGTGACACCATGCGGACACAAGCGGTTGTGTATGAAGCACACAACCGCATGGTGTCGCGCTTCCACTGTAAATTAATGTAACTGTACTGCATGTGTGCCGGATCCGGCTTCCGGAAAAATACCGGAGATGTGAAATGGCCCGTGGCTGATGATCTGAACCCTAAGCAGACAGCAAGAAGAGAATGCATTGCTCTAAGATGGAGCGTCAGCTTTTCAGTCTAGCAGTTAGACTTCCTGCAGCCCTCCTATACTTCTGTGCTTACTTGGGCTGCTATCCATGTGTTACAAGATGGCCCACTGGCGGACACAGATAGAAAAGGGCCCCTATGCAAGAACAATATATGGGTCCCTTGCAGTCCAAGAGCTCATCAAAATGCAAAATTGCACCTCCCAAAGTGCCTCTTCCCACTTGGGTCCTTGTGCGGCCACCCAGGTTACACCAAGGATATGTCTACCCCTAAGGTGTCAACAATTTATTAATTTATTTTACCCCATACACTGATCAACATAAATCACATATATTTATTATTTAGGTTGTTGAGGTTTTGGGTATATTAAATTATTTATATTGTGTCTCTTGGAACTATTGTCCACTCCTTTGTCCTTATAGATATTAGAGGTTTCTGAGATGTCTACTATGGCGCCTTTGACCTGGTCAGGCACCACTGAGTACTGCACCCATGCTGGGACAGTGCTTCCAGGTAAATTACAAAGGCCAGAATGGGGTGTGTACGCACAGACACATAGCAACCAGGTCTCCAACACCATTAGATGGGACCCTTGGGCAGTCCTCCAAAAGGGGGCTGCCTGACAATTCTTGTCAAGGGGTGGAGTGGAGAGGCTGGGAATTAGGTTGCAGTGGCAGTCAGAAAAGGAAGTGGAGCAAGCCAGTCTGCTAGTGAAGTGCAGAGAGACACTAGGCAGACCCTGCAAGTGTAGTAGCTGTTGGCGGGGGAGAGCGGGTACCTGTGAGTCAGCCTGAAAGACACCTGCAGAGAGGTGGCCAACTACGGGGACTGCTGGTATCCAGGCACGCACAGGGAAACAGGTCCCTAGAGTAGCCTCAAGTGTAACTAGCTGATAAACCTGTCGGTGAGGGTACTGGAGATACCTCACCAAACACACAGAGTCCGAGCCTCAACAGCAACAAGGGGACCCATAAGGAGACAGTGCCAGGAGCCATCTCACCAAGGTTCATGCTGCCGGCAAATGGGCCAGAAAGGGGAGGAAAGGCAGAAGCGACTTCCCTGGATGATTCCCACGATACTGCAAATAAGGGGTTATCCCAAACAAAGGGAGTGCTAGGAAGGCGAGCTAGCAGCTACCCTCAATTTGGCCTGAAGGAGTTCCTGGTTCCACCTGGTATAATCTCAGCATCGCCCGGGTATCTCACCGACCAGCAAAAAGTGAGTAAACAAGTTAAAGACAGCTCCGACTGTGCTTGAGTCATTCTGCGACCTGTTGTTCCCCACACACACACCCGAGCACTTGGGGCCAGCCTCACTCTCGGGAGGCTACACCATCTAACTGCAAAGTCCATCAACCCCAGATACTCGTTAAACTGCAGTGGCGGTCACCCACCTCTGACCGCAAAACCGAGAGTGGCGTCACGACTAAGATAGTAAAAACCAACCTACCTGTTGTCCTGCTAAAAGAGAACTGTGGCGTCCCTGAACAGGATCAGCACTCCTGGGGCATCACACTACCACCAGAGAGGGGCTGCAGTGGTGAATAAAAACTACTACCCTGATCATCCGAGCAGAGCAGCAGTGCCAGCAGAGTCAGCCAGACCAGAACCAGGCATGTATCTTCAGTGAGTGTGGGGGTTTCAGTCACACTGGGGTCCTAGGACCCCAAAAGAGCTTTTTGGCCCATGTGTGACAATCTGTTGAATATTTTGCATTGGAGCTCACAAACTTCAAGTTACGTCACGGACAAGAATACTAATCATGATGCAGCTACTGCCTGCAACTCGAGCTAAAATGTCAAGAATAGCAAGTCAACTTTACTTTTTTACCACATCATTATGTCTCAAATATGCTTTTTCTTTATTATAGTTTGTATTTATACTTCTTAGGGGTACTTTGCACACTACAACATCGCAAGCCGATGCTTGCGATGCCGAGCGCAATAGTCCCCGCCTCCGTCACAGCTGCGATATCTTGTGATAGCTGCCGTAGTGAACATTATCGCTACGGCATCTTCACATGCACTTACCTGTTCTGCAACGTCGCTCTGGCCGGCGAACCGCCTCCTTCCTAAGGGGGCAGGTCGTGCAGCGTTAGAGCGACGTCACACGGCAGGCGGCCAATAGAAGCGGAGGGGCAGAGATGAGCGGGACGTAAACATCCCGCCCACCTCCTTTCTTCCGCATTGGTGGTGGGACGCAGGTAGGAGATGTTCCTCGCTCCTGCGGCTTCACACACAGCGATGTGTGCTGCCGCAGGAATGAGGAACAACATCGTAACATCGGTCCTTCCGAAATTATGGAAATGGCCGACGCTACACCGATGATACGATTTCGACGCTTTTGCGCTCGTTAATCATATCAAAAACGATTTACACACTCCGATATCGACAGCGACGTCGGATGTGCGTCATTTTCGAATTGATCCCACCGACATCGCAGCTGCGATCCTGGTTCTACCTGGTATAATCTCAGCATCGCCCGGGTATCTCACCGACCAGCAAAAAGTGAGTAAAAAAGTTAGACACCTCGGACTGTGCTTGAGTCGTTCTGCGACCTGTTGTTCCCCACACACACACCCGAGCAACTGGGGCCAGCCTCACTCTCGGAAGGCCACACCATCTAACTGTAAAGTCCATCGGCCCCAGATACTTGTTAAACTGCAGTGGCGGTCACCCACCCCTGACCGCAAAACCGAGAGTGGCGTCATGACTAAGATAGTAAAAACCAACCTACCTGTTGTCCTGCTGAAGGAGCACTGTGGCGTCCCCGAACAGGATCAGCGCTCCTGGGGCGTCACAACTTCTGGCGTCACGAACAGGATAAGGACTAGACCTGTTCAGACAGGTGACCTTATGCCTTGGCGGTCCGTTTGAAAAGTTTAAAACGCCGCCATATTGCCATCGCAGAAAGCGCCAAAGAAACAGCAGTCCACGCAGAAGAAATTTACCGCCCACGAAGAGGTGTGTCGCTCCCAGGATCCCCGGAGCGCTCTGACCCGGCGAGAGGAGGAAGATGGATGCCAGGGGTGCTGCTATCCCCAGTCAGGGCGACGCAGACCAAGCGATGCCTGGCCCCGGTGTGGTGAACGTGGCAGCGTCTAGCTCCGTTGCGGCGGTCGCAGCCATGCCTGCCGTAATCGCTCCGATAATGCCAATCTCCTTACCGTATGTCCCAGGTGCGACCTGGCTGCCCCAATACGCTGGTAAGGCGAACACCCTGACTGGATTCAATAAAAAGATCAGCACCCTGCTGGACATGTACGCGATGACCGGTAAGCAGAGGACTGCAGTGGTGCTGGGGCAACTGACTGGAGCAGCAGAACTAAAGGCTGAGGCCTGGACCAGTGATGACCAGGGCTCTGTAGCTACCATTTTTCCCAAATTAAAAGCTGCCTTTGAAGACCGCATAGAGGCAGAGCTGAGAATGGGCTTCTAAAACTGCTGTCAGAAAACCCAATATAGCATAAGAGATTATGCCCTCAGGTTGCAAGCCGCACTGCGGGCTCTCAAGCTCGTGGACCCTGTCAGTGATCAGGAAGGAAACAGGATGATGACAGAACAGTTCTTGCAGGGCCTGCACTCCCCTGAGGATAGAAAACAGATGAGGCTGTGGTCTCTGGAACACATTGATGTGGACTTCGCCATTCTGAAAGACAGGGCAGTGAAAGCACTTCAACCCCCTATGGACACAAACCCCATCTCACCAGCCTGGTCTAGCAGCACCCCAACTGTCGGAGCAGAATCCTCCTCGCAGGCCCTGGTAGCAGCAAAAGGACTCATAACCTCAGCAGAAGCTCCAGATACCCTGTCCTCCCAAGTACAACAACTCAGCAAGAACGTCGCCCGAATCCTGAAAGCAATGCAACTCCTATCAGAATCCAAGGCCCCTCATAGGATCCTGCTAGCTGACAGCCCAGAGGACGTCCCCTGGATGCGAGGGAGAAGAGGTCCCTCATCCCGAGGGAGGAGCAGCGATCGCTATGACTCGTCCGGACAACCCATCTGCCACCGTTGCCTGGAGGCAGGCCACTATGCAAGGGTCTGTCCTTTAAACGGGCCAAACCTGGGGCCAAGGGCCGGTCCCCAGGATTAATGAAACCAGGCCCAGCTGACTGCCGTAATCAGTACGTGGAAGGACGACCGATCCTGTCCATCTCCCTTGACTGTATCCCAACCTTGGCATTATTGGACACCGGCTCCCTGGTAACAACAATCCCGTATGTCCTTTATCGCAGGTTTTGGTCGGACGACGATCTCCGACAACCGGACCCTGACCTTACCATCTATGCAGCCAATGCTCAACCTATAGATCAGATTGGGGTCAAAGAGGTAACCATGAAGGTGGGAAGGCAGGAAATGAAGGGACAGGGATTGATTGTTGTAGCTAGTGATGTTAGAGAAAGGAACCCACAAATGATTTTAGGCCCAAATGTCATAGAAAATTGCTTAGGAGAAGTGTTGTTGTTGCTTCACCAGATCGTTGAGGGTGTTGAGGGCGGACAATGGAGAGCCCTGCAAAAAGAGATCCAAGTCATCCTGAGGAAGCAACAAGTAAACCAGGTTGGCGGTGAAATTGGTAATGTACGGGTAATGGATGCTAACCCCATTGTGATACCCCCAAGGAGTGAGATGATGATGTGGTGCTGGGCAGCGGTACGTCTCATAAGACAGGATTACCAGGCTGTAGTAAAACCCACTCATTCAGAACACTGGCCCACAATCCTGAAAGCCAGAGGGGTAGTTGATGTACACAAGGGAAGGGTACCTGTACGAGTACTGAACTGTGGGAAGGAGGAAGCCAGATTACCAAGATTCGCTACCATTGCCAAACTGTTTACTTGCCCAGACAACACTATACACACTGTAGGTCCCCTGACACAAGCTGACTCAAAAAAGGACGAGACCTCCCAAGAACAGTTAGAGGACTGGTGTCAAAAACTCCATGTGGAAACTGACTCTACCCCCACCTACCAGAAAGAAGGGGTTCACCGGGTCATCCAGGAATACGAGCAGGTTTTTAGTAAGAACTGGAGTTTGGTAGGATCAAAAGGGTGCAACAAAAAGGAAGCAATAAAAGAAAAACAGCCTTAGGCCCCCTTCACACGTCCGTGAAAAACACGCACGTGTGTTACGGGCCGTTTTTCGGGTCCGTGTCCCGTTTTTGTGTTCGTTTTTATGGTCCGTGTGGCACCTGTGTGAATTGCGTATGCTAGCCGTGTTTGTGTGTAGAACGTCCGTGTGTGCGTGTGGAATTAACGTGTATGTGTACGTGTAATGTCCGTGTGTAATGTCCGTGTGTGTGATGCACAATGTCGTTTATAAATGTCGGCTGACAGCAGACAGAGTTGCGCGATGAGAATGAACTCGGGTGAACTTCACCCGACTTCATCCTCATACCGCGGCTCTGTCTGTGTCGAGTACTGATTAGCGGTCACCTGTGAAGGATTCACTGGTGACCGCTAATCCCCCGAGTGACTGAAGTTTCCCCCCCTCTCTCATACTCACCGTTCCTCGATCCCCGGCGCGGCGCTGCACGGCTGCACCGGAGCGGCGGTGTCTTCTGCAGCTCCTGTCACCTCCATGCAGCAGAGCTGGATGCGACGCTGGACCATCCTGGATGACGCCGGACATGGAGGGCTTTTTCGGGCTGATTAAATTGTTGAACCAGGGTATATGTGTGTGTTTTTTATTTCTAATAAAGGATTTTTCGGGTGTGTGTGTGTTTATTTACTGTAATTTACAGATTAATCATGAAAGGAATCTCGGGGAGACGCCTGACATAATTAATCTAGGATTTAGTGGCAGCTATGGGCTGCCATTAACTCCTTATTACCCCGATTTGCCAAAGCACCAGGGCAAATCGGGAAGAGCCGGGTACAGCCCCAGAACTGTCGCATATAATGTATGCGGCAATTCTGGGCGGCTGCTGACTGATATTGTTAGGGTGGGGGGCTCCCCATAACGTGGAGCTCCCCATCCTGAGAATACCAGTCTTCAGCCGTATGGCTTTATCTGGCTGGCATTAAAATTGGGGGGGACCGTACGCCGTTTTTTTTAAATTATTTATTTATTTATTTTACTGCACAGTATAGACACGCCCACCGGCTGCTGTGATTGGGTGCAGTGAGGCACCTGTCACTCAGTGTGGGGGCGTGTCTCACTGCAACCAATCATAGGCGCCGGTGGGCGGGGAAAGTAGGGAATAGGAGATTGTTTAATGAGCGGCAGGCTTTTTCAAAATAGTAAAAGCCGCCGCAGCAGTGTGAATGCCGTGCAGCGCCGCGCCGGTGATCGGGGAACGGTAAGTATGAGAGAGGGGAGGAAACTGACCGACAGACTGTGAGAGAGGGACAGAGAGACCGACAGAGAGACCGACCGACGGACTCAGGGAGATTGACCGACATACACAGAAATAGAAAGAATAGCCGACATCACTAGAAATAAAAACACCAAACGGACACGGACTATAGGTAGATGCATACGTGTTTACTAACGTGTCTGCACATACCCATAGACTTTCATTGTGTCCACGTGTGCGTGCTCCGTGCAGATAACGGACATGCATCCGTGCAAAACGCAAACACATACGGATCACGGACACGCACACACGGACATAATGAAATAACGCACGTGTGACCACAATCATAGATTAACATTGGTGCACGTTTGGCTGTGTCTCCGGTATATTCGGAAACGGACCAAACACGCACGTGTATCACGGACGTGTGAAGGGGGCCTTAAAAGAATTAAAGAGGGTAGGTAGTGATGAGGCATTATATAATTATAGAAAATTAAATAAAATATGTAAAAAGCAAATTAAGTTAGCTACGTTTGAGACAGAGAGACTCATTGCGAGAGAAAGTAAAAATAATCCTAATATTCTTTAACTACATAAACAGTAAAAAACTGAAAAGCGATAGTGTTGGCCCCCTTAAAAATAGTCTTGGTAAAATGGTGGAGGGGGATGAGGGTAAAGCCAACCTGCTGAATGACTTTTTTTCCCCGGTTTTTATACAAGGAAATGCCATGGCAGATGACATGACCAGTGATACCATAAATTCACCCTTGAATATTACCTGCTTAACCCAGCAGGAAGTACGCCGCCGCCTCGAAATCACTAAGGTTGACAAATCTCCGGGCCTGGATGGCATACACCCCAGAGTACTACAGGAATTGAGTTCTGTGATAGACCATTATATTTAATCTTCTCAGATTCCTTAATAACAGGGTCGGTACCGCAGGACTGGCGCATAGCAAATGTGGAGCCAATATTCAAAAAGGGGACAAAAATTGAGCTGGGAAATTATAGGCCAGTAAGTTTAACCTCTACGGTTGGTAAAATCCTTGAGGGTTTCTTGAGAGATGCTATACTGGAGTATCTCAAGAAAAATAACCTTATGACAGAGTATCAACATGGGTTTATGAGGGATCGATCCTGTCAAACTAATTTGATCAGCTTCTATGAAGAGGTAAGTTCAAGCCTGGACCAGGGAAATGCAGTGGATGTTGTGTATATGGACTTTTCAAAAGCTTTTGATACGGTGCCACACAAAAGGTTGGTACATAAAATGAGAATAATGGGGATAGGGGAAAATATGTGTAACTGGGTTAAAAACTGGCTCAGTGATAGGAAACAAAGGGTGGTTATTAATGGTACGTACTCGGACTGGGTCTCAGTTCATAGTGGGGTACCACAGGGGTCAGTATTGGGCCCGCTTCTTTTCAACATGTTTATTAATGACCTTGTTGGGGGCATGCGGAGTAGAATTTCAATATTTGCAGATGATACTAAACTCTGCAGGGTAATCAATACAGAGGAGGATAATTTTATATTACAGGGAGATTTATGTAAATTGGAGGATTGGGCTGAGAAGTGGCAATTGAAGTTTAATGTAGATAAATGTAAGGTCATGCACTTGGGTAGAGGAAATAAAATTTATAATTATGTACTTAATTGTAGAACACTGGGTAAAACAGACACAGAAAAAGACTTGGGTGTATGGGTGGATGGTAAACTTCACTTTAGTGGACAGTGTCAGGCAACTGCTGCCAGGGCTAATAAAATAATGGGATGTATTAAAAGAGGTATAAGTGTTCATGAAAAAAATATAGTTCTACCTCTGTACAAGTCACTAGGCGACCGCACTTAGAATACTGTGTACAATTCTGGTCACCGATATATAAGAAGGACGACCAAGAGAAGAGCGACCAAGATTATTAGAGGAATGGGGGGGCTGCAATACCAAGACAGGTTATTAAACTTGGGGTTATTTAGTTTGGAAGAACAAAGGCTTAGGGGGGATCTAATCACAATGTATAAATATATGAGGGGACAGTGCAGAGACCTTTCCAAAGATCTTTTTACACCTAGGCCTGCGACTGGAACACGGGGGCATCCGCTACGTCTTGAGGAAAGAAGGTTTAATCATAATCACAGACAAGGATTCTTTACTGTGCGAGCAGTGAGACTATGGAACTCTCTGCCGCATGATGTTGTAATGAGTGATTCACTACTAACATTTAAGCAGAGCCTGGACGCCTTTCTTGAAAAATGTAATATTACCAGTTATATATATTAGATTTTATGACAGGGTGTTGATCCAGGGAACTAGTCTGATTGCCGGATGTGGAGTCAGGAAGGAATTTTTTTTCCCCATCGAAGCTTGTTTGCCACATTGGTTGTTTTTTTTTTTTGTTTTTTTTTGCCTTCCTCTGGATCAACATGTGAGGCTACGGGTTGAACTAAATGGACTTAGAGTCTCCCTTCAACCTTAAAAACTATGATACTATGAACATCACATACCCACAGGCAGTCATCCTCCCATTAAGGAAAGACATAGGCCTATACCACCAGCCAACTACCAGAGCGCTAAAGACATGCTGAAGGACATGAAAGAGGCAGGAGTCATTGGGGACAGTTGCAGCCCTTGGGCAGCTCCCCTGGTCCTGGTGAAAAAGAAGGATGGCACAATGAGGATGTGTGTGGACTATAGACCGATAAATCAGATAACACACAAGGATGTCTACCCCTTGCCACGGATAGAGGAATCCCTCGCTGCCTTAAAGGCCTCTAACTATTTTTCTACCCTAGATCTCACTAGTGGCTACTGGCAAGTATCTGTAGCAGAAGAAGACCGGGAGAAGATGGCCTTCACCACCCCCATGGGCCTCTGTGAGTTCAACAGCATGCCATTTGGACTTTGCAACGCCCCCGGGACCTTCCAGAGGCTGATGGAGTGCTGCCTGGGACATCTCAACTTTGAACCCATTCTGCTCTACCTGGATGACATCATCGTGTACTCCAAGACCTATGAGGACCACCTGAAACACCTGGCTGAAGTCTTTGAAGCACTATCCTGATATGGGATGAAGCTGAAACCATCCAAGTGCCACCCACTAAAGCCAAAGGTCCAATACCTAGGTCATGTGGTCAGTACAGAAGGAGTAGCACCGGACCCAGAGAAGGTCACAGTCATCTAGAAATGGCCCACACCTACCACTGTCCAGGAGGTGTGTCAGTTCCTTGGCCTGGTGGGTTACTACAGAAGGTTTATCAAGGGCTATACGAAGATGGCGGTGCCTTTGCAAGAGCTCCTGATAGGCCAATCAAAGAAGGGGAAGGCTTGCGGCCCACCATTTCACTGGGGAGAAGCAGAGGAACACTCCTTCAGGCAAATTAAAGGGGCCCTGACAGGTGAAGAGATTCTAGCCTACCCTGACTACAATCTACCATTTGTGCTGTACACCGATGTCAGTAATTTGGGGCTAGGAGCAGTGCTTTCCCAGGTGCAGAGGGGCAAGGAACGTGTGATTGCCTATGCCAGCAGGTAGCTACGGCCTACTGAGAGGAACCCAGAAAACTATAGCTCATTCAAGTTGGAGTTCCTGGCCATGGTCTGGGCTATCACAGAGCGGTTCAAGCACTACCTGGCTGCTACCAAATTCACTGTCTTCACAGACAACAACCCCTTAACCCACTTGAATACTGCTAAACTGGGTGCCATGGAGCAACATTGGGTAGGCCGACTAGCAAATTATGATTTTACTGTCAAGTATTGAGCTGGCCGCAAGATTGGCAACGCAGATGCTCTGTCAAGGATGCCCCACCTAACAGACGAGGGTAGAGATGAAGATGACCTTGAAGAGATTGAGCTGCCAGCGTTCCATCGCCGTAAAGCCAACCAGTGTCAGCAGTCACACTCCAGCCACCAAGAAGCGACCCTGATTCCGCTACCTCACTACAACTGGAAGGAGACTCAGGAGAGTGATCCAGCAGTTGGCTTGGTGAAGAAGCTGGTCACCCAACCTGACGCCAGCCTTGATCCAGAAGCCCCGCCTGAGGCACAGCACCTGTGGAGAGAGAGAAGTTGATTGTTCATCTACCAAGACAAACTCTACAGGAGCATCATTGACCCAAAGACGCATGAGAAGGTGTGGCAGGTGATTGTGCCAAAGAAGGATGCTCAGATGGTGCTGGAAGCCTATCACAATGGCGCAGGCCACTTTGGTTGGAAGAAACTGGAGGCACTCCTTAAAGGAAGATTCTACTGGGTAGGCATGAGAACTGCCCTGGAGGAGTGGTGTAGAGACTGCAGTCCCTGCAATCTCAGAAGAAACGACCATCACAGTCAGAAGGCACCGCTCCAACTGATCCAGACCAAACAGCCCTTGGAATTGGTAGCCCTGGACCATGTGAAGTTGGCGCCCAGCAGACAAGGCTACACCTACGCCCTCAGCATGGTTGATCATTAATCCAGGTTTCTGGTGGTAGTACCAGTCAAGGACTTGACAGGCCAGACTGCAGTCAGAGCTTTCCAAGCCCATTTCTGTAGACCACATAGCTATCTAAATCAAGTGCTCACTGACCAAGGACCAGCCTTTGAAGCTGAGGTGTTCCGGGAGTTTTGTAACCTTTATGGCTGCAAGAAAATCTGCACCACACCTTACCATCCTCAGACCAATGGCATGTGCGAAAAGATGAATCACATTGTTCTTGACCTCCTGAAAACTCTACCACTAGAAGAAAGGTGCCAGTGGCCAGAGAAGCTGCCAGACCTGGTGGACATGTATAATAGCATCCCCGTGAGTTCCACAAACTGCACACCGGCATACCTGATGAGGGCCAGACCTGGAAGACTGCCAGTGGATCTGGAGATGGGGGTTGAGACCCTTGAAGACCCTCTACAAGATGCTGATTGAGATTCCACCCGCCAGACCCAGTACTAGAGAGTACAAGAGTGTGTGGAGCGAAGCTTGACCCAGCAGTGGGAGAGACAAGAAAAAGCCTACAATCAAAATGCACCTGCTACTCCTTTGATGCCTGGAGACGTGGTTCTCAAGAGAAAGAGGAGAAATCCCAAACTTGATAACCACTGAGAAGCAGAACCCTAAACCGTGTTACCGTCAACACTTAGTCGTGGGAAGACATGCCTCATCAGCAAGGATGGAGGAAAGACAACAGCTGTGGTTTCCAGAGACCACCTTAAGAGATGCCCTGAACAGCTAAGAACCCCTGAGGAAGTTCCTAACTCTTCGCCAGTTGAAGAACAGAGAGAAAAGACTGTGCTTGGAGATTTCCCTGCAAGTTGGCCTCAATACAATGGAGCCGCAGAAATTCCAGTGATCACCTTTCCCCAACCCAGAGAAGAAGTTGGAAGGCAAGAGGAACCTGTTCAGAATCTAGAAGAGCAGAGGAAAGATCTGGGATGCAGATGGCCCAGACCTGGTCACCAAAAGGACCGGTGACTTGCCTCCTGAAGGGTTTTGGGTGGGAACTGGACTTGTGGGTGGTGAGTGGTGTGAAATGGTACCTGGTATCTTTAAATGTAAATAATGCCCCTGTGTGGGAAAAGTTGTATTTATAATTTCTTTCTTGTTTTTGCAGCCCGAGGACATGCTGTTGATAACCAAGTGGGAATGTGGCGCCCCTGACCTGGTCAGGCACCATTGAGTACTGCACCCATGCTGGGACAGTGCTCCCAGGTAAATTCCAAAGGCCAGAATGGGGTGTGTATGCACAGACACATAGCAACCAGGCCTCCAACACCATTAGATGAGACCCTTGGGTAGTCCTCCAAAAGGGGGCTGGCTTACAATTCTTGTCAAGGAGTGGAGTGGAGAGGCTGGGAACTAGGTTGCAGTGGCAGTCAGAAAAGGAAGTGGAGCGAGCCAGTCTGCTAGTGAAGTGCAGAGAGACACTAGGCAGACCCTGCAAGTGTAGTAGCTGTTGGCGGGGGAGAACGGGTACCTGTGAGTCAGCCTGAAAAACACCTGCAGAGAGGAGGCCGAGTACGGGGACTGCTGGTATCCAGGCACGCACAGGGAAACAGGTCCCTAGAGTAGCCTCAAGTGTAACTAGCTGATAAACCTGCCGGTGAGGGTACTGGAGGTACCTCACCAATCACACAGAGTCCGAGCCTCAGCAGTAACAAGGGGACCCATAAGGAGACAGTGCCAGGAGCCATCTCACCAAGGTTCACGCTGCCGGCAAACAGGCCAGAAAGGGGAGGAAAGGCAGAAGCGACTTCCCTGGATGAATCCCACGATACTGCAAATAAGGGGTTATCCCAAACAAAAGGAGTGCTAGGAAGGCGAGCTAGCGGCTACCCTCAATTCGGCCTGAAGGAGTTCCTGGTTCTACCTGACCTGGTATAATCTCAGCATCGCCCGGGTATCTCACCGACCAGCAAAAAGTGAGTAAAAAAGTTAGACACCTCGGACTGTGCTTGAGTCGTTCTGCGACCTGTTGTTCCCCACACACACACCCGAGCAACTGGGGCCAGCCTCACTCTCGAAAGGCCACACCATCTAACTGTAAAGTCCATCGGCCCCAAATACTTGTTAAACTGCAGTGGCGGTCACCCACCTCTGACCGCAAAACCGAGAGTGGCGTCACGACAAAGATAGTAAAAACCAACCTACCTGTTGTCCTGCTAAAAGAGAACTGTGGCGTCCCTGAACAGGATCAGCGCTCCTGGGGCGTCACACTACCACCAGAGAGGGGCTGCAGTGGTGAATAAAAACTGATCATCCGAGCAGAGCAGCAGTGCCAGCAGAATCAGCCAGACCAGAACCAGACATGTATCTTCAGTGAGTGTGGGGGTTTCAGTCACACTGGGGTCCTAGGACCCCAAAAGAGCTTTTTGGCCCATGTGTGACAATCTGTTGAATATTTTGCATTGGAGCTCACAAACTTCAAGTTACGTCACGGACAAGAATACTAATCATGATGCAGCTACTGCCTGCAACTCGAGCTAAAATGTCAAGAATAGCAAGTCAACTTTACTTTTTTACCACATCATTATGTCTCAAATATGCTTTTTCTTTATTATAGTTTGTATTTATACTTCTTAGGGGTACTTTGCACACTACAACATCGCAAGCCGATGCTTGCGATGCCGAGCTCAATAGTCCCCGCCCCCGTCACAGCTGCAATATCTTGTGATAGCTGCCGTAGTGAACATTATTGCTACGGCAGCTTCACATGCACTTACCTGTTCTGCAACGTCGCTCTGGCCGGCGAACCGCCTCCTTCCTAAGGGGGCGGGTCGTGCAGCGTTAGAGCGACGTCACACGGCAGGCGGCCAATAGAAGCGGAGGGGCAGAGATGAGCGGGACGTAAACATCCCGCCCACCTCCTTTCTTCCGCATTGGTGGTGGGACGCAGGTAGGAGATGTTCCTCGCTCCTGCGGCTTCACACACAGCGATGTGTGCTGCCGCAGGAATGAGGAACAACATCGTAACATCGGTCCTTCCGAAATTATGGAAATGACCGACGCTACACCGATGATACGATTTCGACGCTTTTGCGCTCGTTAATCATATCAAAAACGATTTACACACTCCGATATCGACAGCGACGCCGGATGTGCGTCATTTTCGAATTGATCCCACCGACATCGCAGCTGCAATGTCGTAGTGTGCAAAGCCGCCCTTACTGTCAACCAAACATCATTTCATCACCTACCCTTGCCTTGATGCAGTCCAGTGCTTCTAAAATTGCCTTCAGGTTCTGCTTTGCTTTGCCAATCTGTTAAAAAAGAAATCCGAATTATTTAGTCTCCCAAATAAAATCTGTGATAGTGTTGAACTGTCATGTGCAATGTAAAGCTTATGTCCTTTCATATGGCAAAGAGGCAGCTCACCTCTTATGTCGTCAGAGTTCGGGCACAATTGTGACCTCTGCTCCCCTGGTTAGAATGTTGTGATCCAATGCCAGTGATCAGCGCCACTGCTCCGTTCTCAGTCTACATACCATAGACTAAAGGGCCATTTGCACGCTGCCACATCGCTAACGATAAATCGTCGGGGTCACGGTGGTTGTGACGCACATCCGGCGCCGTTAGCGACATCACAGTGTGTGACACCAAGGAGCGACGCTCAAAGATCGCAAAAACGTGAAAAATTGTTGATCGTTGAGATGTCGCTCCTTTACCAAATATCGGTGATGGAACATGCCGCAGGTTGTTCCTCGTTTCTGCGGCATCGCACATCGCTATGTGTGACACCGCAGGAATGACGAACATCTCCTTACATGCGTCCACCGGCAATGAGGAAGGAAGGAGGTGGGCGGCATGTTACGGCCGCTCATCTCCGCCCCTCCTCTGCTATTGGACGGCCGCTTGGTGACGTCGCTGTGACGTCGAACGCACCCCCCTTGAAGGAGAGATTGTTCGGCGGTCACAGCGACATCGCTGCACAGGTATGTGCGTGTGACGCTGCCGTAGCGATAATGTTCTCTACGGCAGCGATCACCAAATGTCGCACCCTTAAGACCACGTGTACATGTTCAGCATTTGGTGAGTTCTTTACCTCAGTATGTGTAAGCCACAACCAGAAGTGGGTACAAAATGTAGAAGTGGTGATGTGTTTCTATTAGGCTGGAGTCACACTACTACTACATACTAGTATGATACTTACTACTCAGATGCCTCAGTACTGGCAATATTTTTGGATGCATGGTTCTGGAGTCTCAGCTCCTTGTTTACGGTTCCTTATTTACACACCAAATTCCTGCACAAAATCTGCATCTCCTGGCAAAAAAATGCATCAAAACTGCATCGCGTTTTGATGCTTTTTCTGCCACGAGATGCAATATTGGTGCAGGGATTTGATATATAAATTCCAACACCAAATCTGCATCGCTTCCAAAAAAAACGATTTTCTGCAGGGAGATGCAGGTCTCATTGAACTCAAAGAGTTCACCTGAGGTGAGGTCACCGACTTCAATGAGTTCACCTGAAATCAGTTTACCTGTGACTACAGGTAAACTCAGTGATGTCTCTGCTCATAGCTGCAGCTGTCAGTGCTGCCTGAAGTCACAGCGGGTGATCATGTTCACTAATATGCCCACGCACTGTGACTTCAGTATGTAGCAGAGCCAGGATCATCTTGGGGCATTGTGGTGTGGATAACGTCAAACCTGGGTGTTTTGGGTGTTAATAAATTGGAGAAAGAGGGTATTTATATTGTTTGGGGTTTTAAAAAAAAAAAAAAGAAGGATTTTTTTTCTGTTTTGTGTTTACTTCTTTTGACCTGCAAGGTTAGTAAAGGGGATAACTCATAGACCCCTCCCCATTACTAATCCAGGGTTTCGTGGCAGATGTTATGTTTTCCAAATCACAGCTGTCATTAAGCCCTTATATTACCCCAATTGCCACCGCATCAGGGCAATCGGGATGAGACAGTTAAAGCATCGGAATTGTCACATCTAGTGAATGCAACAATTCTTGGGCAACTGCAGACTGCTATGTTTAGCCTGATGGAGGACCAATAAAAATCGGCCTCCCCAGGCTGAGAATACCAGCCCCCAACTGTAGGCTTTATCTTTGCTGGTATCAAAATTGGGGGGAACTGTACATCCTTATTTTACATTATTCCTTTAAATAATTTTTAAACAGCCGCAGGAGGTCCCTCGTATTTTGATACAGCCAAGATAACGCGCATAACTGGGAGGCTGCAGCCTGCAGCCATCTATTTTACCTGTGCTGGGTATCACAATATGGGAACACTACACCATTTTTTAAATTTATTTTTACATCCCCATAGGGACACAGACAGCATGTGTGATTCCCACCAATCACAGACACTGTCACAGAGGGTTGAGGCGCGGCCTGACTGCAACCAATCACAGATGTTGGGACTGACAGTAAGCAGGTGACGTAGTGAATATGCATGAGAGCTAATGATCGGACTCGGAAGGAGTGCTACAGCCTCAAGGAAGGTCGGTAGGTATAACTGTCCTGCATTTTTCCCTATTTTCTTTCTTTTTCCTTTTTTTTACATTTCTATCATTATCCGGGTGGCCGAACCTGAACAACACAGACTTCTCTGAGAAGTCTGTTTTCGGAGTCCATGCACGGGCACCAGATGTCTGCTATGGACCCCGAACTTTACAGTTCAGGTTTGCTCATCCCTAATTATGAGTTCAATTAAATAAAAAAAACTGGTCAGTCCAATTCGCCACTCTGAATGGTATTGTTTGGAAGATTTTCAAGGGCTTTAGGGGTTTTTAAAATCACGACTTCTTAAAGGAGTTGTCCGACATTAGCTTACCAAACATTTTTGAGTTTATCTGTGCTGTATTGTCATATAAATCACCCCTACATTGTTATTTTTTGTTTTCTAACTTTTGTTCCTCTTGAATTATCCCTTTATTCTCTGCAGCTCCTTGTTTACATTCAGCTCCAGCAAACTGACCACTTCCTGTGCTACACCTCCCAGTCAGAGCTGGCACCGCCCGGCCTCAGTATCCAGGCTCGCCCCCTGCCCGCCCTCAGTGTCCAGGCTCGCCCCCTGCCCGCCCTCAGTGTCCAGGCTCGCCCCCTGCCCACCCTCACTGTCCAGTCTCGCCCCCTGCCCGCCCCCTGCACACACATTCCCTGTCAGTATTCTGCCCCAGCCCCTGACCTGTTATCACTCTAGCATTGGAAATAACAGCCCCACATCACACACATCAGGCTCTGTGCCCCCCACACACATCGGGCTCTGCACCCCCCCACACACACACATACACAAACGGCACTCTGTACCGACCCCCCCCACCATCGTTCTGTACCGACCCCTACCCCCATAAGGAACACATGTAGGCTACATTCACATGACCGTTCCGTTTTTGCGGTCCGCAAAAAACAGGTCAGTTTATTTCACGGATGCATCCGTGTCATCCGTGTGCCTTCCGTTTTGTTGTGGTCCGCAAAAACGGAAGCAGCAAGAAATATAAATAGATGAGTAGATATAGAGATGAATAGATAGATATCGAGACAGAGAGATTGAGGGATGGATGAATGAATGGATGGATGAATGAATGAACAGAGGGATAGATAGATATAGAGACAGAGAGATAGACGGATGAATGGGATAGATAGATAGATAGATAGATGAGAGACCTATATAATGTCCTACCTCCCTGCATATTCTAAGCTGGCACCCTTTAGTGACTTTCATGTGGCACTAAAGGGTGCTTAGCCTTGTATTTAGCCAAAAAAAAATAATTTCAAAAAACGACGTGGGGTCCCCCCCATCTTTTGTAGCCAGCTAGGGTAAAGCAGACGGCTGCAGCCTATAAACCACAGCTGGCAGCTTCACCTTGGCTGGTAATCCAAAACAGAGGGCACCCCACGCTGTTATTTTAAATTATATAAATAATTTAAAACAAAAAACATGGGGTCCCCCCCAAATTGGATCACCAGCCAAGGTAAAGCGGACAGCTGTGGTCTGGTATTCTCAGACTAGGGAGGTCCACTGTTATTGGACACTCCCCAGCCTAAAAATAGAAGGCCACAGCCACCCCAGAAGTGGCGCATCCATTAGATGTGCCAATCCTGGCGCTTCGCCCTAACTCATCCCATTGCCCTGGTGCGATGGCAAACAGGGTAACATACGGGCTGATGCCAGATGTGTAATGTCACCTGGCATCAAGCCCAGCAGTTGGTGATGTCACGCGTCTAACAGATACCCGACATCACCAGCTCAGTTTTTATTTGAAAAAACACTCCCCAAAACATTCCCTCTTTCACCAATTTATTGAAAAGAACAATAAAATCAGGGTCTGGCGTTATCCAATAAGGGTGTCCCATGACAATCCATACCATAGTCAATGTCCCAGTCAATGAAGAACAGAACGTTCCCCATTGTCTGGGAGACCAGTGCAGTGACCTGACCTAACATCAATAGGTCAGCCCAGGTCACTGCAGGGGATGACTAGCGCTGACTTCAGGAGGTTAGATGAGATCATTACCTGCAGTGACGATCTCCTGCTCTCCTGATGTTACTGTCTTCTATGCCCGCCGCGTTCTCAGCAGTATCGCTAGAGCCCGTGACGTCACCGCTAGTGACAGTCTCGGGCCGCCCGCGAGACGTGACGTGAGAACGCAGCGGGCATAGAAGGCAGTGACAGCGCTGACGTCGGCAGAGGAGGAGATTGTCACAGCAGGTAATGATCTCATCTACGGGAGAGGGAGCGGGACACAGACTGCACGGGCACTCCTGCTATCCTAAGCACTTTAAGCAGGGGGCCCGGTGCTGGCGGTGACACCGTGGGCAGGGAGAGTACGGGGTGCGGGAGAATGTGTGGGAGGGTGCAGGGACTCATGCACTGTAGCCGCCCAGCAGGGCGGCAACATGCTGTTCCAGATTTGCATGTAAACATGGTCCTGCCCATGTTGACATGAAATGACCAGAAGCAGCAAAATCGCGGCAGGAGCGGTCACATGACCACTCTGAGCCGGGGGAGAGGGGCTGACAGCAGGACAGGTAAGTGGTCACCATCTACTTACCTGCCCCAATGTAGCCCAATAGGGTAATAATAAAAAAAAGTCAAAATAAGCCGGATAACCCCTTTAAGGATGAAATGTAGAAGATAATAAGATTTATGGATGTACAGCATAATACAAATGTGAGTACACCCCTCACATTGTTGTAAATATTTTATTATATCTTTCTCTCATACTGGTCACTGTGGTCACTGGATGCTGAACATGGCACCTCATCGCAATGAATTCTCTTAAGATCTGAAATTAGAATTGTTGTTCTACATAAAGATGGCCTAGGCTATAAGAGGATTGTCTACATCTTGAAAATGAGCTGCAGCACAATGGACAAGACTATATAGGGGATTAACAAGACAGGTTCCACTGAGAACGGGCCTTGCCATGGTTGACCAAAGAAGATGAGTGCACGTCGTTAGTCTCATATCTAAAGGTTGTCTTTTCAAAATAGATGTATGAGTGCTGCCAGCAGAGAGTGCTACAGAGATTACAAGGGTATGGGGTCCACCTGTCAGTGCTCAGACCATACGCCGCACATTGCATCAAATTGGTCTTCATGGCTGTCATCCCAGATGGAAGCCTCTTCTAAAGATGATGCGCAAGAAAGCCCTCAAACAGTTTGTTGAAGAGAAGCAGACTAAGGACATGGATAACTGGACCATGTCCTGTGGTCTGATGAGACCAAGATAAACATATTTGGTTCAGGTGGTATCAAGCTTGTGTGACAGCAACAAGGTGAGGAGTACAAAGACAAGTGTTTTGCCTACAGTTAACCATGGTGACGGGATTGTCATGTTTGGGGATGCATGAGTGGTGCCCTTCGGAAACTGGGCCACAGGGCTGTATTCCAACATAACAACGCCAAACACCCCTCCAAGACGACCACTGCCTTGCTAAGGAAACTGAGGGTAAAGGTGCTGGACTGGCCAGGCATGTCTCCAGACCTAAATACTACTGAACATCTGTGGGGCAGACTAAAATGGAAGATGGAGGCGTGTAAGGTCTCTAACATCCACCAGCTCTGTGATGTCATCATGGAGGATGGAAGAGGATCCAGTTGCACTTGTGAAGCTCTAGTGAACTCCATGCCCAAGAGAGTTAAGGTAGTGCTTGAAAATAATGGTGGCCACACAAAATATTGACACTTTGGTCCATCTTCACTGAGGGGTGTACTCACTTTTTTGCCAGCAGTTTTAACATTAATGGCTATATCTTAATTTATTTAGAGGGCACCAAATTTACACTATATAAGCTGTACACTGACTACTTTACATTGTATCAAAGTGTCATTTCTTCACTGTTGTCCCATGAAAAGATATAAATTATTTACAAAAATATGAGGAGTGTACACACTTTTGTGATATAGTGTATGTAAAATCTAGTATGCTAAATAAACTATTTTGTACTTCATGTGAAAAGGCTAATGGTGTAAAATTAATAAAGTAGCACTGACATTGAAATATTGCACAAAAAAGTGCAGTGATAACTTTCTCCGTATATGACTTGACAAAATGTAGCCATTTTTTTCTTGCCTCACATGCAGCCTCATCTATGCATGTATCCGATTATAGCAGTGATATTATCCTTCTAGGTTCATCTTACTTTTAGAAACACAGATATTATAGCCACTCCGTCAGGGTTCTTCTTAGCTTCTGTAACATTATCGTATTTTGAGTTCCAATGAACAAATTGTATCTGTAAAACAAAACAAGTGTTTCAATTTTGACAGTTGACTTTACCAATGAAGGAAAAACAGTTTATTTGTGCCTAAACTTCATGTGCATCTTTAAAGGGAACTATAACAAATTACCAAAGAATAACAAACTACGATAATTATTGGAGGATGCAAAAATAAAAGTATAATCTTTATTGGAAATGTGCAATAAAAGACATCCAACTTGCCAAAAGTCAAAGACACGTGGAGAAAACGCAAGGATCTGCACATGTAAGTAATTCATATGTACACTGACAAGCAAAAGGGTAACAATGTTTTCAACTTTCGACTTTCAGGCTTTATATCTCACCATCCACTACAGCTTTGTGTGTGAGACTATGTTCATTTTATAGACAATCATCTTGGTTATCTCATACATAAATACATACATTTTACACAACTATTTAGCATATGATTAATTATGTAGATTATTGTCATGTCACTGCATTGTTACTGTTTTAGGGGTACTTTGCACACTACGACATCGCAGCTGCGATGTCGGTGGGGTCAAATCGAAAGTGATGCACATCCGGCGTCGCTGTCGATATCGTAGTGTGTAAATCCTTTTTGATACGATTAACGGGCGCAAAAGCGTCGTAATCATATCATCGGTGTAGCGTCCGACATTTTCATAATTTCCCTGCAGCGACGGTACGATGTTGTTCCTCGTTCCCCTGCGGCAGCACACATCGCTGTGTGAGAAGCCGCAGGAGTGAGGAACTTCAGCTTACCTGCGTCATCGCGGCTCACGCCGGCTATGCGGAAGGACCGAGGTGGGCGGGATGTTTACGTCCCGCTCATATCCGCCCCTCCACTTCAATTGGCCGCCTGCCGTGTGACATTGCTGTGACGCCGCACGACCCGCCCCCTTAGGAAGGAGGCGGGTCGCCGGCCAGAGCGACGTCGCAGGGCAGGTGAGTGCGTGTGACACTGCCGTAGCGATAATGTTCGCTACAGCAGCTATCACAAGATATCGCAGCTGCGACAAGGGCGGGGACTATCGCGCTCGGGTTCGCAAACATCGGCTTGCGATGTCGTAGTGTGCAAAGTACCCCTTACTCCTAAAAATCTGGATGTTATTAATTTGCTAGTATTTTGTAAATCTACCTTTTGGCTTTCAACACTGCCTGAATACGTCTAAACACGCGCTCAATCAGATTCAAACATGTCTTGATTGAAATCTGATCCCAGGTCTTTTCTACAAGTTCCAAATGTTGGTGCATACTGGAGGACTCACTTGGGTATGAATACAGCTTTGTATTCAACTGTACCCACAAGGTTTCAACTGGGTTGAGGTCTGGGAACTATGAAGGCCAATCCAGCACCTCTACTTTATTATCAATGAACCATTTCTTCGGCAATCTTAATGTATGCCTTTGGTAGTTCTCCTGCTGGGGCACTATGTCGTCCTTTTCATACCCATAGTACTCAGGTGTACGAAGTAACTTATCTTGTAGTATACACACATATAGCTCAGCACTGAGACCTCCATCAATCTTGATCAAGTATCCAACACCTTTGGCTGTGAAACAACCCCATATCATCAGGCTTCCTCCACCCAACTTGACAGTTCCTTCAATTTCTCGATCTCTTTGCAACTTTTCACCTTGTTTCTTTCAGACCTATTTGCACAAATAAGAGCCTAGTCTATAGACTTTGCTCTTATCGCTCCAAATCTCCCGTTTCCAATCTTCTATTCAACTCTTCTTATGACGATATTGGGGTTGAGGCTTTTTTTACTTTTTTTGGGCCACCATTCCAGACTTGTGTAACGTGCGTCACACGGTGCTTGTATGGACTTCTGTGATCTCACTTATATGAAGCATACCAGCCGCCTCCATTGCTGTGATTATCGCGCCAGAACAGATGGACCTTATGATGAGCCAACTAGTTGACTCTGATATTTTGGCTTAACATCCACCTCTTGGTTTTTGAAAGAATGGACAGACTTCAGTTCATATTCTCACAACTGTTATGGCCTCCCATGATGTAGTTTGCCAGTTTTCTTGATTGAGAGACCTCTACCGATGAGTTGGATGATGCTGTTTCTCTTTTCTTTGGAAATCTTCTTCATAGTTGCTCCTCAATTCGATCCAGTGACCTTTTCCTTGGGAATCAACCAAATAACACACTGAGCTATTAGAGAATGTGAGAATAGGTTGTAATTTGTAGTATACTGAAAGACAAATACTTTTTAAAAACCAGGAGCAAAACAGAAACAGTCCAGTGACATGATAAGAATCTGCATAACTTTTTTCCGCTTTTGCTCGTCAGTATATGCTAGAGGTTCAAAGATGTTTGGCGGTTGTTTTGCTGCTTTTGCATTGCTGACCAATGGATGTTGTGTCCAATACCTCTCCTGCATATCTCAGTCCGTCAATCACATGTTCAGATCCATGGTCATCAGAAGAACCCCAATGAAACTGCAATTGGCGAAGTCTGTAGCTTCCACTAAGCGGACCATCTTTTATCACTAAAGAAGATAAGATTAAGAACTGTCGTAATTTTGGTACAAGTCACAAAGGAGACTTTTATGATATAGCTCAATATCATGGTAACATTGGTTGCACAGACACTGTGTCCTAATGAGTTAGAATTAAGAAGAAAAATTAGGAGACTGATTTTCACTAGAGGTTTGGCTGCATGTTATAGGTCATAGGATTCATAGGGTCTAACCACCGAGTCCCCCAGCAAGCCTGAGAAAAATGCCGAGGATAAAGCTCTACAGAGCTCTACAGCCCCATCTTGAATTTAACAATGATGTGCATGCTCAACCTCCACCACTCCAATCAGGGGCGTACATATCAGTGGTACAACTTGTGCAGCTGAACGGGCACAAGTGATAAAGGGGCCCATTTCTACCTTCAAAACTGGTGGAATAGTGGATTTTGATAAGCTTTTGAGCTGCAAATGGCCTATATACTGTTCTTGCACAGGGGCTCTCTACTGTCTGTGTCTACCAATGACTCCATTCATTATCAATGGGGTTACCAGAAATAGCCAGTACAGCGCTCACCTTTTTTTGGCAGTCTCATAGACAATCAATGGAGTGGATGTCGATCCATTAAAATAAAATCGCGTTTGCAGTTGACCAAGCATGCTTATACAGTGGGGGAAAAAAGTATTTAGTCTGCCACCAATTGTGCAAGTTGTCCCACTTAAAAACACACTATGAAGAAAAACACATAGATCACACATCCCAAAAAATACAATGATCTAAAGCCGCTAGGCAAAAAATGAAATAGAACATGAGGTTCTTTTGTTACCATTCTGATCAGATTGTATTAAGCCAACTGCCATCTCACGGCAAACCTCTTGAGTTGGTCCCTATCCTAAACCTTTTTAGGCACTAAAAGGTTTAGGATAGGGACCCACTCAAGAGGTTTGCCGTGACGTGGCAGTTGGCTTAATACAATCTGATCAGAATGATAACAAAAGAACCTCATGTTCTATTTAATTTTTTGCTTGGTGGCTTTAGATCATTGTATTTTTTGAGATGTGCGATCCATGTCTTTTTCTTTATAGTGTGTCTCACTTAAAAAGATGAGAGAGGCCTGTAACTGACATCATAGGTAGACCACAACTATGAGAGACAAAATGAGAAAAGAAATCCAGAAAATCACCTTCTCTGATTTGGCGAGATTTTTTTTGCAAATTATGGTGGAAAATAAGTATTTAGTTATTTAAAAACATGCAAGATTTCTGGCTCTCACAGACCTGTAACTTCTGTAAGAGGCTCCTCTGTCCTCCACTCATTACCTGTAGTAATGGCACTTGTTGGAACTTGTTATCAGTATAAAAGACACCTGTTCACAACCTCAAACAGTCAAACTCCACTATGGGGAAGACCAAATAGCTGTCGAAGGACCCCAGAAATAATATTGTAGGCCTGCACCAGACTGGGAAGACTGAATCTGCAATAGGCAAGCAGCTTGGTGTGATAAAATCAACTTTGGGAGCAATAATAAGAAAATGAAAGACATACAAGACCACTGATAATTTCCCTCGATCTGGGGCTCCATGCAAGATCTCACCCCCGTGAGGTCAAAATGATCACAAGAACGATGAGCAAAATTCCCAGAACCACATTGGGGCACCTAGTGAATGACCTGCATAAATCTGGGACCACCGTAACAAAGGCAACCATCAGTAACACACTACGCCGCCAGGGACTCAGATCCTGCAGTGCCAGACGTGTTCCTCTGCTTAAGCTAGTATATGTCCAGACCCGTCTGAAATTTGCTAGAGAGCATTTGGATGATTCCACTTGCATATGACTTGTGCGAGTCTCGAATCGGTATCACCCGGAACGGCGCAAACTCTCCTGACAGGAGCGCCTCAGCTGCATGGAAATATATGCAGCCGAGCCACTCCTGTCAGGAGATTGTGTGCCGTGCCGGATGATACCGATGATAGTCATATGCAAGTGGAATCACTGTCATTTTAAGAGGCATTGGAGGCTCCATTATATCTATAGAGTAGCTTGGTTTGGACTTAACAGGGTTGCCCACTACTTGTACAACCCCATGTCAATCACCATGTTGGCCCTCGTCAAAATAACAATGCTTATACTCACCTTTGATGCCAACGCCATTTCAGCTGTGTCAACACTCACTTGTGCCCAATCAACAAAGGCTTCCCTCTTCCCGCCTTTGAGCAAATCGATCATCAAGAGGCAGTCAGAGCTGCGACTGGCCGCTTAATTACTATTGACATTTGAAACATCCGAAGGCGGGAAGAGTTAAGTCCGCACTGATCCAGTGTAGACGTCAGATAACCTAACACCCTCATGTGAACACTGGAAGAGCAAGTGCTGACATTGCTGGAATGGCGCTGGCACCAGTGGTGAATTATTTTAACGGGGGCAAACATGGTGAATAAGATGTGGTTGTCTGAGTAGTGGACACCTCCTTTAGGTTGCCTACTTGTCTCAGCTATTAAATGATCAATGTTTAATGCAATAAATTGTTCTATGTCTTCTGGCTCTGACTATATGAAGATGACAGAGGGAGAAGAACCGATTTCTGCCAATGAACCTTTTAATTCAGAAAATTACCCAAAGTAATCCACCAACCTCAAGAGGTAAGTCAGGGAAAAACCAACATCCACCAGATATACTAGAGTATCATCTGCACACAAGAATCCTTGCATAAACCTTTGATATCCCGAGCCTTATAAATAGCCAGGGTCAATAGCTCAAAGGCTACTGCGAAATGTACAGGAGACAACGAGCACCCCTGTCTAGTCCCCTTTTGTAAAAGAAAAGGTTATGACACATCCAATTTACTTCTAATTCTTACTCAAGGAGAATCGTATAGTAGTTTCACCCAAGAACAAAATTTGGGACTAAACTTGAGGTGTAATAATAGTGAATGCTGATATTGCCATTCAACAGAGCCACAGGTCCTACATGCATCAAGGGACATACGGTAATAAAGCCAGGAGAGGGATCTTCCACTTTCTCAACAATTAATATAGCATGACACTAAATATATGGCAATACCAATAAGGGCTGCATAAACATCTAAAAAAGCTATTTATTTAAAGCTAATTTATTACTCAATTCACACAAATGTCATGATTTACATTTATGACATCAGATTTGGCCAGTCTCTTGAGTGATAATAAGGCTTTTTTGGGTTATGTCAAAATTTCCCTAATTTTGACAACAAAATAACCTCATAATGTGCTATTTTTGCCATCTAAAGTGACGTATACTCTGAAGGAATCATGAACAGAGGCTCTTGCTAATGTAAACAGAGATTAAGTCACCTAATCCCCTCATTTTGAAAATTTATATAGCATCTGTCACAATTCCTCCTAGCGGTGTTTCTGGATGCAGAGTGACAGTTCAGCCTTACAATTGTAAGGGGTGGACGGACCCCTAGTGTGGAGAAGACGTTTTTCCCCCCCTGAAGACGCCACAGGAGTATGGTGGCACATTGTACCATGTTATGTGTTATGTACGGTTCTTCCCCCCCTAGGTGCCAGTGTAGTGAGTGGTTCCCCTGGTAACAGTGACAGGGAAGGAAGGGGCAGGGCAGCCTAGGAGGGAAGAGAAGGGGGGTTGGGCTCTGAATGCAGGGCAGTGTGCTGGGAATGTAACAGGAGAGTAAGCTGAGGAGAAGTGCCGGGGCAGAGTGCAGGAGTGGGTGCTGTGGCAGTGGAGCGGAGAAGTTGGAGCTAATCCGGAGCCGGTAGTGAGTACTGGAGCCATCCCCTAGTTCAATACAAATCCCTGGGAAAGGGCTGGACTAAAATCGGGATAGGAGTAACACTGCTAGGGGGATAACAATTGGCCCCTGCAGGCAAAGGAAAGTGCCCGTAGAGAAAAAGGAAACCATTTTTGTAGAAAAGGACTTGTAACTTGTAACGTACTAAAGTAAGCCTGCTGCAAACAAAAAGATGGAAGCTTTGTTTAATAAAACGGTGTTTGGTTTACCCGCTGCCTGCAATTGTCTCTTTCCTGAAAGTGAAGAAGGAGCTGGAGAGCACAGAAAGAACGCTGTCATGAATGGGCCCCATGCATCCACACTCTGCCCCAACAACACACCTGCTTTGCAAGTGACAGCTGGGCCAGGGTTCAGCCTGCGGCCCACAAGGCGAGGGGACTCGACTACACCCCCTGAGGCGCCCCCTGCCCCCGTTACATTTTGGCGTAGTCAGCAGGATCAAGCCCGCAGAAGAGAAACCCCGAGCAGAGACCAAGTGGTGCCTGATGTACTGAACAGGCCACAAGATGGCGGCAAGATGGCGGCCGTCCTCATGGATATAGTGAAGGCGCGAAAAGTGGGCGCCAAACGAAAAGCGCTGGGCTGGCCTGTAAGGAAGAAGCCCGGAGTGCACCGCCCAAAGAGGGGAGGTGCTTGCCCCGAGATACTGCAGAGGTCTAGAGACGTGGGCGACGCCGCAAGAAAGAAGAGGCGTCGCAAACGCTGTGCCGACCTGGTGGGTGAGGCCGGGGGCGGAGTATGGGCAGAAGCGGGAAAAGAAGAACCGCCTCCACCTTCCCCGGCGCGATTGCAACCCTGGCAGTGGAAGAAGCAAACTCCAATACCTGGACCAAGCAGAATGGAGAACAGAGCGTGGCGCGCTCAGCATAAGCAAGCGCTCGCTGAAGCCTGTGGGATGAAGAGTACCCCGACAGTCGCGCCAAAAGCGGCCGCCGAACCTACAGCTGGAGACAAGCCAAGGGAAGCATCGGCATTACTGGTGATACATCAGAGTATGGTGTCGCACCCGGTAGTTGTTGTCGGCAGCCCACTGCGGTCCCGTCCAGCTACCCCCTCAACCCCGCAGGAGGCTGAAGGGCCTGAACTGGAGAAGGAAGTACCGGAGCCACCGGGTTATGAGCCGTTTCGTAGGCTACCCCGCTTACCTGGACAGTCCCTCTCCGACCATGTGAGGGCCCAGCGGGCTGAATGGCTGCGTGCATACCACCCAGCGTGAGGGTTAATCATCCGGAAGAAAAAGATCTGTTTGTTGTCGAAAGCCGGTACTGTTGGAAGCCGGTGAGTGTTTATGGTTAAAGCTACGTTAAAAGAACTGAACCCGGGAATAGAAGAATGCAGAGACTATGCATGGACTTCTCCCACGACTGTTAAGTAAAGAACCCTTTTGTTTCTGTTGGTCGCGGCTCATCTAAGACCGGGAGCGCTTGAGGAGAGCCTCCGGGCAGAAGATCAGCCAAGACCGGGAGCTCCCCTGGAAGGACTCCGGGCACCGGACTTGTGTGCCAATCTGGTGTGCTTTGATACGTTAGTTTTAAAATGTTTTTTTTTTATTGATAAGAAAGAAAAAGAATACTGCTGAAGAAACGTGTGTGTGTTTTCCATATGCGTTGTCTTGCAGGTGCGGAACCTCGCCAGGAGGCTGAGGTTAAAGAGGGGAGGAATGTAAGGGGTGGACGGACCCCTAGTGGAAGTGGAAGAAGTTGGAGCTAATCCGGAGTCGGTAGTGAGTACTGGAGCCATCCCCTAGTTCAATACAAATCCCTGGGAAAGGGCTGGACTAAAATCGGGATAGGAGTAACACTGCTAGGGGGATAACAATTGGCCCCTGCAGGCAAAGGAAAGTGCCCGTAGAGAAAAAGGAAACCGTTTTTGTAGAAAAGGACTTGTAACTTGTAACGTACTAAAGTAAGCCTACTGCAAACAAAAAGATGGAAGCTTTGTTTAATAAAACGGTGTTTGGTTTACCCGCTGCCTGCAATTGTCTCTTTCCTGAAAGTGAAGAAGGAGCTGGAGAGCACAGAAAGAACGCTGTCATGAATGGGCCCCATGCATCCACACTCTGCCCCAACAACACACCTGCTTTGCAAGTGACGGCCGGGCCGGGGTTCAGCCTGCGGCCCACAAGGCGAGGGGACTCGACTACACCCCCTGAGGCGCCCCCTGCCCCCGTTACACAATCTCGGTCAGGGGCGTGCTGGGCTGTCAGTATGGTAATGCAAATCAAACAAGGTCGGTGGAGCCTCTGTTAGGAGTCTCGACACAGAACTAGCCAGATATCCCTCCAGGAAGGACCTAGCCAAGGAGTGGCTCTTTTTAGGAGACCACCATAACCACCATATTAAGTGGCCCTTTTAGTCAATATCCAACTCTTTGACGAGTTTAAAGATATGACAAGGGAAATACCAAGGCCAGGTATCCATCCACAGACAGCTGTTTCGGGGTGTTGCCCCTCATCAGTGTAGAGTAGGATTCTGGCTAGGTGGGAGCAATGCCTAGTAGATCAACAAGACAAAACAATCACTGATCTCGGGGAGACCAGCCAGAGAAAACACTGCCAGCAGCCAACAAAGGCGCTCAAAACAGTGAAATCCTAGGTGCATTGCCCCCTGGGAAGTATGCAAATCAAAAAAGGTCCATGGAGCCTTTGTTAGGAGTCTCGACACAGAACTAGCCACTCAATATGGTGGTTATGGTGGTCTCCTAAAAAGAGCCACTCCTTGGCTAGGTCCTTCCTGGAGGGATATCTGGCTAGTTCTGTGTCGAGACTCCTAACAGAGGCTCCACGGACCTTTTTTGATTTACATACTTCCAAGGGGGCAATGCACCTAGGATTTCACTGTTTTGAGCACCTTTGTTGGCTGCTGGCAGTGTCTTCTCTGGCTGGTCTCCCCGAGATCAGTGATTGTTTTGTCTAGTATGGTGATGGACAGTTCAGCTTTTCAATCTCGGGCAGCGGTATGCTGGGCTGTCAGTATGGTGATGGACAGTTCAGCCATCCAATCTCAGGGCGGGGCGTGCTGGGCTGTCAGTATGGTGATGGATTGTTCAGTTGTCCAATCTCAAGCAGGGGTGTGCTGGGCTGTCAGTATGGTGATGGACTGTTCAGCGTTCAATCTTGGGCAGGGGCGTGCTGGGCTGTCAGTATGATGATGGACAGTTCAACCGTCCAATCTCGAGCCGGGGTGTTCTGATCTGTCAGTATGGTGATTAAAAGTTCATCCATCCAATTTTGGGCAGGGGCATGCTGGGCTGTCAGTATGGTAATGTACAGTTGAGCCGTCCAATCTGTGGCAGGGGCATGCTGAGCTGTCAGTTTGGTGAGGGATAGTTCAACCGTTCAATCTTGCGCAGGGGCGTGCTGGGCTGTCAGTATGGTCATGGAAAGTTCAGCTGCCAAATCGTATGCAGGGGCATGCTGAGCTGCGAGTATTGTGATTGACAGTTCAGCTGTCTAATCAGAGGCTAGGGCATGCTTTGTTTCCTCCATGTGTCTCCTATTTAGAGTGATTACCCGACTGTTTAAATTGCCTGATGCCTCCAAACTACTGGCAGTTGTTGCTTAGGCTCAGTGGTGTCTGCGTGATTTAAGTTCCTTTGTTCAGTATTTGATCTATTGTTACCCAACTTTGCACCTTTCTTCTGACTATCCAGTCACCTAGCCTCTTTACCTTTTACCTTGATCCGCTATCTTCCTGGAATTCTGACTTTGAACCATGACCTGACTACATCTTTTGTCCTTTGTTTATTATGAACACTCTTTGTATTTGACCCTGGCTCTCTAAACTACATAGCCTCATGGCAAACCCTTGAGTAGTGACTAGCTGAGTAGGGAGTGACTAGTGACACAGAATCTACTTACTCCAATAACCCTTCATACTCTGCTCTGTTTTCCACCCGTCTCTAGTGTGTGTGTGTATGTGTGTGTGTGTGTGTGTATGTGTGTGTGTGTGTGTTTGTGTGCATATATCCATATTGCACAAGATAATAGCAATGTTCATGGAAATTTAAATAGGAATCAGCAAATATTTGGCTTTAGCATTAAATGTATCTACACCTTTTGGGTGATCTTTATTCTTCTGCAATGTCTGCAATGCTACCATATTTCATTTTGATAGAATCTATTGTCTCATTGATTACAAAAGATCATACAAGGTGCCAGAATTCTGACATCCTAAGGATTAGTAAAATTGAAGGATTTCATGTATGTCCAGCGATATATACCAGATCAATTGTACAATTAAAACAGAAGCATCATTATATATAAGGTAATAAAGAATCACCTGATGAACCATCAAACATCACTCTCACTGTAGTACCATCATTAGCAATCGTCATAGAAGATGCTGCGCGGTAGGAAAAAGTCCATGGTCGCAGACTGCCATCATGCTTAATATACCGCGTGTGCAGCTCAATAGGCGATTGGCTTTCTCCTTTGGCACATGGGAAATAATCTGCCCAAGTGTCTGGACCTATAAGGTTAAAAAAAAAAGATTTACTATATATTTGTTATAATAAATATATTAATAAATATTTTGTATTGATAATATAGCACTCACCATTGAAACTGCCATATGCCCAGTCGTGTCTTCGTGACATCACTAGATGTACGTCCGTTTAGCAAGCCTGGATTGTCTGTTTGCAGGTACCCCTCTGTCATTTATAGATTGCTATAGCCGTCAGTGCTGAGACTGGGTTGACTCTTCCCCTCCCCTAGGTTCTGGGTGGACTTCATGGAATGGAAATGTTATGTTGACTAACGAGCCCTCCTGCCCTGCAGGAAACCATTCAAGATATTATGATCCCACCTCATATTTAGAAATTGCAGAAGATAAAAAGTTAATCTGATCACAAGGATGCATCACAAAGCCAAGCGCGCTCCGACACGGGCACTGAGATCCTGACAGTAACCGAATCATCTGAGATGGTGTGAGAAAATGTGTCACCCGAGCCAATGATATTGTCTGCGCTTAACACGTGCATGATTAGAACATTTATAAGTTCATCATGTCGTTATATAAGTGTGATTGAGATAAATGTGATAAATAAGAGACAAGCAGCTTCAGATTTCGTTAACAAGAACTGGGAAAATCTCAGAATTTGGTGAATGCAATTTATGTAAATAAAATTAAAGGTGAAGCCATACGTCAATGTGACATTTTATTTTCACAACTGATTATTTCTTCTTTATTTCCGATTATTAAAACCATATTATCCTGATATAAGACATTGGGGGATGAAAAATTGAGCGTAGCTTAAAGGGAACTTTCATCTGGTTTGTACTGTCTGATCCACACTGGACACTGGCTGCGTCATTGCAGCTATGTATGCTTTAGGGCTTATGCAGTCGTCCAGTGTTCTCGTACGAGTCCTATCCATGGTTTTCATGGATGGCAGTCATATCTCTGATAGTCCATGGGGTTATTCATACAGTTAGGTCCAGAAATATTTGGACAGTGACACGAGTTTTGTTATTTTAGCTGTTTACAAAAACATGTTCAGAAATACAATTATATATATAATATGGGCTGAAAGTGCACACTCCCAGCTGCAATATGAGAGTTTTCACATCCAAATCGGAGAAAGGGTTTAGGAATCATAGCTCTGTAATGCATAGCCTCCTCTTTTTCAAGGGACCAAAAGTAATTGGACAAGGGACTCTAAGGGCTGCAATTAACTCTGAAGGCGTCTCCCTCGTTAACCTGTAATCAATGAAGTAGTTAAAAGGTCTGGGGTTGATCACTGGTGTGTGGTTTTGCATTTGGAAGCTGTTGCTGTGACCAGACAACATGCGGTCTAAGGAACTCTCAATTGAGGTGAAGCAGAACATCCTGAGGCTGAAAAAAAAGAAAAAATCCATCAGAGAGATAGCAGACATACTTGGAGTAGCAAAATCAACAGTCGGGTACATTCTGAGAAAAAAGGAATTGACTGGTGAGCTTGGGAACTCAAAAAGGCCTGGGCGTCCACGGATGACAACAGTGGTGGATGATCGCCGCATACTTTCTTTGGTGAAGAAGAACCCGTTCACAACATCAACTGAAGTCCAGAACACTCTCAGTGAAGTAGGTGTATCTGTCTCTAAGTCAACAGTAAAGAGAAGACTCCATGAAAGTAAATACAAAGGGTTCACATCTAGATGCAAACCATTCATCAATTCCAAAAATAGACAGGCTAGAGTTAAATTTGCTGAAAAACACCTCATGAATCCAGCTCAGTTCTGGAAAAGTATTCTATGGACAGATGAGACAAAGATCAACCTGTACCAGAATGATGGGAAGAAAAAAGTTTGGAGAAGAAAGGGAACGGCACATGATCCAAGGCACACCACATCTTCTGTAAAACATGGTGGAGGCAACGTGATGGCATGGGCATGCATGGCTTTCAATGGCACTGGGTCACTTGTGTTTATTGATGACATAACAGCAGACAAGAGTAGCCGGATGAATTCTGAAGTGTACCGGGATATACTTTCAGCCCAGATTCAGCCAAATGCCGCAAAGTTGATCGGACGGCGCTTCATAGTACAGATGGACAATGACCCCAAGCATACAGCCAAAGCTACCCAGGAGTTCATGAGTGCAAAAAAGTGAAACATTCTGCAATGGCCAAGTCAATCACCAGATCTTAACCCAATTGAGCATGCATTTCAAATACAGACTTAAGACGGAAAGACCCACAAACAAGCAAGACCTGAAGGCTGCGGCTGTAAAGGCCTGGCAAAGCATTAAGAAGGAGGAAACCCAGCGTTTGGTGATGTCCATGGGTTCCAGACTTAAGGCAGTGATTGCCTCCAAAGGATTCGCAACAAAATATTGAAAATAAAAATATTTTGTTTGGGTTTGGTTTATTTGTCCAATTACTTTTGACCTCCTAAAATGTGGAGTGTTTGTAAATAAATGTGTACAATTCCTACAATTTCTATCAGATATTTTTGTTCAAACCTTCAAATTAAACGTTACAATCTGCACTTGAATTCTGTTGTAGAGATTTCATTTCAAATCCAATGTGGTGGCATGCAGAGCCCAACTCGCGAAAATTGTGTCACTGTCCAAATATTTCTGGACCTAACTGTATGTCTTGGAATTTTTTGTGGACCAAGTGGTGCGATGAAAATCATAAAGACATGTCCCATTTTGATCAGAGTGAATCAATGTTACAGGTGGGCCCCTGGTACCTCAATCCTTCATTGAACTCAGTGGGTTTTTTTACTTCTGAGGCCAGGGATGAGCTACAGGGTTCTTTATTCATGAAAAAAGGACCAATTATTTAGATCAAACATGTATTTTCTGCTGGCTTGTAAATTGCTGCTGGGGTCAGAGGTGGCTGAAGACCTATCACAGCCACCTCCACCCTTTTAACCCCTTCAGCCCCAGAGTGTTTTCCGTTTTTGTTTTTTTTGTACTCCCCTTCTTCCGAGAGCCGTAACTTTTTTATTTTTCTGTCAATCTTGCCATATGAGGGCTTGTTTGTTGCAGGACAAGTTGTACTTTTAAATGAAACCATAAGTTTTACCATATAGTGTCGCGGGCGGAGGAGGGACGGCTGCGCTCACCCACTGCTCGGGTCCGGCTGCTGCTGCTGCTCGGTGGTGGCTCGAGCGGTGGGCCGGATCCCGGGGACTCGAGCGGCGTTCCTCGCCTGTGAGTGAAATGGGGTGGTTTGGGTTTAGGGATATTGTCCGTGACGCCACCCACGGTTGTGGTGAGATTGGTGACACCACCGCTGCTCTGGACGGGGATCCCGGGAGCGATGACAGGGAGCAGCTTGGATGTTGGTTCTCCCCTCCGTGGGTAGGGAGGTTGGTTGTCCCGGGGCCCGATGAGGGGGTAGGAATGGATGGCAGGCGGTCTACGGGGCCTGGTGAGGTGTAGGGTCGCGGGGGCAGCGCTGTGCTGCACGGCACGGTGGTAATCACTCAGCCAGTAATTCACACGGAGTCTCTGGTCAAACAAACAGCTGGATGGACGGGTCCCACAGGCGGCCACGGTGTTCTCCTCCCGGTAGGTGATGGTGACTGCCTTTCCCACCGGTAACCCGCTCCCCAGCTTGGATGGATGCTGAAGGAGCCCTTTTTGCCCGCAGGCTCTGGCCCTGGGAACTGTAGCCTTGGCGGTGACTGTGTTTCCCTCTACGGTGTGAGCTGTTGCCTTCAATCGGGTCTTGACTGCTGGGAAACCCCGGAGGTTCCCTTCGCTAACGGATTTGACCAGTTTTACGGCGACTCCTAGCCTGGTTGGGGTCCGTAAGCCCTGCCGGATGGTGCTGGCTTTCCTTTGCTTTCCGATCAGGTACCGTCGGGCCACCGCCTGTCCACGGTCCTTACGGTTTGCTCCAACTAGCCTCTCCTGCAGACAGTCACCACCGTCTGCCAACCTTGCTGTTCCGTCCGGGCCACACACCCGGACGCCCTCAGTCTGCTCCTCTACCACTTCACTCCTCACTCCTCAAACTTCAAACTCTATCTGCCCTGCTTCCTTTTCCCGCCTCCAGGACTGTGAACTCCTCGGTGGGCGGGACCAACCGCCTGGCTCACCCCCTGGTGTGGACATCAGCCCCTGGAGGAAGGCAACAAAGATTTTGTGTTTGACTTCGGTGTGCCTAACTGGGGTGTGGGGTGTGTTGGTGTAGTACCTGTGACGACCTGGCTTGTCCAGGGTGCCACAATAGTGTGCTGGCAAAAAGCAAAAAAATCCCAAGTGTGGAGAAACTGCGAAAAAAGTGTGATCGAACAATAGTTTTTGGGATATTTCATTCACCGTTTTCACTATATGGTAAAACTGATGTGCTGTTGTGATGCCTGAGGTCGGTGCGAGTTTGTAGACATCAAACATGTATAGGTTTACTTGTATATAAGGGGTTAAAAAAATCACAAGCTTGTTCAATAAAAGTGGCGTACGTTTTACGCAATTTTCCAAAACCCGTAGCGTTCTGATTTTTTGGGATCTATGGCTCAGTGATGGCTTCTTTTTTGCGTCTCAAGAGGACGTTTCTAATGGTACAATTTTTGCACAGATGCTACGTTTTGATCACCTGTTATTGCATTTTGCGCAAAACTTGCAGTGAACAAAAACTGTAATTTTGGCGTTTTGAATTTTTTGCGGCTACGCCGTTTACCAGTCAACTAACTTGAGTTTACATTTTCATAGATCAGGCATTTATAAACGCGGCGATACCAAATATGTGTATATTTTTTTATTTTTTAACCCTTTCATTTTCAATGGGGTGAAAGGGGGGTGATTTGAACTTTTAGTTTTTTGGGTGTTTTTTATTTTTTAAAACTTTTTTTTCCTTTTTTTTTTAATTTTACTAGTCCCCCTAGGGGGCTATATGGATCAATAATCCGGTCGCTCTGCCATATCAGTAGATCTCAGCTACAGAGCTGAGAACTGCAGATACGCTGCTTTACTCTCAATGCCGGAAGTATGCCGACACTGAGAGAAAGTGACTCATTTTAGCTACAGGTATCATCACATGACCCTGTGCTACCATGGCAACCACCGAAAGTCACGTGATCACGCACGTGACTTCCGGTGGGGGCGACGGTAAGCAAAAGTAATGGCTGCGCACATATACATCTCGCTGCCAGACTTTGGCAGCGAGATGTAAGGGGTTAAAAGTTGCGGGTGGAAAGCGATTCCACTCGTAACTTGCAGGCACACATTTCAGCTGTTGAATAGAGCTGATATGTGCGCGGATCCTGCCAATGGTAGGGGGCGGGGATTAACCTCAAACGATCCGTGACGGATATATCAGTCATGGATCATGAAGGGGTTAAGGATGGTGGAACCTGGTCCCGCATGCTGACTATAGCTCTAGCTTTGCTCCCGCGATACCAGTCTTTGTGCATGGCGATCCAGTTGTTTATAAACTGTTGTATGCTATTTGGTGTGCTGTGGAAATATCCTTGTTGTTTGTTTATTGCCTCGCTGTACTTTAGTTCTCCCTGAGCACGTATTGTCTTTTCCCGTGTGTTCTTGCAGTGAGTTGAGTCTTGGTTTTTCCCTGTCTGTCGGTATTTATCAAACTCCTAACTACCCCCTACCTCACGCAGGGGTCGGCACCCTGGTAATACACGATACAATATGGTGCCCCCACTCCACGAGGGCTGTCCCTGAGATGGCTCTAATGCACCCAACAACAAATCATATACCGTATTTTTCGGACTATAAGACACACCGGACCATAAGACGCACCCTGGTTTTAGAGCAGGAAAATAGGAAAATAAAATTTTAAGCAAAAAATGTGGTCATAACACACTGTTATGGGGCGAGGATCTGCTGCTAACACTGTATGGGGGTAATGTCCCCAAATTCTCTACTAAGGTACCCTATCCTGGTAATGATCCTCCTGCCTTGTATATATATGTATGTATATATATATATATATATATATATATATATATATATGTCCCTTATCCTGGTATAGCTCCCATCCTGCTATATACTGCCATCCAGGTATGTGCCCCCATCCTGCTATATACTGCCATCCTGGCATATGGCCGCATCCTGCTATATACCCCAATCCTGGTATGTGCTCCCATCCTGCTATATAACCCCATCCTGCTATATACCCCCATCCTGCTATATACCCCCATCCTGCTATATACCCCCATCCTGGTATATGCCATCATCCTACTATATACCCCTATCCTGCTATATACCCCCATCCTGCTATATATCCCCATCCTGGTATATGCCATCATCCTGCTATATAGCCCCATCCTGCTATATACCGCCATCCTGCTATATACCCCCATCCTGGTATATACCCCCATCCTGCTATATACCGCCATCCTGCTATATACCCCCACCCTGCTATATACCCCCATCCTGGTATATACCCCCATCCTGCTATATACCGCCATCCTGCTATATACCACCATCCTGGTATATACCCCCATCCTGCTATATATTGCCATCCTGCTATATACCCCCACCCTGCTATATACCCCCATCCTGGTATGTGCTCTCATCCTGCTATATACTCTCACACTGCTATATACCCCCATCCTGCTATATGCCGTCATCCTGCTCATATACCCCCATCCTGCTCATATACCCCCATCCTGCTATATACCCCCACCCTGCTATATACCCCATCCTGGTATATACCCCCATCCTGCTATATACCCCCATCCTGCTATATGGCCGCATCCTGTGGCACACACAAAAAAAAAATAAATGTTCATACTCACCTTTCCTCGCTCCCTGCAGCATCGCTCCTCCTCCCATCTGTGTCAGCAGCAGCGCGCTGACCTGTATGGAGCCGGCCACGATCTCTGCAGCATCGCGATGTCCTCCTGTCTGTGCTGGCCGCGGCTGTGTGGACACGTGCGCACAGCGATGACATCATCGCTGTGAGCACCGCTAGTCTCCACACAGCCGCCGCCGGCAGACAGGAGGACATCGCAGTGCTGCAGGGATCGTTGTCGGTGAGCATACTGATTCACTGCCCCCCGCACTGATGATGATGCGCGGGGGCAGTGAATCCAGCCGCACATGATCACTTCAGGCTGTAGTTGCCAGGGGTGATCACGGCCGGCTGTTAATTATGCACGCATCCCCCGCCCATCATCCCGCCCACCTGCCAGCACCGGCTTCAGCGCTGAGATGGGCGGGAGGATGGGCGTGCATATTAAATGAGCGGAACCACGTGGTCACGGTTGGCGCTGCTACAGCCTGCTCATACCCCCGATGACCCGCTCCTCCGCAGCACCCTCATTCCCCGCAGCCATGCCCTACATTCAGACTATAAGACGCACCCCCCCCCATTTCCCCCAACATTTTGGGGGGGGGGGAGTGCGTCTTATAGTCCGAAAAATACAGTATATATATAAAGTGCCTGTGCTGAGGACTTAAACTGCATAGTACATATATGTATCAAATTTAAACAACAGGTGGCTTTACTGAAATGTATTGATATATTGTAGCAGCATTTAAATCAACAAAGTGCCTGTGCTTAATAAAGGTGCATAGAGGAAATTTAATGCAACCTGAGGATCGTGTATCTGGCTGTATCAGTGATGAGTATGTAAGGGGTGGGCAGACCCCTTACAAGGAAGCACAGGTTTTCTCTGAAGTGGTTAATGCTGTCCCCATAGAAACTGTAGAGGAGGGAGGAGGAGCCGGCAGCTTAGGGGGAAGGGAAGTGTGTGCTGAAGGCAGTTGTGTCCGGGAAGGGAGAGAGGAGACAGCCAGGGGCAGAGTGTGGAGCTGAGTGGGCAGAAGGAAAGAAAGAAAGAAGGGAGCTGGAAGAACAGGGAAGCCGGAGAGAAAAGGAGCGGGCGGAACCTCATAGTGCGAAGCAGTCCCGGTGTGGGTCCGGGCTGTGGGTAGCCAGAAGTGGGAGCCAGGTGAAGTAGAGTAGCCGGGCACATCCCCACTGGAGGAGACGTCAGGGCAGGCTTTCCCCAGCTAAGAAAAGAATGTGAAGTCATCTGTAACTGCCGGTTTTTGGAAAGAGTTATGAAATAAAGAATGTCTTTTATTTGCATCGAACCATGCCTGGAGAGTGTTTATACATTGGACGACATCTGCACCACCACACTCTGCCCCACCAAGACATCTCCCGTCCCGATAGTGACGGCGGAGCCAGGGGTAAGCCTGACAGAAGGGGCCACGACTACAAGCCCAGAGGCGCCCCTGGCACCCCGTTACAAGTACCCCTTACTGTCTTAGTACTATGCAGCTTTAATAAGCACAGGGTGCATTAGGGCCATCTCAGGGACAGCCCTCGTGGAGTGGGGGCACCATATTGTATCGTGTATTACCAGGGTGCCGACCCCTGCGTGAGGTAGGGGGTAGTTAGGAGATTGATATTAGGGTTTATGTTCTGACTAGGCAAACCCATCTCCCACCCAACCTCTGCAAAAGCACCTGCCCCTGACCCACTAAATGATTATTGTGAGGCAATTAGGGCACGAGGGAATTTGAGGCATACACAATCCTTTTTTTAAGCATATTTCACTGGCTATCCTTACTGAGCACTTTTTTGCAATTTATTATTATTAGATTTGAGCACCTTTCATACCTGCCATTAGGGTATTCTAGGGCAGGTTAAGGATAGCCGTCGAGGAGTGGGGGCGCCATATCGTTTTCCTTTAGGGTTCCAACCCCTGCGTGAGGTAGTGGACAGGAGGGAGGTCTATTTTTAGGGCTTTATCTTTAACCCTCCTCCCTTTTCCACCTGTGCACGTTAGTTATTGTGTGTCTTTTTGATGTTTTAAGAGATTCTAATAAAATTGATGATTTTAAGGGTTAATATACTATTTGAATATTCAGTGAGTATAATGAGCGGGGGTCAGGAGTGGGAGGCAGCAGAGCCGAAGACAGCACCGCTGGATACAGCTAAATATAGAAAATCTTTTTATTTAAGAGACCCGTGCTTTCTCCGGTACGTGTCACACTGATGTCACACGGATCACATCAGTGTGCAATCAGTGTGACACCCGTGCTGCCGGAGAAAAGACGGACATGTCTCCATGTTTTTGTGCGGGGTCACGAGGGATCACGCGGTCCATGTGAAAACACGACCGTGTGAGCACAGCATAGAATAACATGGGTACGTGGGGCATCAGTGTTAAAAACGGATGTCACACGTACCTGAAACACGAACGTCTGAAACCAGCCTAATACTGCAAGGGACAGTGGAAAAATTAGGACACAACGGCATCAATTCATCATTTGTGTTTTTTTAAGTCACTTTTCAACTTTTGTCTTGTGGTATTCGCTGACATTTATTCAGTTTATTCAGTTTCATTTAGTTAGTGCCAAACTCATCAAAATGTGTAAAAATAAAAAATAAAAATGGGCCTTTCACCTGTCACTAAGGAGAGTACATATATCTATATATATATATATATATATATATATATATATATATATATATATATATATATATATATATATACATATATATATATATGTGTGTGTAAAATGTCATTTAAAAAAAAAAGGAGCAGATAGAATAGTGAATGGATGCCAACAAAAAAAAGGCACAAAATTAGACAAAAAACAAGCTCAAAGGCAATAATAAATTGGGGCCATAGTTTGGTGAGGGTGTATTCTGGTATATTCATAGAGAGAGCTTTTCTGCCTCCGCTGCACCTCAGTACAGTGACACATACAGGGGATAAGGCTGCTTTCACACATCCGGTTTTTGCAATGCGGCACAATCCGGCACTTTCCAGGAAAATCGCAACCGTTTTTTTTTGCTGCCAGTTGCGTTTTTCCTGCATAGACTTTAATTAGTGCCGCATTGTGCCGCATGGGCTTGCGTTCCGTACGGTTTTTACCGCATACGGCAGATTTAGCCGATGCGGCGGCCGGATGGAACGTAGCCTGGCACGTTTTTTTGTGCAGCAAAAATACCCGCATCGCGCCGCATTCCGGCCGATGCGGTGCATTTTCCAATGCATCCCTATGGATGCCGGATGCGGCGCAAAGCGGTAAAAACCTCATCCGGCCGCCGCATGTGGTTTTTGCCACTGCGCATGCTCAGTGGCATGCCGCAAGCGGCAAAAACCGGACGGGCCGCATTTAAAAAACTTATGCAAAGGATGCGGTGTTTTCACCGCATCCGTTGCATAGGTTGCACAGCCGGATTGAGCCGCACCGCTCAAACAGGATGTGTGAAAGCAGCCTTAGTAAGGTGAAAGAATGCTACATCTGTCATTATTTATACCATTATTTTATGTTATTTTAAGCATGCAATTAATCCATGAGGTTGGGAAACAAAACTCTCCCATAATTGTGATGTATTTTCTGCTTTGAAATCTTCTAACATGCAGAGCACAGCTCAATTTAAGGCCTCTTTCACACGTCTGTGAAAAACACACACGTTTTGCACGCACGTGTAAAAGGTGCGTATGGCCCTCCATGTGCTATGATTTTGGAACATGTGTGTCTTCCATGTGCTATCTATGATATAATATCTCTCCAACACTGCCCCTATGTATAATGTACCGCCACACGATTACCCTCTGTATAATATCTCTCCCACACACTGACGCTCTGTATGATATCCCCCCACACAAACACTGCTTCTCTGTACAATATCTCACACACACACTGCCCCTCTGTATAATATCCACCCACACACTACCCCTCTGTATAATATCCCTCACATACGCTGCCCCTCTATATACTATCACCCCACACAAGCTGCTCCACTTTATAATATCCTCCCACACACACTGCCCCTCTTTATATCACCCCACACACACTATTCCTCTGTATACTATCCCTCCATACACACTGCACCTCTATATAATATCCTCCTGGTATAGATGTCCTCCTCCTGGTAAATATGTCCCCATCCTGGGCCCTTCCTGGTATGTATGTCCCCCTCCTTGTATATATGTCCACTTCCTGGGCCAATCCTGTTATATATGTCCCCATCCTGGTTTATTTGTTACCTTCCTAGCATATATGTCCACCTCCTGGTATATACAGTATGTCCCCTTCCTGGGTCCCTCCAGGGATATAAGTCCCCATCCAGGTTTTTGTCTCCACCCTGGTATATATGGCCCATCCTGGGCTCTTACTGAGATGTATATCCCTCTCTTGTGCACATTCTGGTATATATGTCCCCATCCTGATTTCTGTCCCCTTCCAGGTATATATGACCTCCTCCTGGTATATATCCCCTACCTGGGCTCCTCCTAGTATATATAGCCTTCTCCTGGGCACATTCTGGCATATATGTCCCCATCCTGGTTCCTGTCCCCTTCCTGGTATATTTGTCCTCCTCCTGGTATATATGTCTCCTTCCTGGTCTCCTCCTGGTATATTTGTATGCCACAAAAAGAATAAAAAACAAACATTTTACTCACCCTTCCTGGCTCCCACGTCATAAGGCGTCCTGTCTGAGCCGTGATGCATTTCAGCTGGATGTGCGCCCCCCAGACGTGCATGCAGCTGAAGCACATGCAATTTGCATGTGCTGCCCCTGAAGCGCTAGTTCACATGGATATTAGCCAGTGTAGTGGCTGAAGCAACATGGCCAGGCCCCTCTGCTGTGGCTGTGACTGGGGCCTGGTGAAGAGGCCAGGCCCCACTGCTCGGACCTGGGGCTTAATAAAGCTAAGTAATTAACCTGGGCCCTGGCCGGGCTCCCCTCTTCACTGGGCCCAATGTGTAATAGGGTGTCCAGTGCCCTACCGCCCTCAGATCGAAGTTGTGAGTAGGGAAAGTGCAATGTAAATGTTTGTGACTATTGTATGGTATTCTTGTGCTAATGTAATGCATTCTCCTGTAATACGACCGGCTGCCACCAGATGTCACAGGTTCCAGGTTCCCTTGGTGAGAAGGGATGGCTATAAGGAGTGACAGTGAAGAAGGGTTAAGTGAGAGGGTGGCTCACCAGCACAGGAAGAGATAAAGGAAAAGACAGCTTCCTGTTTCAGTTATATAAGGAGATGTTGCTATAGTGTGCAGAACAAGAAAGGGAGGACCAGAAGTATCAGAAGAGCGGAGTGGAGTGAACAGGGTGGAGGTGATTGAAGCAGGACAGAGACAGGACAGAAAGGAAAAGAAGAAGGAAGCAGCAAAGATATTTCAAGGGGTTCATCTGCAGTGGAGTGTAAGTCCAGTGGGTCATGGAGACGAAAAAGAAGCTGGTGCGCCCCCACATTAGAATGGCATCTGCCAGTACCTGTGGGAAAGAAGTTGCGGCGGGAGGGCAACTGGGTCCATCCGTCTGTGAGCCAAGCTGAACGATCAAGTACCATGTTGGAGAAGTGGGTCTGAAGTGGGAGGATAAGTCGCCCCATTACGGCCCTCCCTGTAGAGCCGAGCCGGTTACAGAAGCAAATGTACATGAAAGATGATGACGATGAAGACGTGTCTGCTCTAAGAAACTGGAAAGCAAATGTAAAGCATCTGTTCAGTAAAATCATTCAAGTTTTACCTAGTAGTCCTCTGCTTACTGAGCGCATGGGGCCTGAGGCCCATGGAAGTGAAAAGGAGCTGAAGGAGCTGGCTGAAGAAATGGAAGCGCAGCAGTCAGCAAATACCACCTCTACACCACATACACACTCCACTCTGCCCCCCCCCGTGTCTGTACTGTGTCGGGGTGGATTGAGGACCGCCATGACCCTCGCCCACGACTACCCCTCCCTGGCACTTTACACATGCATTGGTCATGGTTGTCATGCCCTCATGGCGGCCCTGACAATCCACGATGCTATATCCTTCCGTAGCAGAAAATGGAGTGAAATGATTTGAAGGCTTCTACATTCCCTATAGATCCTGATCAAAAGTCAGTGCAAGGGACAAGTTTATATTTGTACATCAGAAAGGCAGGACGCAGGGTAGACGATGTCCGTGTGTCTGGCACTTGTGAAGGGGCTCTGTGTTTGACACTGGCTAAGGTTGCTCCTGGGCTGAGCTCTCTGGCATGGATTACTTCGTGACTTTGGTCCGTGTTATGGATCACTGCAGCTTATGGAAACAATTTTTGCCTTTAACTACATTTTTTGATTTGTCGCCTTTGTTTACAAATTGGTTATATGTCAGCCTGAAGCATGCTATTCAGGGTGTTGGAGGTGTAATCCCGCTCGTTCACCCATTTCCAATGAGGTAATGTCCCAGACATGTTGGCACCTGTGAATTTTTACAGGGAGGATTTCTGGAAACGAGGACATTGCTATGTTTGGTGACATATCCCAGCTGATGTTTGCTTTACCAGGAATAAGCTCATCAAGCCATTGATTTAGTAAAGAATAGCTTTAGGCTGGGATCTGAACTATTAATGTACCGCTGCCAATCTGGTACTTAACTAGACATGCCAACATCACGAGTTATCCTTTAATACCCTTAGATATACCCTGCCAGTTTGGGCTGCAGCTGTTTTGTAGTTAGCAATTCTCAAAGAATAAAAGGAAAGCCGTTTCATTCTGCAGCTGATAAATAAAAAATAATTAATTGCTTTTCAAGATTTAATGATATGGCTTAGGCCATGTGCCCACAGGAGAACGGACCTGCGGACTTTTCTGCAGGTATTTCTGTCGCGGGCGGGGAGGGAGCCGTCGCTGCTGCGCTCTCACTGGCGCTCGGGTCCGGCGCTGCTGCAGCCTGCTGCTTGCTGCTCGCTGCTCGGTGGCTCGAGCGGTGGGACGGATTCGGGGACTCGAGCGGCGCTCCTCGCCCGTGAGTGAAAGGGGATAGTTTTTGGGGTTTGGGAAGTCGGTCCGTGACGCCACCCACAGTTTGTGGTGAGGTTGGGACACCACCGCTGCTCTGGACGGGGATCCCGGGAGCGATGACAGGGAGCAGCCGAGATGTTTCTCTCCCCTCCGTGGGTAGGGGGTTCTGGGTGGTCCCGGGGCCCGGTGAGGTGACTGGAATGTGGATGGCAGGGTTTGGTGAGGTGCAGGGTCGCGGGGTCACTCAGCCAATAACGTACACGGAGTCTCTGGTAAAACAAACGGCTGGATGGATGGGTCCTGCAGCCGGCTGCAGTGGTCACACCCGGTAGGTTGGCGGTGGCTGCCTTTCCCTGCACCTGTACTGTGTTTTCGGCCCCGATGGCTTCCCACCGGTAACCCGCTCCCCAGCTTTGATAGGCGCCGGAGGAGCTCCTTTTGCCCGCAGGCTCTGGCCCTGGGAATTGTAGCCTTGGCGGTGACTGTATTTCACTTCACGGTTTGGACGGTTGCCTTCAATCGGGTCTTTGCTGCTGGGAAACCCTGGAGGTTCCCGTCGCTAACGGATTTGACCGGTTTAACGGCGACTCCAAGCCTGGTCGGGGTCCGTAGGCCCTGCCGAATGGTGCTGGCTTCTCTTCGCTCCCCGGTTCGGTACCGGCGGGCCACCGCCCGACCCCGGTCCTACGGTTCCGCGTCGATCGGCCTCTCCTGCAGACGGCCACCACCGTCTGCCAACCTTGCTGTATGTGCCCGGGCCACGTGCCCGGGCCACGTACCCGGACACGGTCAGACTGCTCCTCACTTGCCACTTACTCCTTCACTCTCCCTAACTGTTCTGCTTCCTTTTCCCGCCTCCAGGACTGTGAACTCCTCAGTGGGTGGCGCCAACCGCCTGGCTCCACCCCACCTGGTGTGGACATTAGCCCCTGGAGGGAGCCAACAAGGATTTGTGTGTGACTGGTGTTCCTAACCGGGGTGTGGGGTGTGTTGTTGCAGTACCTGTGATGACCTGGCTTGTCCAGGGCGCCACATTTCCGCAGGTTCACGCAGCAACTCCCCGGAATCCGCAGCTATCCATTACTGCAGTATTTCTTCGGAATTGTTGCGGTAAACCTGCGTAAACAGTGCAGATTTCGTGCGGAATTCCTGTCCTCTATCTCCATAGTGGAAAGGCAGGATTACGCTGATAATTCCGCATGAATAATGGACATGCAGTTACGTGCTGCTGCAGGAAATCTGCAGCATTTTCCACAGCTGCAAATACCGCAGCATTGATACAGCACTCCTCAAATCCCATAGGATAACATAGGGAGTGTCTGTACTTGCGTAAATTCGTGGATTTATCTGGAAAATCTAGAAAATCCATGGGTTTTCCACAGCAAATTCCTCAGTAACTTTCTCCCATGGGCACATGGCCTTACAGGAAAAAAAACATTCATTGTGAAATTAAAGATGTTGTTTCACCTTAACCCTTAGGGTATGTGCGCACGTTGCTTTTTACCTGCTTTTTACCTGCTTTTTTGCTGCTTTTTCTTCTGCGCTGTTTAATGCCAAAATGGATGTGTTCTTCTATTCAAGCAAAGTCTATGGGAATTTGGGTTTCTTGTTCACACTATGTTGTTCAAAATGCTGCCTTTTTGTGGCAGAACTTTGGTCAAAAACTCAGCTTTGCAGTGCAAAACCCAAATGGCAAAAACAATTGACATGTTGCTTCTTTGAAAAGCTGAGTTTTTGACCAAAGTTCTGCCACAAAAAGGCAGCATTTTGAACAACATAGTGTGAACAAGAAACCCAAATTCCCATAGACTTTGCTTGAATAGAAGAACACATCCATTTTGGCATTAAACAGCGCAGAAGAAAAAGCAGCAAAAAAGCAGGTAAAAAGCAGGTAAAAAGCAACGTGCGCACATACCCTTACTGATATTGGACGTACTGGTACGTCCTACTTTGTAGTGACTTCCCAAAAATAGACATCCTGGAGAACGTGTGGGCACAGGAGTAGTGTACGCACAATCGCCGCTGGGAGCTCAGATTATGCGATAGGCGGCCGATCTTTGGCTGTCACAGCCAGGGCCAATGCCTGCACCATCCAGTACAGTTTAACCCTCTAAAAACCACAATCAAAAGTGATCGCAAAATTTAGAATCTTGAGAGCGGGAGTACGATCCCTCTCTCACCCTATCGGGACCACCACATTGTGATCACTGGAGCCCGATAGTGGCCATAATAGCAGAAGGTCAAGTAATAACCTCCTGTTCTGTCAACTACAGTGGCCTGTTAGACCACACCAGGAGCATGGTCTAACAGGCGTTCTGCCAGGGTCACACTGATAGGTGTAATGAATTACAATTTAATTTATATACTAATCAGACTAATAAAAGTCAAAGTCCCATAGAGCGACTAAGTAAAAAAGATTTTAAAAATGTAAATATATATATTAAAAAAAAAAACAACAGAAAATTAATAAAAATAACTATGTAATAAATACAAAATTTTCAGGAAAAAAAATCAAAAATAAAGAAAAAAGTACACATATTTGGTAATGCCACATTTAAAAAAATATCATTTAGGCATTTTCATCAAACCACCAGAAAAAAGTGAAATAAAATGATGAAACAACAGTCAAATGTATGTAAATATGCTATCCCTGAAAAGGTCATCATGTCCCGTAAAAAACAAGTCCTCAAATGGCTCCATCAGCGGAAAAATTAAAAAGCTATAGCTTTTAGAATATAGCGAGGCAAAATCATTTTTTTCTTCTAAAAACCGTTTTTATTGTGTAAAGGAGCAAAACATAAAACACATAAATGTCATATCGCCGTTATCGTATTGATACGAGGAATAAAGCCATCTTATCACTTTTACCCAACAGTTAATGTAAAAAAAAACCCAATCTCCAATTTGCTTTTTTTTAGTTCATTCTGCCTTCTCAAAATTGGATTAAAAAGCGATTAAAAAATGTTATATGCCCAACAATATCAATAAAAATGTCAATTGATCCCAAACAAAACAAGCCCTTACATGACTTCAGCAGAAAAATGGAAAACTTAGAGTGGTGTCCTTCGCCCCCCTGCAAAGTGTGACAGGAAGCTAAGCCTGAGAGATGAGCATTTTTGTTGTGCTCCCGCTGCAGGCACAGTTTCACCTGGCCCATGGCCTCCGCCTTTTCATGCACCATCAGCAGCATGTCCACTTCCCCGTCCCTTACCGCACGCCTTGCGCATTTTAAATTAGGTAAGTAATATATACTTGCAAACTTTACGGTATTGATAGGGAAATTAAAATACGTACTGTTTTTAGGTTGCAGCAGCAGTATATCTCCAGAAGGTCTGTAAGGCAATACACCCTGCCTATATGCCTCTAATCCAAAACTATCGCTCCTCCAGCAGCCATCTCTACACTAAATGCAGGACTTTTGTTTTAATGGTGCAGCAGTGGTATACAATTAAACACTACCTATATGCCTGCTTTAATCTAGACTCTCCCTCCTAGATCAACTTTCCTACTACACCATACTGCATAATGTAGACTGCAGGATGCTGATTACATTCAACCCAGGATATGCAGTAAAAAATAAAATAAATATATATACATGAAATGACAAATATTATTGTTATAATTGGTTCTGCTATTGTATATGGTAACTGCTCCATAGAGATAGGAACTTTGGGTCCCCCTATTGGGGTTACCGCCACCCATTTGGGTTTATAGATTTGAGCACCAAATTTGAACCTTCTGGAATAAAACTGCACTGAAACGGCATCAAAACCATTTTTGTGCATTTTTTTTTGCCAAAAGATGTAGATTTGGTGCTGAAATTTTTACACCATATTCCTGCACCCAATCAACACCTACACGGATAAAATCATCCAGATGTGAGAATGCAGCCTATAGAAAATTTTGAAGCATGCAACCTCATTGTGTACTTTGCCCGGTGTAGAACATCACACACCTATGAAAGTTATTTCATTATAGTTATCAAGTAACTGTTATGCAAATCTTTTACAGTTTTCATGCACAAGCTATTCTAATAAAACTACTGATCTCTTAAATTCCATATATACAAGAAAGTGCTGAATCCTCTAAACTATATCAAGACAAAAAAGGGTCAACATTGTGAGAGCAATTCAGAGCGGAAGCTGGCAGTGCTAGGAGGAGCCGCACAATGCATAATGGGTCTTGTATTTTCTGTATGACCTCTATTCTCTCCAGACCCGCACGGACCAGAGCATAGTCCTGTAAGTCATCATCCTTATTGTATATATTGTATTTATTATTGTACTGACATCCCTCGCTATGATATAGATGTATATAGTAGTAAAACTACACATAACTAAAACTAACAAATGAAACAAGTGTTTACTTGATCTTACCAGCTACTACCATCTAAGAATAGCAAAATAGGAATATACCCCTGAGGAAGACAGCTGTTGGCGGACCTAGTGGGGTTTGGTTCCTTTTCCCTCCACCATAGGTCACATGTCCTCATGCCTAGTTATTCCCATTCGTATTAATGTTGCATAGGTTGTGTGCATCCTGCAGGATACTCATTCACCTACGATTGAGAGTTGATATTTATATTATATATATTAAGATAGATATTTCATATGATATTGTCTGCCCTGTTTATTAATTTATTTGTGTGTACTTCTTTATCTCGATACTATGGGAGAAGGTTTGGGTGATGATATATTAATATATTATGTGCAATCCCATGTTCTGATATCTCACTTTGCTGTGATATTTAATTATTTTAGAATGTCTAATGCTGAATGTTGCGTTTCATAAAGAGATAATATTTCTTCTGTATTTTGTGCTGCTTTTTGTTAGATAAGGTCGGCTAGTGCCTTTATTACACACCATCCTTCAGTAGTTGCATTTACTTTCGGGTGTGGGTCACAGCACCGATTAATATCCCAGTGGTTCCTTTCCCTAATGTGTTCCTTTAATAAGAATACATTTATTGTCCTGACATTATGTGTATATTTCTATGGATATTAGCATAAATAACACCTAAGTCATTTACCTCCCAACCGTCCCGGATTCTGCGGGACTTGCACGATTTATCAGGGATAAATGGAGTGAATAAATTAAATTATCGGCCGGGACTCGGGACTCGAACTCGTGGAGCTGTGAGTTCATTGTTTCAAAGGCAGCAGCTCTAACCACTGAGCTACTGCCTCTATTGAAAGCAATAGGAAGATTTTGTTATCTTGACCTCTATACTGCAGGTGACACACCAGAAGCAGGGAATTCAGCAGCAAAGATGGATGGAGGGATGGATGAATGGAGGGATAGAGGGATGAATGGAGGGATAGAGGGATGAAAGGAGGGATAGAGGGAGGGATGGATGGATGATAGAGGGATGAATGGAGGGATAGAGGGATGAAAGGAGGGATAGAGGGAGGGATGGATGATAGAGGGATGAATGGAGGGATAGAGGGATGAATGGAGGGATAGAGGGATGAAAGGAGGGATAGAGGGAGGGATGGATGGATGATAGAGGGATGAATGGAGGGATAGAGGGATGAATGGAGGGATAGAGGGATGAAAGGAGGGATAGAGGGAGGGATGGATGGATGATAGAGGGATGAATGGAGGGATAGAGGGATGAAAGGAGGGATAGAGGGAGGGATGGATGGAGGGATAGAGGGATGAATGGAGGGATAGAGGGATGAATGGAGGGATAGAGGGATGAAAGGAGGGATAGAGGGAGGGATGGATGGATGATAGAGGGATGAATGGAGGGATAGAGGGATGAAAGGAGGGATAGAGGGAGGGATGGATGATAGAGGGATGAATGGAGGGATAGAGGGATGAATGGAGGGATAGAGGGATGAATGGAGGGATAGAGGGATGAAAGGAGGGATAGAGGGAGGGATGGATGGATGATAGAGGGATGAATGGAGGGATAGAGGGATGAAAGGAGGGATAGAGGGAGGGATGGATGATAGAGGGATGAATGGAGGGATAGAGGGAGGGATGGATGATAGAGGGATGAATGGAGGGAGGGATAGAGGGAGGGATGGATGCATGGATGATAGAGGGATGAATGGAGGGATAGAGGGAGGGATGGATGATAGAGGGATGAATGGAGGGATAGAGGGATGGATGGATGATAGAGGGATGAATGGAGGGATAGAAGGAGGGATGAATGGAGGGATAGAGGGAGGGATGGATGGATGATAGAGGGATGAATGGAGGGATAGAGGGATGAAAGGAGGGATAGAGGGAGGGATGGATGGATGATAGAGGGATTAATAGGGATGAATGGAGGGATAGAAGGAGGGATGAATGGATGGATAGAGGGATGAAAGGAGGGATAGAGGGAGGGATGGATGGATGATAGAGGGATGAATGGAGGGAGGGATAGAGAGAGGGATGGATGCATGGATGATAGAGGGATGAATGGAGGGATAGAGGGATGGATGGATGGATGATAGAGGGATGAATGGAGGGATAGATAGAGGGAGGGATGGATGGATGATAGAGGGATGAATGGAGGGATAGAGGGATGAAAGTAGGGATAGAGGGAGGGATGGATGGATGATAGAGGGATGAATGGAGGGATAGAGGGAGGGATGGATGGATGATAGAGGGATGAATGGAGGGATAGAAGGAGGGATGAATGGAGGGATAGAGGGATGAAAGGAGGGATAGAGGGAGGGATGGATGCATGGATGATAGAGGGATGAATGGAGGGATGAATGGAGGGATAGAGGGAGGGATGGATGCATTGATGATAGAGGGATGAATGGAGGGATAGATGGATGGATGGATGATAGAGGGATGAATGGAGGGATAGAGGGAGGGATGGATGATAGAGGGATGAATGGAGGGATAGAGGCAGGGATGGATGGATGATAGAGGGATGAATGGAGGGATAGAGGGAGGGATGAATGGAGGGATAGAGGCAGGGATGGATGGATGATAGAGGGATGAATGGAGGGATAGAGGGATGAAAGGAGGGATAGAGGGAGGGATGGATGGATGATAGAGGGATGAATGGAGGGATAGAGGGAGGGATGGATGGATGATAGAGGGATGAATGGAGGGAGGGATAGAGAGAGGGATGGATGCATGGATGATAGAGGGATGAATGGAGGGATAGAGGGATGGATGGATGGATCATAGAGGGATGAATGGAGGGATAGATAGAGGGAGGGATGGATGGATGATAGAGGAATGAATGGAGGGATAGAGGGAGGGATGAATGGAGGGATAGAGGCAGGGATGGATGGATGATAGAGGGATAAATGGAGGGATGAATGGAGGGATAGAGGGAGGGATGGATGGATGATAGAGGGATGAATGGAGGGATAGAGGGAGGGATGGATGGATGATAGAGGGATGAATTGAGGGATAGAAGGAGGGATGAATGGAGGGATAGAGGGATGAAAGGAGGGATAGAGGGAGGGATGGATGCATGGATGATAGAGGGATGAATGGAGGGATGAATGGAGGGATAGAGGGAGGGATGGATGCATTGATGATAGAGGGATGAATGGAGGGATAGAGGGATGGATGGATGGATGATAGAGGGATGAATGGAGGGATAGAGGGAGGGATGGATGATAGAGGGATGAATGGAGGGATAGAGGCAGGGATGGATGGATGATAGAGGGATGAATGGAGGGATAGAGGGAGGGATGAATGGAGGGATAGAGGCAGGGATGGATGGATGATAGAGGGATGAATGGAGGGATAGAGGGATGAAAGGAGGGATAGAGGGAGGGATGGATGGATGATAGAGGGATGAATGGAGGGATAGAGGGAGGGATGGATGGATGATAGAGGGATGAATGGAGGGATAGAGGGATGAAAGGAGGGATAGAGGGAGGGATGGATGGATGATAGAGGGATGAATGGAGGGATAGAAGGAAGGATGAATGGATGGATAGAGGGATGAAAGGAGGGATAGAGGGATGGATGCATGGATGATAGAGGGATGAATGGAGGGATAGAGGGATGGATGGATGGATGATAGAGGGATGAATGGAGGGATAGAGGGAGGGATGGATGGATGATAGAGGAATGAATGGAGGGATAGAGGGAGGGATGAATGGAGGGATAGAGGCAGGGATGGATGGATGATAGAGGGATGAATGGAGGGATGAATGGAGGGATAGAGGGAGGGATGGATGGATGATAGAGGGATGAATGGAGGGATAGAGGGATGAAAGTAGGGATAGAGGGAGGGATGGATGGATGATAGAGGGATGAATGGAGGGATAGAGGGAGGGATGGATGATAGAGGGATGAATGGAGGGATAGAAGGAGGGATGAATGGAGGGATAGAGGGATGAAAGGAGGGATAGAGGGAGGGATGGATGCATGGATGATAGAGGGATGAATGGAGGGATAGAGGGAGGGATAGAGGGAGGGATGGATGATAGTGGGATGGATGGATGATAGAGGGATGGATGATAGAGGGATCTATAGATACACGACAGATAATAGATAGATAGAGATAGAATCATAGATAGAATCATAGATAGATAGAATCATAGATAGATAGAATCATAGATAGATAGATAGAGAGATAGAATCATAGACAGATAGAATCATAGATAGATAGAGAGATAGAATCATAGATAGATAGAGGGATAGAGATAGATAGATAGATAGATAGATAGATAGAGGGATAGAGATAGATAGATAGATAAATACTGTATCTTAATGTTGGTGAAAGAGTCAAATTCATTTGTTCCCATAAAACTACTATAAAGAAATGAGGAAAAAAATACAAATACAATTTTTTTTTTTTTTTTATCTTCACCACCTTGGATTCAAACCAGCAACGTTCAAAACTTGTGTCCAGCAACCTCCTGGCTTTCCTAGCTGCTCTAGCTGTTGAGCCACTAGGATTGATGATATCAGAGGGAGGATTTCACATAAATGAACCTACAATGCAGCCTCTTACACAGCAGATTACACAGAACACAGCATTGTACAGAGCAGCATCTCTATATCCTGTATTCTAGAGGGAGAGGAAAAGAGGATTTTTTTTCTTCTAATAAAGTTACTAAAAATAATAAAAAAAAATAGAATAATGTAATTTTATTGCACTTTTTTTTTAAAATAATAAACATCACAAATCAGCAAATAACATGGACATATTTGGTGTCCCTGTAATCGTAATGACCTGAACAACACAGCGATCAGATTATTTATGGGGATCGGTAAATGGCGGGAAAAAAAAGGCGCAATTTATTATTTTTCTTTATTAAAACCCATAAAAAATGTAATAAAAATTGATCACTGAGGCCGTGTTCACACATAGCGTAAATGCTGCATTTTTTCTGCAGGTGTCCGCGCAACGAGTGCAATAACAATGTTCTCTGATTATTGCGTGTTTGCGGTATTTTTTATGCATTGTCCCCTTATTTGATACATGTTTGTTGCTGATGTGAATCCTGAAGCTTATAAAGAAAGAAACACCAAATCCGCACAGTTCAGCGGCGTCTTTCCACGCACCAGGAGCGGAGATTTCAGGACGTCTCATCCACTTTGCTTGGACAATTAGTCCATATTCACATGTAGTGTAAATGCTGCATTTTTTTCTGCTGTTTTTTTGCACATTTATTCTGCTGTGTTTAATTGTCCAAGTAAAGTGGATGTGATTCCATGAAAAGACGCTGATGAATTCTGCGGTTTTCGGGGGGGGGGGGGGTTTGTCTGGAGGTTTCTATGTGGAGCTTAAAAAATGCAGGAAAAAGCTTCTCTGTACAATAAAAACACTTAAATACGCAGATTCACATCTGAACCAAAAACGCATTAAATAATGGAGAAAAGGCAGAAAAAATGCAGCAAAAATGGAAAAAACAGAGAAGATTGTTATTGTGTAGTTTGGTGCAGACAGAAACAAAAAGAAACAGAATTTATGCAACGTGTGAACACAGATTGATAGGCACAAATAAGCAACATGTCATATAGTGACACATAGAAATATAAAAAAATTCTGACTGCTATGAATATGAATGAACAGTCCACGGCATCTGCTGAATGACCCTTACTGCCAAATGGGTGTGGCTAGGGGTGTGGCTAGGGGCGTGGTCAAAATTTGCCTCTTTCCTTTCTTGAAAAGTTGGGAGGTATGCATTATTGTTACTTGTCTACCTTTGATCTACTGTGTACATGACGGCCACTTTGCTAAAACTATGGGCCTGATTCAGCAAAACCTTTTACGCCAGTATTCTAGCTCAAATGTCTTTGAAAGATCTCAAGCTTTTGGAACACCACAAGCCAGCACTAAAATGTTGCCATTTTTGTTGGTCTCACAACATTTTTACTCAGATCTCACAAAGTGGTTGAACATTTGCTTGTCAATCCCTGCTGACCAAATTCATGAGGAGTGGTGGCATTTTTTATGCACCAATTCGTACACCAGTCCTTGACTGCAGAAAGATTAGTAGGGAGGTGCACGCAACTTTTTAGATGTGCCTGAGTCCCCTAATTAGACAACCCTTTCTCAAATACAATGTTTGCCCCGTTTAAACAACAACATGGTTTGGGGGTAAGTTTACCTCCCAATAAAGGCAAACACCCGAACATCTGCGTCGCTCCTAGGTCCTCCTGCAATCCACAGCGAGCGCTCCCTGCAGGTCTTCGTGTGTTCCACAGCGGTCCTTCTCTACTTCTATCCAGCAGGGAGGACCTGGGAGACGCTGTGGAATGCATCCCTCGGCTCTCAGAGACAGACACACACACACACACACAGATCTGATAGCAGTAATTTCACACACATCCGACCGCAGTAACATCACACATCTGGTGATACTGCACTGTGCAGGTCCTCTATGCATTCCACCTCAGGTCCTCTATGCATTCCACCCCAGTTCCTCGATGCATTCCACATCAGGTCCTCTATGCATTCCACCTCAGGTCCTCTATGCATTCCACCTCAGGTCCTCTATGCATTCCACCTCAGGTCCTCTATGCATTCCACCCCAGGTCCTGTATGCATTCCACCCCAGGTCCTCTATGCATTCCACCCCAGGTCCTCTATGCATTCCACCCCAGGTCCTCTATGCATTCCACCTCAGGTCCTCTATGCATTCCACCTCAGGTCCTCTATGCATTCCACCTCAGGTCCTCTATGCATTCCACCCCAGGTTCTCTATGCATTCCACCCCAGGTCCTCTATGCATTCCACCCCAGGTCCTCTATGCATTCCACCCCAGGTCCTCTATGCATTCCACCTCAGGTCCTCTATGCATTCCACCCCAGGTCCTCTATGCATTCCACCCCAGGTACTCTATGCATTCCACCCCAGGTCCTCTATGCATTCCACCCCAGGTCCTCTATGCATTCCACCCCAGGTCCTCTATGCATTCCACCCCAGGTACTCTATGCATTCCACCCCAGGTCCTCTATGCATTCCACCACAGGTCCTCTATGCATTCCACCCCAGGTCCTCTATGCATTCCACCCCAGGTACTCTATGCATTCCACCCCAGGTCCTCTATGCATTCCACCCCAGGTCCTCTATGCATTCCACCCCAGGTCCTCTATGCATTCCACCCCAGGTCCTCTATGCATTCCACCCCAGGTCCTCTATGCATTCCACCCCAGGTACTCTATGCATTCCACCCCAGGTCCTCTATGCATTCCACCCCAGGTCCTCTATGCATTCCACCCCAGGTCCTCTATGCATTCCACCCCAGGTACTCTATGCATTCCACCCCAGGTCCTCTATGCATTCCACCTCAGGTCCTCTATGCATTCCACCTCAGGTACTCTATGCATTCCACCCCAGGTCCTCTATGCATTCCACCCCAGGTCCTCTATGCATTCCACCCCAGGTCCTCTATGCATTCCACCCCAGGTCCTCTATGCATTCCACCCCAGGTACTCTATGCATTCCACCCCAGGTCCTCTATGCATTCCACCCCAGGTCCTCTATGCATTCCACCCCAGGTACTCTATGCATTCCACCCCAGGTCCTCTATGCATTCCACCCCAGGTCCTCTATGCATTCCACCCCAGGTCCTCTATGCGTTCCACCCCAGGTCCTCTATGCATTCCACCTCAGGTCCTCTATGCATTCCACCTCAGGTCCTCTATGCGTTCCACATCGTCTCAGGTCCCAACAGCAGAACAATGTCAGTGGATGTGTGTATGTGACTTTAGTGCAATCGCATGTGTGTTTATGTGTGAGAGAGTGGAGGTATCCTGGATCCAATGTGTGTGTGCGAGCGGACCTGATAGTGACGCAAATCTCTGTGGAAGAGCTCATACGCCATCGGCGTATCTGGTGAGTACGATTGCGGGGTCTGTCTTTTCTCTTCTGGGGGGGATCTGCTTCTATTATGAAGTGTCCTGCAGTATTCTTTAATTTTTTTTTTAGCTGCATGGAAACTTCATTATTGAACCACAACTAGGGCTTATTTTTGGGGTAGGCATTTAAGACTATGTGCGCACTTTGCGTTCTTACCTGCGTTTCAGGTGCGTTTTGAGCTGCAGCGTTTTCATGCCAAAATGCATGCGTTTTGATTTTCCAGCAAAGTCTATGGAAAATGGGGATTTCTTGTGCGCACTTTGCTGTTCAAAATGCAGCGTTTAATTTGCATATTTTTGGGCAAAAACTCAGCGTTCAAAGAAGCAACATGTCAGTTGTTTTTGCCATTTGGGCTGCGTTTTGCTAACATTGAAGTCAATGAGAAGTAGCAAAAATCAAGCAACATCAAAATTCCAGCATTTTACCTGCTCTTTAGCTGCAGAAATCATGCGTTTATGACATCAAAATAATGGAATAATCTGTCCCTTTACACACACACATAGTCCGACAATTAAATTATTGAAAAATATTAATTTATTGTTATTTTAGCCATAAATGGTAAAAACCGCTATAATTATATTAAATATAACTATTTTCGTTATGATTTAAATAATTATATTTGTTTTTGTTTTTTTTTTTCCTTTTTTTCATAGTGTTTGACTGTTTAAACTTTATTTAGCAGTGTCAAAGTGCATCTGTCTTTACGCAATGGAAAAGCATGTAAAAGCGCTAAAAACGCAGCTAAAACGCGTATTTATCGCGTTTCTGTGGTCAAAAGCAACTTTGGCAAAAGCAATTTCTGCCAGAGGATGTGTTTAGAACTGCAATTAGGATGACGCAAAGTGCGGACACAGCCTTAGTACGAAAAAGCTGAGAATTCCTGCTAGGGCTTATTTTTGGGGTAGGGCTTATTGTAAGGGAAATAGACAGATAGATAGATAATACCGTGTTTCCCCGAAAGTAGGACCCCCCCGAAAGTAAGGCAGGGTGGGGGTTTCGGGGGGGTCCGCCAATGTAGGGCACCCCCCGATTGTAAGGCAGGGTAGCGGGGGGGCCGGGGAATGTAAGGCCGCCTATGGGTGGTGGTCGCGGCGTAATGTAAGGCCGCATATGGGTGGGGGTCCCTGGGGAAACAGGGAAACAGGAACTTGCCGCTGTTCCCTCGCTCCATCCAGGCCTTCTCCAGTCTCGTGCCACCCGTGGTCCGCCTCCGGTGAATGGCCCCCGCAAGGCTCCCTGCTGGCCATCAGCTCGAGCTGTGATTGGCCAGTCAGCCGGCTCGCAGCTGATTGGCCCTCAGCTCGAGCTGCGATTGGCCAGTCAGCCGGCTCGCAGCTGATTGGCCCTCAGCTCGAGCTGCGATTGGCCAGTCAGCCGGCTCGCAGCTGATTGGCCCTCAGCTCGAGCTGCGATTGGCCAGTCAGCCGGCTCGCAGCTGATTGGCTGAAATCAGCCGCGACGTCACCGCCTGCAGGCTCGCTCCGATTTCGGTAAGTTACGAAACTCTGTGTGTGTGTGTGTGTGTACGGTATGTGTATGGGTGCCGTATGGGGCTGTATGTGTCAGTGTGTGTGTACGGTACCGGTACGATATGTGTGTGGGTGCCGTGTGGGGCTGTACCGGTACCGTATGTGTCAGTGTGTGTGGTGGCAGAGTGGGGGGCAGAACCACTGTATGGGGAGGCTGCAGGGGGGAGGAAGGGGTGGATGCCGGATCTCAAACAATGGGGAGGCTGCAGGGGGGAGGAAGGGGTGGATGCCGGATCTCAAACAATGGGGAGGCTGCAGGGGGGAGGAAGGGGTGGATGCCAGATCTCAAACAATGGGGAGGCTGCAGGGGGGAGGAAGGGGTGGATGCCGGATCTCAAACAATGGGGAGGCTGCAGGGGGGAGGAAGGGGTGGATGCTGGATCTCAAACAATGGGGAGGCTGCAGGGGGGAGGAAGGGGTGGATGCCGGATCTCAAACAATGGGGAGGCTGCAGGGGGGAGGATTGTCATTTTTTTTCCAATGTAAGGCCTCCCCCGAAAGTAAGGCAGGGTGGGACTTTTGGGGGTAAAATTAATGTAAGACAGGGCCTTACTTTCGGGGAAACACGGTACTATAAGCCTTTGTATTATGACATTTGTTTCTGTTTCACAGATACTATGAAAATAAATGCACAAGGATATAGCTGCTTCCAGGTCAGTTATATTTGTTATAAACGTCTCAGAAGCCTCTCATCAGACACATTACAAGCAGAGTTTTTACCTTTTGCCGTAACTGTTGTATTAAATTTTAATATTTGTAAATGAATAGTACACATGAAAATAAGCAACTCTGTAATATATCTTATCAGAAAAATCGGCTTCTTTCTCTCTCAGAATTGATCAGTCGTTATCACAATTCTCAAATCTGAGCTAAAATCTGTATTCAGTGAAGACTTTCCCATTACTGAGATAGGAGATGGCAGCTGGTGCTGGTGAGATTCTATGATGATGGGAGGAGCTAGAGACAGCGGAATGACACAGAGCGAGGAGCTAGAGGCAGGGGGAGGAGCTAGAGGCAGAGGGAGGAGTTAGAGGCAGTGGGAGACGCTAGAGGCAGGAGCGAGGAGTTAGAGGCAGAAGGAAGAACTAGAGGCAAAAGGAGGAGCTAGAGTCAGAAGGAGGAGCTAGAGTCAGAAGGAGGAGCTAGAGTCAGAAGGAGGAGCTAGAGGCAGAGGGAGAAGCTAGAGGCAGAGGGAGGAGCTAGAGGCAGAGCGAGGAGCCAGAGGCAGAGGGAGGAGCCAGAGACAGAGCTCCTCCCTTCTCCTCTCCTTTCTATCTACATAGAATCTCATCAACACCAATTGCCACATCCTCTCAGTAATGGGAAAGTCTTCCCTGAATACAGATTTTATCTCAGAATTGAGAATTTTGACAATGACTGATCAATTTTGGCAGAGAAAGAAGAAAGATAAGAAATATTACAAAGTTGCTTATTTTGATGTGTTTTATTTATTTCTGGAATAAAAATGAAAAAGATGGTTACTCTTTAAAATCAGTGATGTGTTAGAAACCTTTTTCTTCCTTACATCGCCTCTTGCTTGATTTACTTTCAATGTTTATCACTAAAATATTGGCCCATCTGTGACACATTTTAAGTCGTGTCCTCTGTTTTCTAAGATACCCTTTTTCCTGATATATTTCAAAAATATCTACTGTACTGAGGCATAAAAAGTGTATAAACACATAATAACTCACAAAATAATTTATGTAAATTCGGACAGAATTCTGATGCATTTCGCTTATAAAATCTTCAGAATGCTTATTGTGACTTTCCTACTTTCTTTGAATACAAATCTAATCTAAAACTACAGCTTTCTCCTCTACTGTATACAAAAGACTCCTCTTTGTTAAACCTTTATGAAAAGATGCTAGTAGTATTGATGAGTAAGGATGAGTGAACCTAAACTGTAAAGTTCAGGGTTCGTACCAGACTTGAACATGGACTAAATGTAAAAGTCTGTATCCAAGTTTGAAGTTCAGGTAATGTTCGTATGTTAATAAAGTTTGTTGAAAAGCTGCAGAGCAGCCAATCAACAAGCTTTATTGCATGTGGATATTGCCTGAAGCTGGGGGCTGGTATGATTAGGTTGGGAAGGTCCATAGTTATTTGGCCACTACCAGCCTAAAAATAGCAGCCAACAGCCGCCCCAGAAGTGTCAGCTCCCTTGGCTGTGCCAATTTTGGCACTTTGCCCGGCTCTTTCTGTTTGCCCTGAAGCAGTGGCCATCAGGGTAATATTTGTGGGGTTGATGTCACCTGTGAATTGACAGCTGGCATCAAACCCAGTAGTTAGTAATGGGGAACATCTATCAGACACCATCATTACTAATCCAGCTGGGTCATCATTTGCTTTTTTTTTATATTTGCTTTTGTATTTTGTCTGGTGGTGGTGTTTTTACAACAAATTCTTCAAAATGGTGCACTCGGTTCATGAATTGAGCACATAGACAAAAATTGACTTTTCTTCTAGCATACAAAAAAATCATTCAAGGGGAGCCATTTAAAAAAAATAAAAAGGGGGCAAAGGAAGAGATCAATATGGCACAAACAAAAAAACAAACATAAACCAATAAATAAAGTGCAAATGCAATGATGAATTCGCCTTATATATCTCGACTGACTAATATGAGGCAGATCCCTGTTCAGCGTCTCCATGAATTGATTCCTTTCACTGTGGATCCCTCAGTAAACTGGAACAGGGTTGGGAGAAGCTGCCGAGGACCAGCCTTAAGGTCCAGTCACACTAAGCAACTTACCAGCGATCCCAACAACGATAGGGATCGCTGGTAAGTTGCTAGGGGGTTGCTGGTGAGATGTCACACTGCAACGCTCCAGCGATCCCACCAGCAACCTGACCTGGCAGGGATCGCTGGAGCGTGGCTACACAAGTTGCTGGTGAGCTCACCAGCAACCAGCCACACGTGCAGAGAGCAGGGAGCAGCGCACACTGAGCGCTGGCTCCTTGCTCTCCTAGTACAGCACACATCGGGTTAATTACCTGATGTGTGCTGCAGCTACATGTGCACAGAGCAGGGAGCAGCGCACACTGCTTAGCGCTGGCTCCTTGCTCTCCTGGCTACAGCACACATCGGGTTAATTAACCCGATGTGTCCTGCAGCTACACGTGCACAGAGCAGGAGCCGGCACTGACAGTGAGAGCGGCGGAGGCTGGTAACAAAGGTAAATATCGGGTAACCAAGGACAGGGCTTCTTGGTTACCCGATGTTTACATTGGTTACCAGCCTCAGCAGAAGCCGGCTCCTGCTGCCTGCACATTTAGTTGTTGCTGTCTCGCTGTCACACACAGCGATCTGTGCTTCACAGCGGGACAGCAACAACTAAAAAATGGCCCAGGACATTCAGCAACAACCAACGACCTCACAGCAGGGGCCAGGTTGTTGCTGGATGTCACACACAGCAACATCGCTAGCAACGTCACAAAAGTTGTTCGTTAGCAGCGATGTTGCTAGCGATGTTGCTTAGTGTGACGGGGCCTTAAGACTAGTCTCAGTGTTTCAGACTAAATTATACTTGGCTATAATGGTACACAGCCAATCACTGATTCATGCTATATATTTTATAGTCGGCATCTGTGTTTTATCAGCAATGTTCAGATTTGTGCCGCTAATCATGACTCAATCTCTGAGAGTGGTGTTTAAATGGCATCGTTGTCAGCTACTGATAAAAAAAATGCTAATCAGTGCTAGGGGCTTACTTGGACTAGAAGGCACAAGGCAGCTTGTTCTGTACTGATAATCTCCTGCTGATAAAACACTGATTGTATTGAAACAGCAAAACACAGCCTAGTAACTGACACATCACTAGAATTAAGGGTGCTTTACACACTGCGACATTGCTAGCGATCTCGTTAGCGATGTGACACGCCAGATCGCAGATGCGATCTGCCGAGATCGCACATGTGACCGGCACTACAAAAATGACCTATGTGCGATCTCGGCAAATCTTATCTGTGATCTGCTGTGTCACATCGCTAACGAGATTGTTAGTGATGTCGCAGCGTGTAAAGCACCCTTTAGGCTAGTAAAAGATTACATAGCAAAATCCTGCTGACAGATTCAATTTAATGTGCAAAAGTGTTATTTATAATACTATTTACTTATTATAAATGTATAAAATAAACACTTTAAAATGGTTTATCCAGCATTTTAAAAAAGATGTCTTATCCCTAGAATAGGCAATCAATAGTTAGGTGGAGGGACGACTATTGGCACCTCCTCTGATCTGCTGTTTGAAGAGTCCGCGGCCGCTATACTAGGGATAAGACATCAATGTTAGTATTATTATTTATTATTATAGCGCCATTTATTCCATGGCGCTTTACAAGTGAAAGAGGGTATACGTACAACAATCATTAACAATACAAAACAGACTGGTATAGGAGGAAATATTAGGCCAAATGAACTAGTGAGCATGCTTAATAAATGACATCTTATTATTTCAGATTTTTATTCAACGCTGTTTGCTGTGGTTTTGCTGTAAAAAGACAGGTAAATGTTAATCAATGGTTAATGCAGCTGGGTATTATAATAACACTGTATATGTTTATAGTGTACGAATATTTAAACTGAAAAATGTGCAAAGTAATTAAAAAACTACATTAACTTTTTTTTGGAACACCTTATTTGTGGATGTTTTGAGCCTATAAACAATTCCATGGTATTCATGCATTGTTTGGATGACATTATTTCCCATTTTTCATCATGTTATCTTCATAGAGAGGGATAGGGGAAGATATCTTAAAAGTCACATATAGGGCATGCTACACTTAAAGTGAATCTGTCAGCAGGTTTTTGCTAACGCATCTGAGAGCAACATGATGTAGCCAAAGAGACCCTGAATCCAACGATGTATCACTTAGTTTACTGGGTGCAGTGGTTCTGACACAATCAGAATTTTTAAATTTAGCATGTAGTAGAGCTGAAAGAGCTGCCCTACCCACACCAGGCTCTCTATATACAATTTCTATAGACAGTGAGATTCTAATAAAAGCAGGGGCAGTGCCATACTAGCTGATCTCTAGCAGACCTAAGCAGCACAGATAATCTCCTGAAGCTAAAACAAAAATTTCAGGTAAACAGCACAGGCCTTATTAAATGAGGCATTGCTGAAATTTCTATGTTATGTAGAGAGGAGGGGACCCATGTATGTTCAGGTTCACCGGGTTCAGTCAGACTTTAGTTAAAAGTTTGTTTTGAGACCCAGACTTGACCTGAACTTGTTCCTAGACCTCAAACCCCATTTAAATCAATGGGGACCCCAACTAACGAGCCTGACGCAAGTAACAACTACTGTATAATGGAAGTCGATGTTTGGGCACTTTGGCTCTCCGCCCCCACATGTAAGCAGCCATAACCAGAGCATTCCTGGGGAAAGGAGGGCAGGGTTGTTTGTTTTTTTGATACAGAGCATCCGAAAATGTTGTTTTTACTCCCAATGAGAGCCGGAGACTGCAAAGGGCTTTCACTGGGCCGAGCACAGAGCGTACCCGAACACAGCGATGCTCCATTGAGTGTTAGCAAACAAACAGTATGTGAAATCGGAGACAGACTTTTCTTAAAAAAACATTTTCGGGTTCAAGCCTCGGACACCCAGAGTTCGGTATGAACTTTGATCTTTACAGTTTGGGTTCGCTCATCTCTAGTATTAATCCTTGCAGCATGCTGTCTTCAGATTACATAGCAAAAACCTGCTGACAGATTCCCTTTAAAGAAAATAGATTTAAAAAAATTCACCAAGAAAGAAAAAAAAAAAAAAAAACAGCAACAAAACTAACTGCAGTGTATTATTATACATCTATTTCAGTAAGGTCGAGAAATATTTGGACAGTGACTGAATCTCCGTGATTTGGTCTCTGCATGCCATTATTTTTGAAATACAGTGCCAGTGTCCCACTTGCGATTGCCTCGCGTGTATCTCGCGCGAGTTTCGCGGTGCATCACCCGGCACGGACTCAGTCTCCTCACAGGAGTGGGTCGCTTACATGCATCTCTGTGCAGCTAAGACAGTCCTGTCCGGAGAGTATGCGGCCGTGACGGGTGATGCAACACGAGACTCGCGCGAGATACACGCGAGGCAATCGCAAGTTTGACACCGGCCTGAGTTAAAGGGATTGAAAAAAAATATCCTGGTAAACGATTAGGAATTGGAACCATTTTTGTACAAAGGATTCTCAATTCAGGAGCTCAAAAGTAATTGGACAAATTAACTTTATCATAAAAATAATGTAATGCAATATGGAAGTCACCAAACAATGGATTTCCTTCTCTGTAGTGCTTTAGGGGCCTTTTCTGCAGCTGACTTTAGTTGTTGCTTGTTTGTGGGTCTTTTTGCTTTGTTTTGTCTTATGCCTGTGAAATACAGGCTCGATGGGGTTGAGATCTGGTTATTGACTCAGCCATTGCTGAATATTTCACTTTTTTGCCTTAAATACTTTGTCTTCTGTGGAATCTGAGCAGAAAGTATCGCACAGTACACTTCAGAATTCATGCAGCTGCTCCTTTCTTCAGTCACATCATCAATAAACACTAGTGTCCCAGGGCCATTGGAAGCCATGCATGCCCGGCCATAACACTGCCTCCACCCTGTTTTACAGTGGATGTTCTGTGCTTTGGAACATGAGCTGTTCCAAGCCTTCTCCACACTTTCTTCTTCTCATCATTCTGGCACAGGTTGATCTTAGTTTCCACAGAATGCTTTTCCAGAACTATTCAAATTGGAAAGAAGACAAACTCTAGCGCCACCTATTGGAAGTAGCGATCCTAAAAGTCAAAATTGGTCTTTTAACAAGCCTTTTCATATGACCTAAGATATATGCCAGATCAGAATCCCAATTTGCAGACATGGTGTTTCGGGGTGATTGCCCCTCGTCAGTGCAAAGTATGGGTATCTGATCTGGTTGTATGAGAAGCTATGTGGGGACCATGGGGAAAGACTATTCTCCTTATGGAGACCTGACAAACCAGTCTGGCTGCCAGTGGTAAGGGGACTTATAGATGCAATGCCCCTCTGGGAATTATTCAAATTGTCTCTCCAGGAAAGGAGACAAACTCTAGCACCACCTATTGGAAGTAGCGATCCTAAAAATCAAAAATGGCCTTTTAACAAGCCTTTTCATATGACCTAGGATATATGCCAGATCAGAACCCCAATTTGCAGACACCGTGTTTCGGGGTGATTGCCCCTCGTCAGTGCAAAGTGCGGGTATCTGATCTGGCTGTATGAGAAGCTATGTGGGGACCACGGGGGAAGACTATTCTCCAGAACTAGGCACCTTCTTTAGATGCTCTTTGTTAAAGTCTAGTCTGGCCTTTGTATTTATTTTTAAAGCTGATTAATGGTTTGCACCTTGTGGTGAACCCTCTGTGTTTGCTTTCATGAAGTCTTCTCTTTATGGTAGAGTTAGATAATAAAACACCTACTTCCTGGAGAGTGTTTTTCATGTGGGTGGATGTTGTAAAGGGGATCTTCTTCACTATGGAAAGCTTTCTTGGATCAACCACTACTGTTGTCTTCTATGGACGTCCGGATCTTTTTTGAGTTCCCAAGGTCATCATTGTTATTTTTGGCAAATGTATTAAACTGTTGATTTGTCCATGATTAACATTTCTGTTATCTCTTTCATGGATTTCTTCTTTTTTCAACCTAATGATGGTCTGTTTTACTTCCACTGAGAGCGTCTTTGACTACGTGTTGTGAGTTCACAGTAACAGCTTCCAAGTGCAAATGCCACACTTAGAATCAGCTCCAGACCATTTATCTGCTTAAGTGATGATGGATTTATAAGGGAATAACCCATGCAGCCTATTCAAGAGTGTTTTAGAAAACTGTCCAATTACCTTCTGTCCCTTGAAAAAGTGGCAGCTACATAGATGTGTAATTCCTAAATCCTTACTCTAATTTGGATGTGAAGGCCTCAAATTAAAGCTGAGAGTCTGCACTGTAAACCCATATTGATCATATAACTGTGTCTTGAATATGTTTGGGCAAAGAGCTAAAATGACAAAACATTTGTTACTGTCCAAATATTTCTGAACCTAACTACGGTAACTTTCAGTCAGGGTTGCCAACTTGACGTTTATCTTTTCTGGACGGTTTATCACAAAATCAAGGACTGACAATATTTTTTACGGATACATTGTAAAACCATTATAAATCATTATGATTATAACTGATCCAAGTTCATAGCTCATAGTTCTGATATTTTTTTTAAGCAGCACCACTCTTATCATTACAGGACTAGAAACTCATGTGCACTGCAGTCCGGCACACCCCCTCCTTTGATTGACACCTCACTGGAAACGTACAATCTCAATAGAGAGCCATGACTAAATATGACTAAAACTAAAAATTCAGATTGTGTCAGCACTGCTGCACCCAGTAAACCAAGTTAATATCATTGGAATCAGAATTTCTTTGTCTACATTATGCTGCTCTCAGATGAGGTAGCAAAAACCTGGTGGCAGATTCCCTGTAAAGTGTATTAATGAGCAATTTGTTTATGCGTTTTTCAAAGCAAACCCCACTCTAAAATATGCCTCAGCACATGAGGGGTTTCAGGCTTTTCAAAAGGAGAGTTTAAAATGTACCAAATGTGTTTACTCCCAAGTAATTTATTAACCAATTTGTGTTCTTAGTATCTTCATTTTACAACTATATTCTATATAGCCAGTGGCTTAACTAGAGCTTGATGGGCCCCCACACCGTAGACCGACACTCGGGGTACGGGATAATGATACCAACACTCAGGGTACAGGATAGTGTCGCTGGCACTTGGCTCTTTCCCTCAGCACTTGGGTTTCCCATGATCTGAAATCTCTTTTTCTTTGAACACCCAGCTTCCCTATGTTCTGATATCCATCTTGTCCTCAGCACATACTGTAGCTTCCAAATGCTCTGCTATACATCTTTCCCTCAGCACCCAACTTTTCCATGATATCAGAGCATAGGAAAGCTGGGTGCTGGGGGAAAGAGCCTTTTTCCCTCAGCACAAAACTTTCCCATCCATGCTTTTATCTTTGTCCACCCTCGTATGCAGCTCTCCAAATGCTACAATGGCACCCACATAGCCTTCCATATAGTATATGCAGCCCCCATAGTCCTTCATATTGTATTATGCAGCCCACATACTGTTTAGTGCACACCCATAAGCCTCCATATATTATAATGCTGCCCCATAGTCCTCCATGTTTTATAGTGCAGCCCCCTAGTACTTCATATTATCTTATGCAGCCCCAATACAATTTAATGCACCCGATAGGCATCTGGAGCACCCCATGAGGCCTGGGGGGTTGCTCGTTGCCGGGCCAGTGAAGGGTCAGGGGGATGTAACGTGTGGCCTGCCCGGTTTCGTGACCCCGAGGTAGCCACAGAAAAGGAGATGGGAAGAGATGATGGGGGTTGTAGTGGGATGATTGTCGTGATACCACCTGCGGTACGCGGCCAGGGATTGGCCACCGCTGTGGTTGCTGTCCTCCGGGGCAGATGGTAATTGCACCAAAGATGGCCCCGGGGAGGATGATGAGGGGAGTAGTAGTGGTAGTAGCCGTTGGCGCTGAAGCGCGGGGCGCCGGTATTAAGAGTGTGAGTCGACTGCTGCAGTTCCAGGTGTCTTTACTCACTGTCCTTGTATTGCCCGGGAGGCACCGGTCACCGCCGTGCTGGGTCCTGTCGACCTCGGATAACTTGGAAGAAGCCACCGGTATTTGGAAAGTGTCCTATCCAAGGGGTGTCCCTTCAGAAGAGGGGGGGACCTGGGCTGAGTGTCCCGCTCCAAGCCGCAGGCACCGTGAGAAGAAAAAGGAAAATATGTGGTGTTGTGTCGCTAGAACTGAAGTCCCGACTTGACTGCCGAGTTTGTGTGAGTTGCTCCTACCTCTACCCAAGTTGAACCCGCCCCCCCAGGTGGTTGTCCTTGTGACCGGAAAGTCCCAAGCTTCATGATGGCCAACTCCCTGCCTACCCTAGTCCAGGTCTCCAGTGAGAAGGCTCCTAAGCTGTATGTAAAGTGTAAATGTGGAACACCGGTGATTAACCCCCCCTTTACCAGAGGTGAATACTGCACCTTAAATGAGGTGCAATACCCTGGGGCGACTGGAGCCGAAGGGTTGCCACATTTCCCCACAGCAAATGGCAGCACACCCGGGCTGTAAACAAACAAAGTTAGTATACCGCAATTTTTTAGTATGCAATAACAGATAACATTCTTTCCTTTATGGGAGGCACCAACTATCAACAGTTTCAAACATTTTCAACAGTTACCGGTTATCAGTATCATCATGCAATAAAACATCAACCTTTGCATATGTAAAACAGTTATTCTTGTTTGGCTGCTAGTGGTACCAGAGAGCTAGTCCCAGCCCTCTCGCTCTGGGCACTCAAGGGACATCCCCGGGCAAAGTGTCCAACCTTGTCACAGCGCTGGCAGATCAGCTGCCCGTCGGCATCGTACCGGTCTGGGACTTGTGGTAGCGGGTTTCTCGTGCATCGCCGCCAAGGAAGGTCATTAGCACTGGAAGCCAGTTCAATGGTTGCAGGTTGCTGAGTCCCTTGTGTAAATTGCACCGCTTTGGTCAGAGTAGTTATACCTTTGATCAATTCCAGGATCTGGAGCCGCAATTCATTGATGGAGTCCTCACCCACTGTGTGTTCTGTGGCTCCCACCCGCACTGGTGTAGCTGGTACTAATCCTGGTTGCTGTAGTACAACGCTGCTGTGATCCGGCTCACACAATGGACACAATACGCAGCTGGGTCTGGTGGGCGTCGGACAGAAGCCCCTTGATGAATTGATCAGTCAGCAGGCGGTTCTCATCTTTCACCTCCTCCGGTTCCACCTGCCGGACAGCTCTCCTGAAGATTTAAAGCACAGTCCCAAATACTATCATGCACCTTTTGCTTGCATCCGTAAAACCGCATCTTTATCTCAGCTGTTGTATGGGTATCAAAGGTTTCCTTGAGTTTGATCAAAATGTCCTTTGCTACTCTCTTATCGGTCTCCGGCCAGAACTTGACTTCTTGTCTGGCTGCCCCGGTCAATTGGCCAATATGGACGCTGGCTTTCTGGTCTTTCGTCATAGGGTACACCCGGAATAAACTGTAAAGTCTCTCCTTGAAGTCAGCCAGGGTATATGCCTCCCCGGAATACTGCAGTAGCCACGTTGTCACTGGAAAAAATGGCATGGTAAATGGTAGCACTGGAGCTGGGGTCAATGCTGCAGCTCTAGCAACAGGGATGGTTTGGTCTCTTTCCTCCCTGGATATGTCTTTGCAGGCACAGGGTTTCCTGCTGGTTTCTGGCAGTGGGCCTCTCTTTTGCGCTCTTTCTGGGCTCCACCCACACTTTCGCACTCTTTTCGGGTACCACCCACAATGGCATACCCCCTCTTTTCCCGCGCAGAATAATCAATGGCGACTGTCCTTTTTAAGCAATACATTTAACACAGTCCAGTACAGGCACACAGTACCCAGGTCTTGTCCGGGCACATTATCCTGTTCGTGATGCCAAGTGGATCAACCCACAGGGCCTGGGGGGTTACTCGTCGCCAGACCGGCGAAGGGTCAGGGGGATATCACGGGTGGCCTGCCCGGTTTCATGACCCCGAGGTGTCCACGGAAAGGGAAATGGGAAGAGATGATGGGGGGTGTAGTGGGACGATTGTCGTGATGCCACCTGCGGTACACAGCTGGGGATTAGCCACCGCTGCTGTAGCTGTCCTCCGGGGCGGATGGTAATAGCAGCAAAGATGGTTTCACCCACCACAGGTGGAGTGGGCCCCAGGGAGGCTGATGAGGGGAGTAGTAATGGCAGTGGCTGTCGGTGCCAAAGCGCGGGGCGCCGGTAATAAGAGTCCGAGTCGACTGCTGCGGTTCCAGGTGTCTTTACTCACTGTCCTTGTATTGCACGGGAGGCACGTTGTGCTGGGCCTCATCGACCTCGGATAAGTTGGAAGAAGCCACCGATGTTTGGAAAGTGTCCTATCCAAGGGGTGTCCCTTCAGGAGAGGGGGGACCTGGGCTGAGTGTCCCATTCCAAGCCTAAGGCCTCGTGAGAAGAAAAAGGAGAAGTGGTGTCGTGTCGCCAGAACTGAAGTCCCGACTTGACTGCCGGGTGTGTGTGAGTTGCTCCTACCTTTACCCCAAGTGGAACCCGCCCCCCAGGTGGTTGTCCTAGTGACCGGAAAGTCCCAAGCTTCACGATGGCCAACCCCCTGCCTACCCTAGTCCAGCTCCCCAGTGAGAAGGCTCCTAAGCTGTATGTAAAGTGTAAATATGGAATATGATTAATCCCCCCCCTTTACCCGAGGTGAATACTGCACCTTAAATGAGGTGCAGTACCCTGTGGTGACTGGAGCCGCAGGGGTGCCACACATCCATGTATTATAATGTAGCCCCATAGTCCTCCATGTTTTAGAATGCAGCACCATAGTCCTCCATATTATATTATGCAGTCCCCATACCATTTAATGCATTCCCATAGTCCTCCATGTATTATAATGCAGCCCCATAGTCCATGTATAAGGTGTCCTTCATATTGTATTATGCAGCCCACATACCATTTAATACACCCCTATAGGCCTCTGGCCACCGTGTACTCAATCATTGAAGAAAAGAAAAAAAAAAATACTCACCTCTCCTCATTCCCCCGCTGCTCCATCCTCCCCTCTCCTTGTTCCCCTGCTGCGCCGTCCTCACCTCTAATCGTTGCCCCACTGCTCTGGTCAGTGTCCCACACTCTGCTGCACTAAGTCTAGTGTGAGGGGGAGAATGATAAAGGATGGAGCAGGGCGCTCCACTCCCTCTCTCGTCAATGCTTTGTGCAATGACGGGCGAGGGCCCGTGGGTGAGGAGGGTCTGGTGCCGCTGCTGGAAGTGGTCCCCCCTAACTCACAGGCCCTATAGCGGCCGCGTGGTCTGTCACTGAACAGTGCAGCTCCTGTCTTACAGAGTGGAGCTGGCTGCTTCTCTGTAGGGCGGGCGATGGGACCCTAACCCTGCTGGGCCCGGTCACAGTCGCAATCTCTGCGACCGCTGTCATTATGCCACTGTATATAGCTGTAATGCAGTTTAAATGTTAAATATTCAATATTTGCATATATTTTTTGCATACAATGTGCTATTGTGTTCATTCTTTAGTTTACAATTTGCACCTGTAGAAATGCAAAATTACAGTAATGACATAAGGAATATCAAAAAGATATTAGTAAATTAGGATGTGAAAAAAACTATCATGAGCGAAACATGCACGGGACAAAAGTCGAAACATTGCTATAGGTAACGTACCAGATCAGGTTCACACACGTGCACGACCCCTTTTGTTTTTACTGTCTCCATTATTTTGAAAGTTACAAATATTGCGGCGTGCAGTATGAGTTAATAATAATCATGAAAACTAAATGATGGATCATGTTCAGTTTAGAAAATTTGGCATTACACTTTTCAGAATAAATTAACAATAAAAAGCTCGGAAAGTTTAAAGTATTTATTTCTGCTTTTTATCCAACAGAAAATGGCAATAGGATTCCAAACAGTAACGTTCCCAAGAAAAAGACAGATGAAGCAACAAATGGCTTACATGTATGTTTGTGCTGTTCTTTTTATGCGGCCTTGTCATACCCTGGATTCATCTTTATACTAATCATTATGAATTAATGTCATGTTATAGATTACATTATTGTGTATTTATAAATACTGCTATATTAACATTACCAATACTTTTAAAGGGGTTGTCTGGTGTACAAGAAAAGTCATATCATTTTCTTAGAAATCTTAAAAACTTAGCTATTCAATTAAGTTAGAGAAAAAAGACTTTCCTTTATATCATCAAAACAGCCGGTGGCAGACCAAGTACAGAAGTGGAGGGAGTGGAAATATAAATAAAGGGGGTCAAAAACAGTGACGTAACTTGAGTCCTATGGGCCCTGGTGCAAAATTTGGAACCTGGACCCTCCCCAGCCAGTTGGTCAGATGGTCCCTGTAGTCTTCTAGACCCTATAAAAGATATATGTATTCACGCCCCACCTCCACAAAAAAAAAAAAAAAGATTTCAGATAAAATATGTAAATCACATAATAGACATAGCAATAAGGTCATTTTCTAAGTAACACTTCTAAATAGTAGTCTGTTTCCCTGAAAATAAGACCTTTGCCAAAAAAAAGGCCTAGTAGGATTTTGGGGGCTTTTTTTAGTATGCATAAAATAAAAGCCTTACTCGAAAAATAAGCCCTAGTTGTGGCTCCATTAGGAAGTGTCCAGGCAACAAAAAGGTTAAAAAATAAAGGCCCTGTCACACACAGAGATAAATCTGCGGCAGATCTGTGGTTGCAGTGAAATTGTGGACAATCAGTGCCAGGTTTGTGGCTGTGTACAAATGGAGCAATATGTCCATGATTTCACTGCAACCAAAGATCTGCCAAAGATTTATCTCTGTGTGTCACGGGGCCTTACAGCAGGACTCTTCATGAAAGAAAGCAAACATCCCCAAAAGAAAGCAGATATCTCCAAAAAAAAGCAGGGATAAATACCACCAGACCATGACCAGACCACATATAACTACCACACTGTTACTGATTACTACCACCATACTGCTCATTATCAAAATCCACAAAGCTAACACTAGCATTATATACACTTATATGATCTATAGAGCTACTGGTGACTACTAGTGATATTATACACAGAAGCTTCGTAGATGATATAAGTGTATATACAGTAGTATACTTATATCATATAGGTGTAATAGTGTTCCCTATTCTGTCTTCCTTCAGTAATTAAGTCCCCCACTTGCTCTTATAAACTACTAATGTATGCTCATCAGTTTGGCCACCATGCAATAATTACTGTATGTCCCATCTTATTATAGTGTCCCCATCATGTACCCTTTCTCTAACAAATGTCCTCCATTCTGCAATAATATCCCCTATTCTGTAATACTGTCGCCACACCACAGTAATTTTGTTCCCCACTTGCTACCATAAACTAATAATGTATGTACCTCATTTTTGGCACCCATTTAGTAATTATGTCGGCCATGTATTCATAATGCCCCCCTTCTTGGCCCCATCCTTCAGTAATGTCCCCCATTTTGTAATAATGTTCCCCGTCCTACAGTAACTTTGTCCTCCCCTCACTTGTTTCAATAAACTAATAATGTGTGTTCTTCACAATAAAGATTGGCTGGTGGTATGTTTAGTTATTGTAGAGAAAGGAGCTTGTGGTTCTCTGTTCCTCAAAACATTTCAACTGAATATGTCCAAGGAAGCATTCTTGCACGTGCCCAGTTGTGTTGGCATCCTTTGCGACAGTGATTGTCATGGTCAGAAATATAAGTTAAAGGGGATTTAAGTTCCAGGCATGAATCTCTGCAATCACTCCTTCTCTCAGTAGCTTCCAAAATCCTACAACTGTACAATATGCACACTAAAGGCCGTTTTACATGCCGCGATATAGTTACCGATATTGCTAGCGTGCGTACCCGCCCCCATCGGTTGTGCGACACAGGCAAATCACTGCCCATGGTGCACAACATCGCTAACACCCGTCACACATACTTACCTGCCTAGCAACGATCGCTGTGACCGGCGAACCGCCTCCTTTCTAAGGGGGAGGTTCGTTCGGCGTCATAGCGACGTCACAAAGCGGGCGCCCAATCAAAGCGGAGGGGCGGAACGAACATCCCGCCCACCTCCTTCCTTCCTCATTGCTGGCGGGATGCAGGTAAGGTGAGGTTACTCGTTCCTGCGGTGTCACACGTAGCGATGTGTGCTGCCACAGGAACGACGAACAACATTGTACCTGCAGCAGCAACAATAATTGAGATTAGGGGGGCATGTCACCGATTAGCGATTTTGAACGTTTTTGCGACGATTCAAAATCGTTAATAGGTGTCACACGCAACGGCATCGCTAACGCGGCCGGATGTGCGTCACAAATTCCGTGACCCCAAAGACATCGCTTTAGCGATATCGTAGCTTGTAAAGCGGCCTTAATACCAAGACTATGCAACAGCGCTCTGCTATTAATGAATACAGGAATTCCACTATTCTACACATGTAATAAAGTGAGGTACTCAATAACCATATTTTTTTATTAATAAGAGTGTAATCCATTCATTACATGTGTTGCAATAGTGGAATTATTTTATTCATTAATTGCAGAGCATTGTTGCACCATGTTTGTGTCTATGTCTGTATATTGGCCACATTGGTTTTTACGCTTGAGAAAGACACTTAGGCGGGCGTTACACGTTGTGACATCGGTAACGATATATCGTCGGGGTCACGTCATTAGTGACGCACATCCGGCGCCGTTACCAACATTGCAGCGAGTAAACCCTAGGAGAGACGATCACTGATCGCAAAAACGTCAAAATCATAGATCGGTGACACGTCGCTCCTTTTCATAATATCGTTACTGCTGCCGATACGATGTTGTTTGTCGTTCCTGCAGCAGCACACATCGCTATGTGTGACACCGCAGGAGCGACAAACATCTCCTTACCTGCCTCCACCGACAATGCGGAAGGAAGGAGGTGGGCGGGATGTTATGTCCCGCTCATCTCCGCCCCTCTGTTTCTATTGGCCGGCTGCTTAGTGACGTCGCGGTGACGCCGAACGCACCTCCCCCTTGAAGGAGGGATTGTTCGGTGGTCACAGCAACGTCGCCGACCAGGTATGTGCGTGTGAAGCTGCCGTAGCGATAATGTTCGCTACGGTAGCAATCACCACATATCGCATGTACGACGGGGGCGGGTGCGATCACGCTCGACATCGCTAGCAATTGCTAGTGATATCGCAACGTGTAAAGCCCGCCTTAGTGTTCATTCCTAAATATTGAGAATAGTAGGAAAAGAAGCTGCTTCACATGTGACCAGAAGTATGCAAATTGCATATAAGTGGAGGATCACTACAGCAGGGAAACAGCATAATCCTGACTGTGTGAAAAGTGCACACAGTTAGGATTTGTCTCGCTGCAGATGAATGGAACAACTGCAGAATTTAATACTTTTCCTAGAAATCCCTTTAATTTTTTGTACAATTCATAAGCAGGTAACAGTATTTTTTCCATTTAAATTATACAATTGTGTTCCATTTATTTTCAACACAATATTTTGCCTGCAGTTTCCAATCATTTCGTAATTAGCACTATTATTATGTTTTTTTTTTCCATTATTACCATATTCCTAACATAAAGAAATCTGGAAATATACTCAATTATTGTCATTTTCAAACCCAGGTATTAGAAAAGAAACAAAGAATCTATGAAGATTTATGTAAGATCAACTATGGCTCCTGGAGAATGGAGGATATACAAGAAGCAGTTTCTTCCTGCCCAGATTACAGCTCCGCTCACCAGTACCTGTCACACGAGTGTCAGATTTGCTGTGAGCAATACCCATATTCAAAGGTTACTTCTTTTCTATTACTAAATGCAACAATATGAAGCAAATGGAACAAAACAATGATAGTAATTACTAAAAATAATAATGCACTGTGTGGAGTGTCACATAGTTTCATGGTACCATCGCAAGATTTAGGATTTATAACACTAATCTAACACAGGACAAAAACTAGCCATTGGCTTCCTTTTCATGGCCAAACAGATTCCTGCTAGTCCATGGCCTCTGATTTTACACATTGATTTTATATCTAATTCTAGTATACACCATTGGGTAACGTGTTATAAAGGCATTTTCAGTAAACGTAGTACTACATGGTAGCACAGAAGTATATGCAACTCGGTGAAGTGCGTGAAGCCATAATCAGTGTCATGCCGGGGTGAGGGAACACCTGTCGTGCAGTGCAAGAGGAGGGGTATGCCAGGGAAGATATAAAGGTAGACATTGACACTAGGGAGAGGGATCCCTACCTAACTCACCTGTGGCTGATTCCTGCGCTCCCTAACGTCCCTAGATGGGGCCTTTTCCCTGTGTGCGATCATGTGCCTAGGCCCTGGTTGACCCTGCACTTGCCCTGACTAGTGTGCAGGCCAGCAGGACATTAGTCTTACTACTAATTTAATGAGAGACAGAAACAACAAACTCCAATTCTTCTCCTGAGAAAGACTCCACCAAATCCTGCTGGAAAGAGAACCACAGCTTTCTCCAGAGACAACTCCTTCACGAGTCAGCATAGAAATGAACTATAGCCGGCAAAAAAGAGAGCGAGTAGTGGGTTTATATAACAGAAGGGAGTGACTGAAGCTGAGAATAACATCAGTCTCAGCAAGAAAGAAAAGAAACATTAACCCCTTCAGCACTGTATGGAATTTAATACGCTCCCATTCAGGATAGATGATGAACAGTTTTTAAAACGGATCTGCGATCAACTAAACGCTGTGACCTTCTGATCCCAGATCCCCCGAAGATCTCAGCAGGGTGCGACAATTAGATTTCACAATTTTAGACTCTCAGAGCTGGCACTTATCCATAACAATACTATAGAGGTGGCGTAGGAATTATTTTCCTTCACTTTACAAAGCAAGGAAATAGAAAATTGATTTTTCTCAGTCCTGTCTCTCTGGAACTGGCAGTTCAGCATCAGTTCTTGCTACCCAGTAGCAAAGTAAACAGGATTATCAGAAGACCCCATAGTAGCTTCACAATCTCCTAAATCAGTCAGGTAGTTACAGGGGGAGCAGAGGGGCCCACCGGGAGCGACCCCGGCTCAGCAGCATGTATCAGCTGTTAAGTAGGTAAACGCTATCTGCCTGGAGATCAGACTCATTACTCAGGAGTTAGCCCATTTCTTGCATAAGCTTCTTTTAATGATGCAATACATTATTTTAGAGGGTTATTGTGGTTGCATTGCTGGCTTTCCTCTAGGGCTACTGTTCAATATCTATTGGCAACAATAAAAGAGAATTTAGGCCCCAATTCATCAAAGCAATTTCACCAGAATTCTGTCAGAAGTCACAAAGACTTGGCTCAAGTTGTTGCTTAGAAATGTTTCAACTTTTGGCGTTTTCATGCCAGTTTCTCCCAGCTCCTCCAAATTGGTGGCGTTGGGATGGGACAGGGTATGGCAGTGGAGTGACTCCACACCTTGTGTAGTTCATGATGAGCTGTGACGTTCCCTATGCCAGAAATCTCACTCCAGTTGCTGACTGGAGTAAGATGTGCTTGAGGTGTACACCACTAGTCAAATGCTCCAGATTCTTGAAGGGGTGTGCACATCTTAATGAATCAACAGCGTCTGACTCCACTACACCCACTCATCAAGACCTGCAAGAAAACTGGCATTCTTAATAAATCAGGGCCTTCATTTTAAGCCTCACTCATGCGGCTGTAGATTCTCTTATACGACAGAATCGGGCCAATTGCTAATGAAACTCAGCTGAAACTCTGATCAGAGTTTGAGCTGAGTGTCAGTTTATTGTGACCCTATTCTCTCAATGATGTGGAGAAGGCGGAGAATTTAATTTCTCCATCTTCTCCATTGATGTCATCTGAGCGTAGTCCAATTTTTTCCCTGTTTCCACAGACTTGAATGGATACGTAACGTCCGATATACTGCCAAACGCAGCATGCTGAAAAAATACACCAATACCTTTTCTCATGCCAAATCAGCATATTAGATTAGATTAGATTAGACAGCATTATTATTGCACAGGTGCGCCTTAGGGTACCTTCACACTTTAGCGATGCAGCAGCGATCCGACCAGCGATCTGACCTGGTCAGGATCGCTGCTGCATCGCTACATGGTTGCTGGTGAGCTGTCAAACAGGCAGATCTCACCAGCGACCAGTGAACAGCCCCCAGCCATCAGCGACGTGCAAGCGACGCTGCGCTTGCACGGAGCCGGCGTCTGGAAGCTGCGGACACTGGTAACTAAGGTAAACATCGGGTATGGTTACCCGATGTTTACATTAGTTACCAGCGCACACCGCTTAGCTGTGTGTGCAGGGAGCAGGGAGCCGCGCACACTGAGCGCTGGCTCCTTGCTCTCCTAGCTACAGTACACATCGGGTTAATTAACCCGATGTGTAATGCAGCTACATGTGCAGAGAGCCGGAGCCGGCAGCACAGGCAGCGTGAGAGCTGCGGAGGCTGGTAACTAAGGTAAATATCGGGTAACCACCTTGGTTACCCGATGTTTATCTTAGGTACCAGCCTCCGCAGCTGCCAGACGCCGGCTCCTGCTCCCTGCTCGCTTCATTTGTCGCTCTCTCGCTGTCACACACAGCGATCTGTGTGTCACAGCGGGAGAGCGCCTTTGAAGAAAACGAACCAGGGCTGTGTGTAACGAGCAGCGATCTCGCAGCAGGGGCCAGATCGCTGCTCAGTGTCACACACAGCGAGATCGCTAATGAGGTCACTGCTGCGTCACAAAAAGCGTGACTCAGCAGCGATCTCGGCAGCGATCTCGCTGTGTGTGAAGCACCCCTTAGGCTGGTCACAATGAAAAGGCCACTCTAAAATGTGCAGTTTTATCACACAGCACAATGCCACAGATGTTGCAAGCTTTGAGGAAGCATACAAATGGCATGCTGACTGCAGGAATGGCCACCAGAGCTGTTGCCCATGAATTGAATGTTCACTTCTCTACCATAAGCAGACTCCAAAGGCATTTCAGAATTTGACAGTATATCCATCAGGCCTCACAACCACAGAACACGTGTAACAACACCGACCCAGAACCTCAACATCCAGCAACTTCACCTCCAAGATCTTCTGAGACCGGACAGCTGCTGTAACAATCGGTGCGTAACCAAAGAATTTCTGCACAAACTGTCAGAGACCATCTCAGGGAAGCTCATCCTGTGCTCGTCATCCTCATCATGGCCTCCACCGGACTGACGTTCAACATCCTAACCAACTTGAGTGGGTAAATGTTCACATTCTATGGCATCTGGCATGTTGGAGCGGTGTTCTCTACATGAATGAATTCTGCTTTTCACTGTACAGGACATAAGGCGGACTAGCAAATGGTGGTTACACCAAATGCTGACTGTTTTTTTTTACCCCCACCCCCCACACCCTCCCAATACATTAAAACTGCACATTTTGGAGTGGCCTTTTATTGTGACCAGCCTAAGACACACCTTTTGAATAATGCTGCTGTCTAATTAGCATTTTGATATTCCATACCGGTGAGGTGGATGGATTATCTCAGCAAGGAGAAGTGATCACTAACACAGATTTAGACAAATTTGTGAACAACATATGTGAGATAGAAAAAGTCTAAGGCTATGTTAGCACGTGTGCGCTCTGCACCGCACCTAAAAGGTGCGCTTCAGAGCGCAGCTGAAAAGCTCCGTTCTGAAGCGCATGGTGCCGCAGAGAACGTGCGCTCTGCATGCAGCTCCTGCCATAGACAGAGCAGGGGCTGCCGGCAAAGCGCACGGAAGAAGTGACATGTCACTTCTTAGAACGCGCGCTTCAGGCAGCAGCTGAAGCGCTGCGCTCTAAGACGCCACGTGCGCACGTCTCCTGCACAATCTCCATAGATTATGCAGGGGACGCAGGACGAATGCAGTTACGCTGCGCTACAAAGCGCAGCGTAACTGCATGTAATACGCACACGTGCGCACATAGTCTTAGATCTTTGAGTTCAGTTCATGAAAAAAGAGAATTTTGTTACTTACCGTAAATTCTTTTTCTTATAGTTCCGTATTGGGAGACCCAGACCATGGGTGTATAGCTTCTGCCTCCGGAGGACACACAAAGTACTACACTCAAAAGTGTAGCTCCTCCCTCTGAGCTTATACACCCCATGGAGATCCAGATCTAGCCAGTTTAGTGCAAAAGCTGAAGGAGAATAGCCACCCACAAATAAAAACAGAGCAAGAACCGGAACAACCGGAGACTCTGTCAACAACAACAGCCGGTGATAACACAAGGAACAAGAAAGTGCCAACAGGCAACAGGGAGGGTGCTGGGTCTTCCAATACGGAACTATAAGAAAAATAATTTACGGTAAGTAAACAAAATTCTCTTTTTCTTTATCGTTCCTATGGGAGACCCAGACCATGGGACGTCTCAAAGCAGTCCATGGGTGGGAAATAAACCGAAAAACTAAGAAGTAGGCAGAACCTAACTTCACAAGTGGGCGACAGCCACCTGAAGGATGCGTCTGCCCAAGCTCGCATCTGCCGAAGCATGAGCATGCACTTGGTAGTGCTTTGAAAAGGTATGCAGGCTAGTCCAAGTGGCAGCCTGACAGACTTGTTGAGCCGTAGCCTGGTGCCTGAAAGCCCAAGAGGCACCGACAGCCCTGGTCGAGTGTGCCTTGATCCCCGGCGGGGGAGGCACCTGAGAACACTGGTAGGCGTCCGAAATGGTCGACCTAATCCAACGGGCTAAGGTCGGCTTAGAAGCAGAGAGGCCCTTGAGCCGACCTGTGGTTAGCACAAAAAGAGAGGTGCACCGCCTAAGAACAGCGGTGCGAGATACATAGATCCGGAGCGCACGCACCAGATCCAAAGTATGCAACGCTTTATCAAAGCGATGAACAGGAGCCGGACAAAAGGAAGGTAGGGTAATGTCCTGGTTAAGGTGGAAAGGAGAGACCACCTTAGGAAGAAAGTCCGGAGTCGGACGGAGAACCACCTTGTCTTGATGAAAAACCAAAAAAGGTGACTCCGAAGAGAGCGCAGCCAAATCAGAGACTCTCCTGAGGGAAGTTATGGCCACTAGAAAGACCACTTTCTGTGAAAGCCGAAACAAAGAAACCTCCTTAAGAGGCTCAAAGGGGGGTTTCTGCAAAACCGTGAGGACCAAGTTAAGGTCGCAGGGATCCAAGGGCCGCCGGTAAGGCGGAATGATGTGAGACGCGCCCTGCATGAAGTTGCGGACCTGAGCCAGCCGGGCGAGACGCCGCTGGAACAGCACTGACAGAGCTGAGACTTGTCCCTTAAGAGAGTTGAGGGACAGTCCCAGCTGCAGACCGGACTGTAGAAAGGACAGAAGGGTCGGCAAGGAAAATGGCCAGAGAGGATGGCCGGAAAAGCGACACCAGGACAGGAAAATTTTCCAAGTCCTGTGATAGATCTTGGCGGAGGAAGACTTACGGGCCCGAGTCATAGTGGAGATGACTTCAGGAGGGATACCAGAAGTCGTCAAGATCCAGGACTCAAGAGCCACGCCGTCAATCTGAGAGCCGCAGAATTCTGGCGGAAAAATGGACCTTGTGAGAGAAGGTCTGGACGGTCCGGAAGATTCCACGGCACCTCTACGGACAGAAAAAGCAGGTCTGGGTACCAAGCTCGCCTGGGCCAGTCCGGAGCAATGAGAATGACTCGACGGCCCTCCAGTCTGATCTTGCGCAGAACTCTGGGCAAGAGCGCTAGAGGGGGAAACACGTAGGACAGACGAAACTGGGACCAGTCTTGAACCAGAGCGTCCGCGGCGAATGCCTGAGGATCGTGGGAGCGAGCCACATAAACCGGAACCTTGTTGTTGTGATGGGATGCCATTAGGTCCACGTCCGGAGTGCCCCACTTGCGGCAGATTGACTGAAACACTGCCGGATGCAGGGACCACTAGCCGCCGTCCATGGTTTGACGGCTGAGATAATCTGCCTCCCAGTTTTCCACGCCTGGGATGTGGAATGCGGATATGGTGGACTTGGAGTCCTCCGCCCATTGAAGGATGCGTTGTACCTCCAACATTGCCAGGCGGCTGCGTGTCCCGCCTTGGTGATTGATGTAGGCAACTGCTGTCGCGTTGTCTGACTGGACTCGGATGTGCTTGCCCGCCAACAGGTGGTGAAAGGCTAGGAGAGCTAGAAGCACAGCTCTGGTTTCCAGCACATTGATCGAGAGGACTGACTCGGACGGAGTCCAAGTGCCCTGCGCTCGGTGGTGGAGATATACCGCTCCCCAGCCGGACAGACTGGCATCCGTGGTGAGAATCACCCAGGACGGGGTCAGGAAGGAGCGCCCCTGAGACAGAGAGAGGGGTCGAAGCCACCACTGAAGAGAGCTCCTGGTCTGTGGCGACAGAGCCACTAACCTGTGCAAGGAGGAAGGCCGCTTGTCCCAACAGCGAAGAATGTCCAGCTGCAGTGAACGCAGATGGAACTGGGCAAAGGGAACAGCCTCCATTGACGCCACCATCTGACCCAGCACCTGCATCAGGTGCCTGATGGAATAACGGCGGGGCCTCAGCAGAGCGCGGACCACCAGTTGGAGGGACTGCTGTTTGACTGAGGGCAACTTCACAAGTGCCGGCAGAGTGTCGAACTGCATCCCTAGGTACGTGAAACTCTGGGTCGGAGTCAGAGTGGATTTGGGAAGATTGACAATCCACCCGAATTGGGCTAGAGTGGCGAGAGTGAGCGAGACACTCCGCTGACAGTCTGCGCTGGATGAAGCCTTGACTAGAAGGTCGTCCAGGTAAGGAATCACCGCCAACCCCTGTAGGTGCAGAACTGCAACCACTGCTGCCATGACCTTGGAGAATACTCGAGGGGCCGTGGCTAACCCGAAGGGGAGAGGCACGAAATGGAAATGTTCCTCTCCGATTGCAAAACGTACCCAACGCTGGTGTGAAACTGCAATTGGCACATGCAGATAGGCATCTCTGATATCGATGTATGCCAGGAAATCCCCTTGAGTCATTGATGCAATGACTGACCGCAGAGACTCCATGCGAAAATGCCGCACCTGAACATGCTTGTTGAGAAGCTTGAGATCCAGGATGGGCCAGAAGGAACCGTCCTTTTTGGGGACTAGGAAGAGATTTGAGTAGAAACCTCTGAACCGTTCCCGGAAGGGAACCGGTACAATTACTCCGTTGGCCTGCAGGGATGCCACGGCCTGTGAGAAGGCGGCGGCCTTGGAGCAGGGGGGAGTTGACAGAAAAAATCTGTTTGGCGGGCTGGAAGAGAATTCTATCCTGTAGCCGTGGGAGATGATATCCCGCACCCACTGATCGGAGACGTGTTGAAACCACACGTCGCCAAAGTGGGAGAGCCTGCCACCGACTAAGGACGTTGCTGGCATGGACAGATAGTCAAGAGGAGGCTGCCTTAGTGGCAGCAGCACCTGCGGTCTTCTGTGGACGCGCTTTTGTGCGCCAGCTGGATTTTTGGTCCTTAGCAGTGTTAGTGGACGAGGCCGAGGGCTTAGAGGACGACCAGTTGGAGGAACGAAAGGAACGAAACCTCGACTGATTCCTACCCTGGACAGGTTTCCTGGTTTTGGTTTGTGGCATGGAAGTACTCTTCCCGCCAGTAGCTTCCTTAATAATTTCATCCAGCTGTTCACCGAACAGCCGGGACCCAGCAAAAGGGAGCCCCGCAAGGTACTTCTTAGAAGAAGAATCTGCCTTCCTCTCTCGAAGCCACAAGGTCCTGCGGATAGCGAGGGAATTAGCCGAAGCCACCGCAGTGCGGTGAGAAGCCTCCAGCATGGCAGACATGGCATAGGATGAAAAAGCCGAAGCTTGGGAAGTTAAGGCAACCATCTCAGCCATAGATTCCTTAGTAAGGGAATGCATCTCCTCCAGAGAAGCAGAGATGGCTTTGAGAGCCCACACTGCTGCAAAAGTCGGGGAGAACGAGGCCCCTGCCGCCTCAAATACAGATTTGGCCAGAAGGTCAACCTGGTGGTCTGTGGACTCCTTAAGCGAGGTGCCATCAGCCACTGATACAACGGTCCGGGCTGAGAGTCTAGACACCGGGGGGTATACCTTTGGTGAATGAGCCCACTCCTTGACCACCTCAGGTGGAAAGGGAAAACGGTCATCAGAACCACGCTTTGGGAAGCGTTTGATAGGGCAGGCCCTGGGCTTGGTCACAGCGGCCTGAAAACTGGAGTGGTTAAAGAACACACTCTTCGTCCTCTTAGGCGAGGTAAACTGGTGCTTTTCTGCCAGAGAGGGTTGCTCCTCTGATACTGGCGGATTGAGATCCAGTACAGAATTAATGGACGCAATCAAATCACTAACATCCGAGTCACTGTCGGACAGACCAATGGGGCACATGGAGGTAGTCTCCGAGCCCCCAGTAAAGGCATCCTCCTCATCCTGCGAGTCAGCATCTGAAACCGAGCCGCGGGACGAAGGAGACGGGGTCCTGCGTCTCTTATTAGAAGGACGGGGCCCGGGACCAGATGATGAATCCTCTGGGAGCTCCGGTCCTGAAAGAGACCTAGCAGCAGAGGCACCCTGCGACGGGGGCTGATGCATGCTCAGGAGAGTCCTGGACAGATGTCCCACGGAGTCAGCAAAAGACTGGGAGATAGACCTGGTTAAGGATTCTACCCAAGCCGGGGGTTCAGCCACAGGAGCCGGAGCAGCCTGAGAGACCCCTGGGGGTGCGATTTCAGGCTGAGGCATCGTCAGGTTAGAGCAGGCATCACAATGTGGATAGGTGCTCGGTTCCGGCAGCAGGAGCTTACATGCAGTGCATACTGAAAACAGCTTTGGCGCCTTGCTCCTCGTGTGTGACATGCTGCTGGAATGAGGGCTCTGCCAGAATGACCCCCAGAGAGTATATACAGAAGGTCCACAACCAGAGGTTGTGGCTTACCAGACCGCTGGAGCGGTTTGTGTGCCCTCCAGATCCCGAAGCCCGGACTCCCAAGCACCTCAGCAGGGATGCTGCAGACCAGTGGTGATCACAGGGAAAAACGCTGAGAAAATGGCCACCGGAGTGAAGAGAGGGGGCGGGACTCACTCTGAGAGCGGGATCTGGAGGGCCAAAGAGATTCACAGGGGAGGAGACATGTACTCAGTGAGGAGTGTCTCTCCCCTTTGTAGAACGGCCGCTGGGCGGAGCCGCGCTGTCCCTCTGCATGAATGACATGCGAGGGCAGTGAAACCAAAAGTAGGCCTCCGGCGAAGCCGGGGCCTAAATTTGAGTGGTGCGGCCGGCGCGCAGGCACCATCGGCGCGGTTCTCAGGCAACAGCCAGAGAACCCGCCGGAAATGTCATAAAAATCACTCAGCACACTCTCCCACAACAATAAAGTACAAAGGACCCCCATATATAAACGTCTCAGGTACTTAGCTTGCTGAGACGCAGGGTAGGCAGTCCCTGGGGATGAGTGCTCCGGTCCAGCAGGATCCTGAAGGGCTGCGGATGGAGACCGGTCTCATGCCAAGCATGGAGAACCGTGCTGGCTCCCACTTCAAGCCAGAGCCCCGGAGGGATGGTGAAGGAGCACGGCATGTAAGGCTCCAGCCTGGGAATCAACCTTAACAGCACCGCCGACACAGTGGGGTGAGAAGGGACATGCCGGGGGTCCAGGCTTGGACCCGCTTTTCTTCAAACTCTTTCCAAAAAATGAAAAATCAGATGAGAATGCATGTGTGGATGTGACCTCCTGAACACAAAGCGATAAACTGGCTAGATCTGGATCTCCAGGGGGTGTATAAGCTCAGAGGGAGGAGCTACACTTTTGAGTGTAGTACTTTGTGTGTCCTCCTGAGGCAGAAGCTATACACCCATGGTCTGGGTCTCCCATAGGAACGATAAAGAAAATGGAAGCAAAAGCTGATCAATCAATCACAGCAGGAAAAAGATAAAAGAGGAGAAAATGAAAGGCATAAATTTGAGGATATAGGTGTGTGCAGTAAATATGTGTGATATGTATGTTCATTATCTTATCTTTCAGTTTGTGAAAATGACGCACTGCAATTGTGCCTTCTGTGAAATATGTTTCATTCACCATTTCTCCTCGGTAATCAAAGAGAAAAGTATTATCCACGTGGTGTGTCCTATCTGCAAAATGCCAGATCTGGAGAATGAAGGCAACTCAGAAGAATCCATGGAGTTTTTTAATTTATTGGACACTCAGGTATCAAATAAAAATTGATATAAAATGTAGCGGACAAATGTGCTAGTCATAGTGTACCGCCCTGAGAGGGGCCCGGCCGCTTCTCCGCCGCTCGGGCCGAGCCGCTCGAGGTCCGGGCTCGGGTTGTCGGTGGCACGAGCGCCTCCGGACCGGGGGCCACTTCGCTCTATTAAAGGGGAGGCAGTGGGGTGGTGGTGGTGTGGGCCGAGGCGCGCAGCCAGGTGGGCCGCGTTGTCGTCCTACGGGTCGTGACGCCACCCACGGGTCGTGGTGACGGGATGCACCACCGCTGCGGCTGGAGTGAAGGTGGGCTCGTCCGGGATCGGTGTTGCGGCCGCAGCCTAGATGTTAGCCCCTCCGTGGGTAGGGGCGGTGTGTCCCGGGGCCCGGTGGGGGAGAAGGGGGTGCTGGCGACGATGTTGTTGTCGAGGTGCAGGGTGCCGTGCTGTGGTGCAGTGTCGTGCCCGGATGGCACTGGTGTACTCACGATTAATTCACACTCAAAGTCACTGGTAAACCAAAGTGCGGGTATGGTCGGGTCCCGCAGCCGGCTGCTAGTGTCTCCTGTGAGGTTGATGGTGGCCCCTTTCCCTTGCACCTCTTGTTGTGGTTTTTCGGCTCCCCTGCCTGGACAGTGGTAGCCCGCTCCCCGGCGTTGAGCGGCCGGAGGAGCCCTCGGTTGCCCGCAGGCGCTGGCCCATCGGATGTTTGGCCCTTGGCGGTGGCTCTCACCCGGTATCGGTGGGCTTTTGCCTTCTTTCGGGACTTTGGGTGTGGATGAACCCGTGAGGTCCAGCCAGTGATCAGTCAATTTGCCTAAACTCAGTGGCTTCTAAGCTAGGACGGGGTCTGAGTACCCGGTTTCTGGTGCTCCGGTACACGGTTGACTCCCCGGTTCAGGGCCGGCGGGCTCCAACCCTGGCCCGGTCCCTACGGTTCCGCCGGCTGCTGTACCGATACTCCTGCAGGCGGCCACCACCGTCTGCCTGCCTGACGTTTCAAGGGTCCCAGGCTCCTACCCGGGTCCCTGACAGCTCTGCAACTCCACTCCTCTCACTGTCACTCTCAAAACTGTTCTCCAACTCAACACTAACTGTATTTCCTGCCTCAGGACAGTAGTCTCCTCGGTGGGCGTGCCTTTCCGTCTGACTCCGCCCACCTGGTGTGCCCTACTGGCCCTGAGGGAGGCATCAGGTCTCCCTTTCGGGTGACGGGTGTGTCCTCACAGGGGATGGGGGGTGTGTGTAGTGTGGTACATGTTGTTACCTGTGACCCCTGGGGTCCAGGGCGTCACAATAGCAGAGCCCATATAAAGTATTTTTGGAAGAGTTTTTGTGTTCATAATGTCAGAGAATACAAGCCATTTTGTATTCTATAGAAATCATCTTGTCTTATAACTGAATGAGATCATAGGGCTCAGCTAACACTGATGGGCGGGGAAGTTTCACATTTCTACACACACCCCTGCGACTCTTTTTCATGCATTTCTTTCGTGTAATTTCTAGGTTTGAGGTACTTTATAAGCTGGTCACGTGATGTAATAAAGTAGAAACGTTCAGTACACCACAGATGGTGTGTGCTGTATTGATTTCTCCAAACACATGTAAAACTAATTTTAGTAATTTGGAGCTCCAAGGCCATAGAAGCAGAGTATTTCACTCACAATAAAAATGTTTCATTGAACACTAAGGCTATGTGCGCACTAGAGCTTTTTACCCGCGGATTTACCTGCGGATTTGCCGCGGAAATTTCTTGAGAAATGTCTGCAATCTTTGTGCAGACATTTCCCAGCAAATTCTATGGAAAAAAAAAATAGCTGTGCGCACTGGTGCGGATTTTTCTCAAGAAATTTCCGCGAGAAGAATTTCTCGAGAAACTTTCTTGAGAAAATGAACATGTCCATTATTTCCGCAGGTACCCTGCGGATTTCGGCACTACAGCCTGCAGAAATCCGCAGAGAACCACCCGCGGGAAAATCGCGGCAATTCCGCGGCTAATCCGCGGCAAATCCGCGGCAAATCCGCATGCGGATTTGGTGCGGATTTTTTCCGGAGGTCCGGAAATCTTTCACTCCCAGAAGTTTCTCGAGAAATTTTCTTGAGAAACTTCACATTTCTAGTGCGCACATAGCCTTAGTCACATTTGTGTAAATAATTCCTAATTCAGAATTTCTTTCCAGATGTAATTGCAAAACTAATGTACACATGCATCTTAATGTTTCCTGTTCTTTTAGATTCATCACTATCTGGATACAGAAACACATGAGTTGTTTCAACGTAAGCTCAGAGACAGAGCCCTATTGGAAATGCCCAATTTCAGCTGGTGCAGTCATGTAAGTGACAGACTAATCACATTTATCAAATATCACCATATTGTTTTGTTTTTGTTTTTTTTAAATGAATCTGTCAGCAGGTTTTTGCCACCTAATCTGAGAGCAGCATAATGTAGAGACAGAGACCCTGATTCCAGCGATGTGACACTTATTGAGCTGCTTGCTATAGTGTTTATAAAATCACTGAGATTAACATTAGAGGACTACTTGGACTGCTGCTACCACTGATTGTCATTTTTCTGCCTATGCACAGAGTACACAGAAAGCTGCCGTCAACCAGTGATGTTAATGGGGTTATACAGAGCTCAGCATTCAAAAAACTGTAGGTCTGCAATGAGTAAAACAGTTTTTAATAAAGTGCGGAAAGCAGCCCAGGGGGTAATACATTGCTGGTATTAGGGTCTCAATCCCTATATTATACTGTTCTCAAATGGGGTGTCAAAAACCTGATGACAAATTCCCTTTAACAAAATGTAACATTTAATGATAGTTATTAATTCCTGTAACAAAAAGGAGACAGCTGCACTGTGCAGTGCTAAGATATGTGGAACAATGAATATGGGAATATAGACATGCATTACTGCTATGAAAAACATGTAAAGATTGAGATACTTAGTACACAAAAATGGCCAGTTTTATGTGAGCCCAACAACCAATGGCAGGGCGAGAGAGGCATTGGTTTATATAGTTAACCTATATATAATTGTGGAGGTGGCCTGAGCTGTAGCTTGTTTGTTTAACCCTTTAGTGACGGAGCTAATTTTCACCTTAATGACCAGACCAAATTTTGCAATTCTGACCAGTGTCACTTCATGAGGTTATAACTCTGGAACGCTTCAACGGATCCCGGTGACTCTGAGATTGTTTTTTCGTCACATATTGGACTTCATGTTAGTACCAAATTTAGGACAATATTTTTTGTGTTTATTTATGAAAAAAATTGAATATTGGCAAAAATTTTGAAAATTTAGCAATTTTCAACTTTTGAATTTTTATACCGTTAAACCAGAGATTTCTGTGACACAAAATAGTTAATAAATAACATTTCCCACATGTCTACTTTACATCAGCACAATTTTGGAAACAAAATTTTTTTTCGTTAGGAAGTTAGAGGGGTTCAAAGTTTATCAGCAATTTCTCATTTTTACATCAAAATTTACAAAACCAGTTTTTTAGGGACCACATCACATTTGAAGTGACTTCAATAGGCCTAGATGACAGAAAATACCCAAAAGTGACACCATTCTAAAAACTGCACCCCCCAAAGTACTCAAAACCACATTCAAGAAGTTTATTAACCCTTCAGGTGCTTCACATGAACAAAAGCAATGTGGAATGAAAAAAAGCAAAAATTAAATTTTACCTAAAAATGTTGCTCTAACCCAAATTTATTCACTTTTAGAAGAAATAACACAACAAAATGGACCTCAAAACTTGTTCCCCACTTTCTTATGAGTGCGCCGATACCCCACATGTGGTCAGAAACCTCTGTTTGGACAAATGGGAGGGCTCGGAACAGAAGGAGCAATATTTGAATTTTGGAAAACAAATTTGGCTGAAATAGATTGCGAGCACCATGTTGCATTTACAGGTCCGCTAAGGTACCTAAACAGAAGAAATCCCTCACAAGTGACACCATTTTGGAAACTAGACCCCTCAAGGCTTCTATCTAGGGGTATAGTGAGCATTTTAGATCCACAGGTACTTCACAGATTTTGTTAACGTTACGTTGTCATATTGAAAATTTTAATAATTTTCTCAAAAATGTTGCTTTAGCATCAATTTTCTCACTTTTTCAAGAGGTAATTCCAAAAATTTGACCTCAAGGTTTGTTAACCACTTTTTTATGAGCGCGGTGATACCTCACATGTGGTCTGAAACCTTTGTTTGGACAAATGGGAGGGCTTGGAACGAAAGGAGCAATATTTGAATTTTAGAAAGGAAATTTGGCTGAAAAAGATTGCGGGCACCATGTCGCATTTGGAGGTCCCCTAAGGTACCTAAACAGCAGAAACCCCGCACAAGTGGCCCCATTTTGGAAACTAGGCCCCTCAAGGAATTTATCTAGATGTTTGGTGAGTACCCTGAACCCTCAGGTGCTTCACAGAATTTTATAACGTTGAGCCATGAAAAAAAAAAAATAAAATTTTACCACAAAATTGTTATTTCAACCAGGTAGCTTTTTTTTTTACAAGAGTAAAAGGAAAAAATTCAGCATAACATTTATTGTGCAATTTCTCCTGAGTTTGGCGATACCTTATATGTGGTGGAAATCAACTGTTTGGGCGCATGACAGGGCTCGGAAGGGAAGGAGTGCCATTTGACTGCAAAATTGGCTGGAATCAATAGCGGACGCCAGGTTGCATTTGGAGAGCCCCTGAGGTGCCTAAACAGTGGCGGTCCCCCACAAGTGACTTCATTCTGGAAACAAGACACCTCAAGGCTTTTATCAAGGTGTATAGTGAGCAGTTTGAATCCACGAGTACTTCACAGAATTTGATAAGCTTAGGTTGCCATATTGAAAATTTTCATTTTTTTCACAAAACTGTTGCTTTAGCATCAAATTTCTCACTTTTTCAAGAGACAACAACAAACCGTGGACCCCACAGGTTGTTATCCAATGTCTTATGAGCACAGGGATACCCCACATGTGGCCAAAAACCTCTGTTTGGATAAATGGGAGGGCTTGGAATGGAAGGAGTACCATTTGAATTCTGGAAAAGTTGAAATAAATTGCGCGCACCATGGCACATTAGCAGGGCCCCTTGGGTACCTATACATTAGAAACCCCCCACAAGTGACCCCATTTTGGAAACTGGATTTTATTCAGGAGTATAGTAAGCATTTTGAATCCACAGGTACTTCACAAAAATGTTGCTGTAGCAACAAATGTCTCACTGTTAGGCTATGTGGCCATGATCCAGCGACACGGCATCTAGTACACAGTGTCAGCCTCCTGCAGAGATGTGAGTGTTGTCCACGGGAGAACGCAGCTGCCCAAACCCACGATTTGGGTTCAGGCCGCTGTGGAGCTCTATGCTACCTGCAGAGAACACTCATCTCCGCAGCATAAATTGACATGCTGAGGCTCGGGAAGCTGCGCCACAGGTCGGTTTATGCTGCGGAGAAAAGAAGCACATTGGGCATGGGATTTCTAAAAATCCTTCCACTGTGCTTCTACTGCACAACGCAGCGTTATGGACACAGGGAAAACACTCTGCGCCCAAAACGCTGCAAACCCTGATTGTGGGCACACAGCGTAAAATGCTACAATGGATGAATGGATAGATGTCAAACAAATATAACGTCCCATTCCCCTGCATATTCTAAGCTGGCACCCTTTAGTGCCTTTCATGTGGCACTAAAGGGTGCCTAGCCTTGTATTTAGCCCCCCAAAAAATTAATAATTAAAATAAACGACGTGGGGTCCCCCCTATTTTTGATAGCCAGCTAGGGTAAAGCAGACAGCTGTAGCCTGCAAACCACAGCTGACAGCTTCACCTTGGCTGGTGATCAATTTGGAGGGCTCCCCAGGCGTTTTTTAAAAAAAAAAAAAAACGTGGGGTCCCCCCCAAATTAGATCACCAGCCAAGGTGAAGCGGACAGCTGGGGTCTGGTATTCTCAGGGTGGGAAGAGCCATGGTTATTGGACTCTTCCCAGCCTAAAAATAGCAGGCCGCAGCCGCCCCAGAAGTGGCGCATCCATTAGATGCGCCAATCCTGGCGCTTCGCCCCAGCTCATCCCGCGCCCTGGTGCGGTGGCAGACGGGGTAATATATGGGGTTGATACCAGCTGTAATGTCACCTGGCATCAAGCCCTGGGGTTAGTGATGTCACGGCATCTGAACAGATACCCGACATCACTAACCCAGTCAGTAATAGAAAAAAAAAAGACAAAAAAAAAATTTATTTGAAAAAACACTCCCCGAAACATTCCTCTTTTACCAATTTATTGAAAATAAAGAAATTCCGGTCGCTGTAATCTATTTTGGAGGTCCCACGCCGGCTCTGGATCTTCTAGAATATGGGGGGCACGTTCAGGGAACGTATCCCCCATTTTCTGGAAGAGCAAGCTCTCCATGAGCAGTGTGGGTGCAGTAATCTGAGAATACTGCACTCACACTGCCCCGGTCCAACCTAGGGCAGAGTGACCTGCAGTAACCTCATTCCAGAATATGAGGGGCACGCTCACAGAACGTACCCCCCATTTTCTGGAACAGCAGCCTCTCCATGTGAGGAGTGTGGCTGCAGATCACTGCACTCACCCTCCCCCGGTCCACAGTGGAGCCTGTGCATCAGCGACGTCAGCAGGATTCCTGCTTGCAGGGATCCAGCTGACAGCCGCTGTCTGCGCATGCGCCGCCAGCATTGAAGAAGGAGGCGGCGATCGCGGGCCCGGAGCGGCAGACAGGTAACGTATAACCGGGGGCTTGGGGGGGGGGGTGACGGGGGGTGACCTAGTGGGACCTGGGGACACCTTTCTGCCGCATGTGACGTGTCACATGCGGCAGAAAGAGCAGAATGAAAGCGGCCGCGCGCTGTGCGCCGCCATCTTCCACGCTCCGGAGGGGGGTGGTGGCTCTGGAGAACCGGAGGGGGCTCCGGTGACCAGAGGGCTCCGGTGGACCGGAGGAGGGGTCAGGGGGAGGACTGCAGAGCCGGCGCCGGCGGCAGTTTTCTGTGCGCTTCGGCGCCATTTTGGATGTCCGGTGGGGGTAGGGGTGGGGGTGGGGGACTCTCCGGTACCGGGGGCTTTGGGGGCACTAGGGGGTTAGATTTCTTTCTCATCTGACATGTTTGATCATGTCAGATGAAAAAGAAATCAGTTTTACCGGCCATTTCTTTTTTTTTCATGTGTTCGTCGGTATACAGTGTATACCGCCGATCACATGATCGGGGTCCAAAAAAAACACCCCGATTCATAATCTGGGGGGTCTCAGCTACCCCCGGTAGCTGAAACCCCCGAGATTTTCGGTCGCTGGGGGGCGCTACAGGGTTTTTTCGGGCCGCCGCTTTAAAGCGGCGGAACAGAATAAGTACCCTGTTTTGCCGCCGCTTTAAGTCGTACGGCCGTCGTTATGAGGTTAAACGTAATAAGAATATCTGTGTATGTAAATAATCAAAATATAAATGTAGTAGCATAATTATCTGTGTGTCTATGTAGCAATTGCACAGACCTATAATATATTTCAAAGCTGTATAGGCATGAAGGGGTTACCAAGAATAAGTGAACAGATGTACAAACGATGGAAGTCTTTTAATGATGAGTAAAAGTCTTATCAGTAGTGTTCACACAGAAAGAATGTACAAGGAACAAAGATGTGTTTTATAATATGCTGAGAGAAATTAAGGAGTGGAATACTCCTTACTCCCTGTTTAGCTCCAAGGCCGAAGTGGCATTTTTGTATAATTAAGTTTCTTTCAAAATACACGAGTCAGTTGATGACGCTGGCTGAAGGAGAGAACATGTCTGTGTGTTCATTGTCTGTTACATTGATATATCGGCACTGATATACAGCTAATACGGCACCGTCTCTGGATTCCCTGTCTGAAGATACCACTAGCAGTCTTCACCCAAAATTCTTCCCTTGACATAATCTCTCTGTTACAATGAACTTCATGAGACTCTTAATCAAAGACCTGAATGTGTCTTTCTTGTTAAGCATCTCCACATGATACGGCTGGCGATCGAATCATTCTCTGCTACCTGAGTGAATAAAGTCTCCTGTCTCTAACAATAGGGACCCAACAAAGAGAGGTCGCCTTGCCAATGGCTGTTGGACTCACATAAAACTGGCCATTTTTGTGTGCTATCTCAATTTTTACATGTTTTTCATAGCAGTAATGCGTCTATATTCCTATATTCATTGTTCCACATCTTAGCACTGCACAGTGCAACTGTCTCCTTTGTGTTACTATGTTTCATGTTCAGTTTGCACCTGTTCACATTAGAAAGGTAGGATGTGCCATCAGTCTTTTTCTTAGTTATTACCGTAATTCTTGGCCACCAAACAAAGGCATATGTGTCCATAAGACAAACCCACAGATTCTCTGTGCTACGGCACAAGGTCTATGCCCTTAAATTCTGAAATAACATGAATATATTAGCAAAATACACTTTAGTTTGTGTTTTTTTCTGTTGGTTTATTGTCATTCCATGCTTATAGCTAAGTGTTCATTTTATACAAGGCAGTTCTCATGAATGAGGGTCTCATTATTATCTGTTTTGCATCCAGTGTCCATTTGGCATCTTGCATGAAAGAGACACGTTACAAATGGAGTGTCCAACATGTAAAAAGAGCACTTGTTTCAACTGTAAGGAACAGGTAAGTGCATGATTTATAGGGAACCTGTCACAAGGTTAATAGTATGTAATCTTACAGCAGGATAATGTAGGTACAGAGACCCTTATTCCAGTGATGTGTCACTTAGTTTACTGGGTGCAGCAGTTATGATGGAATCAGAGTTTTGTCTGCTGCAAATCTAGCAGAGCTTAGTTACTGAGCCCTCTGTAACCCTGCACACGCCACAGTTTTTTGTGCAGATTGTATAGTGACCGAAAGCTGCTGGGCTGTGATTGAACCTGGAAGTGCAAATCCAGATGTTTTGCAGTGATAATCTCCTGCTGATAAAACACTGATTATATTGAAACTGCAACATACAGCCCAGAAAGTGACACATCGCTGTAGTCAGGCTCTCTACTCCTACATTATGGTGCTCTCAGATTACATAGTGAAAAGCTGCTGATAGATTCCCTTGAAAGGCTTTGTCCACTGATTGGAAATATTTAAAAAATAGGCCCATGGCAGTCCTGAAAAAATAAACATACCTACTGGTTCACCATGCATTGCAATCTATTGTCCCAGTACTTTTCCCTATCTCTGGACATATGAGTCTACACTAAGGATGGCTTTTTAGGAAATAAATCAATTATGTTTCATTGGATAATTTTGGAGGAAATGCACGATAAATGGAAAAACAGTGAAACTTCATGAGGATTCAGACTTGGCATGTTTGGCCACCATGTCTTTGAAAACAATACTCGGGATACTGGGGCCTTTTTATTCTTCAGTAACACACTGCTCCACTGCCTGGCGACTTTCTAAAACCCAGAGGTTCTGATCCAACATTGTAAACTGACAATTGCTTTCCGGAGCCATCGAGGCTTGAAATTACTTTTACGCTTGCCTCGCCTCAGACACTGCTGATTTGTGATACATGAGCATCGTGTGCAAGTCTGTGCGGCACATTGGGGAAAGAACAGAAAGCGGACAATTTGAGCACAGTGGTTGGCTGTGTAATAGAACATCTGTGCAGTGCAGAGGCAGAGCTACATACAAGGCACTGCTCTCTACCGAAGTCACACTCACAGCACTACTCTCTACCTGGTCCACACTCACAGCACTGCTCTCTACCGGGGTCACACACACAGCACTGCTCTCTACCGAGGTCACACACAGAAATGCTCTCTACTGCGGTCACACACACATAGCACTGCTCTCTACTGCGGTTACACACACATAGCACTGCTCTCTACCGAGGTCACACACAGCAATGCTCTCTACCGAGGTCACACAGACACAGCACTGCTCTCTACCTGCGCCACACACACAGCACTGCTCTCCAGCTGCGCCACACACAGCACAGCTCTCTACCTGCGCCACACACACAGCACCGCTCTCTACCTGGGCCACACACAGCACTGCTCTTACTCTCTACCTGCGCCACACACACAGCACTGCTCTCTACCGGGTTCAGCACTACTCTCTACCTGCGCCACACACACACAGCACTGCTCTCTACCTGGGCCACACACAGCACTGCTCTCTACCTGGGCCACACACAGCACTGCTCTCTACCTGGGCCACACACAGCACTGCTCTCTACCTGGGCCACACGCACAGCACTGCTCTCTACCGGGGTCACACACACAGCACTGCTCTCTACCGGGTTCAGCACTACTCTCTACCTGCGCCACATACACACAGCACTGCTCTCTACCACCTGGGCCACACACAGCACTGCTCTCTACCTGGGCCACACACAGCACTGCTCTCTACCTGGGCCACACACAGCACTGCTCTCTACCTGGGCCACATGTAAATCAGTGCTCTCTACCTTGATTCACATACAGCACTGCACGCTACCTGGGTCACATGTACGGCAGTGTTCTCTACCTGGGCTAACATACAGCACTGCACGCTACCTGGGATCACACATAGCGCTGCTCTCTACCTGGGTCACATGTACGTCAGTGCTCTCTACCTGGTTCACATGTACGTCACTGCTCTCTACCTGGGTCACATGTACGTCAGTGCTCTCTACCTTGGTCACATGTACGTCAGTGCTCTCTACCTGGGTCACATGTACGTCAGTGCTTTCTACCTGGGTCACATGTACGTCAGTGCTCTCTACCTGGGTCACATGTACATCAGTGCTCTCTACCTGGGTCACATGTACGTCAGTGCTCTCTACCTGGGTCACATGTACGTCAGTGCTCTCTACCTGGGGTCACACACAGCACTGCTCTCTACCTGGGGTCACACACAGCACTGCTCTCTACCTGGTGTCACATGTAAGTCAGTGCTCTCTACCTGGGTCTCATGTACGTCAGTGCTCTCTACTTGGGTCACATGTACGTCAGTGCTCTCTACCTGGGTCACATGTACGTCAGTGCTCTCTACCTTGGTCACATGTACGTCAGTGCTCTCTACCTGGGTCACATGTACGTCAGTACTTTCTACCTGGGTCACGTACGTCAGTGCTCTCTACCTGGGTCACATGTACGTCAGTGCTCTCTACCTGGGTCACATGTACGTCCGTGCTCTCTACCTGGGGTCACACACAGACCTGTACGCTACCTGTACAAGGACAAGATGCTCCATTAGACATCATTTGACCGTAGCTCTGTGTATTGTACATTGAAGAAGCTGCTTTCCTTAATTCACCAACCTTCAGGTAACATACAGTATACAGTATATGTGAGGATTTGCTTTACCTTTATTAGCAATCTGCTAATTTTTGTTTAATCTGCATTATTTCTGATTCTGGTAGACTATTTTGGGGCTAATCAATTTCCATAAAGTTATAGTTTCAAGTCGCAAAGATGATCTTAGGAATTAAAGCAATAATCCCTCTGAATATGTCCTAAATGCCCAATATAAATGTATGGCATATCCACTTATTTAAGAGCTAAAATATATATAGCCCATTAGCACCTTCCTGATATTGGGCATACTGGTATGTCCAATGTTGGGTCCCCATGTATAATACAGGCTCAGGGATTCATTTCAGCAGATAATGGCCACATCACACAGCCATCACCTGCCTCTAGATGATAACACCTTAAATGACTCCGTCAGTCTCTGACCGTGGCAATTACGAAGCAAGTGGTGCATCAATACTCTCGCCCACCGCCCGCCCCTGCGATGCGGTCACAGGATACCAATGGGTTGCCATGGAAGCCGAGGGCCTGCTAAAGACCCTGTGTGTCTGCCATAATGGTGCACCTTTGAGGACCAGTCTATGGCTGAGAGGAGACTGTGATTTTTAATATATACTGCAGTACTGTGACATTGCAATATATAGTATAAGCAATTGGATAATTGCAGGTTGGAATCCCCCAAGGACAGTACAAATAAACAAAAATAAAAAACATTTTAATCACCTCCTTTTTCCTCCATTAAAAATAAAAAGTAATTTAAAAAGTTATAAAACAAACATATACATATGTGGTATCCCAGCCTCAGTTATAGTCTGCTTTAATTAAACTGAATAAACCAGATCGGTTGATTTCTTAAAAGGAAAACAAAATCTAAATTGCGGTTTTTCGGTTGCAGCAACACCACAAAGAAGACAAAAAAAAAAATGTAATAAATATAAATATCTTCTCTACACTAAAATGGAATCAATAAATATGTCTGAAAAATGGGTGCAAAAAACAAATCCTCCCCAGCTCCATCTACTAAAAAAATGAAGAGATTACAAATCTCTGAAAATGGTGTCATGACGGCTTTGGGATAGTGGGGAACTGGGGTCTCTAAACTGTCCCTCAAGCTAGGGGGACTCTATGTTATCCTTAATCTCATGGATACTCCTAATGGTGGTAATGCCTGAGTCTCCTTCCTGGCCCTGCTCCTGACCAGTCCTGATCTGATTCCAAATTCCCCCAGGGAGGGCCAGGACAGGAAGTATAAAAACACAGAGATAAAGACAGACAAGGGAAAACGAAAACTCTGTCACATAGCATGCATTCACAAAGGTAAAGACTATAAGAGATTCAGGAGGAAAAACAAGAGCAGCAAGAAACTTGTCACACTTGTCTTTGGCTTTAAACTCACCGAGTGTCATGACAGCATCAGATGCTGTTCAGATTACAGACTCTGACACTCCTCACTATGCTTTCTCTGATGCTTCTGAGTTGCATAGGCAGCCTCGGAAATGGACCAGCTGTGTGCTCATTAGTAATTGAACTAACAGGAGTTAATTTCTGCTAGCCTGCTGGTTCAATATAGAATCAACGTGACAGATCAAATAAATGTTGCGGGAGAGCTATCACAGTTACTCCCTGTTTTTTTAAGTTGGAGGAATTTGTCTTCCTATGCTGACTATAGCTTTTCTAAACCGATTCATGTGTTCCCAAAACAGGTGATTTACTGCATGTTGCTTGGTGTGCTGTGGAATTCCTCCTGTCGTCTGATTATTTCCTCCCTGCATTAGTTTTCCTCCTTATCGTTTGTTGTCTGATAACTCTGCGTGAGTGTGCTTTGTGATAGTTTTGGTTTCCTCTGTTTATCTATCACTGTTGGTGTTAACATGCTCTTGACCCCCCCACCCCCCACCCTCCTCTCTTGGAGTAATGAGGGAGAGGGTACCAGATCAAGGTTGGTAAGAGCAGAGTTAGGCTGGCGTCTCAGACATTTTCACCATCAGAGGTAACTCTGAGATGAGGGATATCCAGGGCCCCCCCCTAGTCTGAGGGCCATTCTAGGAGATTTGATCCCTTCTCTCCCAAGGTCACTGTGATTGAAGAATAAAACAGGGGTAAACTCCACAACTGCTCCAAGCAATAAGCACAACTTTCACCAGAGTCTTGGACACTACACTTCACAGATCAACATAGAATAAACTATAGCTGGCATGGGTAGAAGGACTCCACCAGCATAAATAAAAGGGGAGCAGATCTGATAGGTCTCTCCACAACATGTGATTAAAGGAGCAAGCAGACTAGCAGAGATTAACTCTTGCTAGCCAGCCTATGAATAAGCACACAGCAGGTCAACACACAAGTCTGCCTGTTGATTCCAGACACCAGATAAAACATTGGGCGGAGTGTCATAATCTGCAATCTGAACAGAGGCCAATGCCGTCATGACAGTTGGCGAAGTTTGTTGAAAAAGTCTGTGTGACAAATTATCACACAAGCAAAATTTTCTTTTTTTGTTCTTTAATGAATTTCCAGGTTTTTTTCCCCACTTATTAAAAAAACTATATGTTTGGTTTCTCCATAATCACTCTGACCAGGAGAATCCTATTGCAAATTTATTTCTAGAATACATCAAACACAGCAAAATTTCAGCCCACAAAACAAACTCCATATGGCTATGTGACAGAAAAATTAAAAAACAAAAAAAAATTCATATTGGAACCTGGGCAGCAATTAATTATGAAATTATGACTTTAAAGTTATCAGAATGGATATAAAAATAGATGAAAAATTAATAGGCTTGAAATTTAAAAAAAAAAAAAAAAAGCAGAGAGCAGTGACAATATATGATCAGAGATGGTGACTGGCCCCAACCTACTGCTTAGGCCTGTTTCACACGTCAGTGATTCTGGTACGTTTGTGCTTTTTTTTAAAACGTACCAGAATCACTGACATACGCAGACCCATTATAATCAATGGGTCTGCTCACACATCAGTGATTTGTCACTGAACGTGTCTCCGTGCAGCGTGCACCCGTGGCCGTGATTCTGCACGGAGACATGTCAGTTTTTGTCTGGCATCACTGATGACCCATGGACAACACTATGGTGTGATCCGTGAAACACGTACAAGAAAATCATGGACATATTAAATATTAAAAATTTTCAACTTACCTTGCCTGTGATTCGCTGTGCAGACTCTACTTTCGGCAGCTCCTGCCTGGCTCATGAATATTCATGAGAGCAGGAATAGCCGACCAGGAAATAGCTGCAGAGAGCGGTGGGCGGACGCTGGAGAGCCGAGGAGATCAGCACCATGGACAGCAGTAGTGAAGGCAGGTGAGTAATGTCCATATGCAATCACGGATCACGGAGGGACATGTGCGTGTTTTACACGTCAGTGAAGAACGTCTGTATTTTTCACTCACGTGTGAAACAGGCCTTAGAAATACTCACTACAGCACAATATCACAGGATAGAAGGAAAATATTAAGAAACTGGCTAAATTCATGCAGCAGATTACCCGGAGCTAATCCCTTTCTTCTCAATTTATGGGCTGTTTCATAATAGTCCATATTTTTGGTGCATGAACACTTTTGTATAAATAGATGAAGTAATTTGGACTTTACCCTCAAGCTGGACTTTATTAGTAAATTAGAGGGCTAAACCTGGCTTGTTAGGACAAGATACAAGAATTTTAGTAACTTTGTATGTTATTCAATAAGAAAGTGGCAATTATGATCCATTCTTGTAGTCACTAGTGCAGCGAAACTGTAACATTGTTATAATGATTTATGTAACATTTATGTATACATTGCTACCAATTAACAACAAAATATATCAGTCACGTACTTTAGGATATCCTTTACTAAGAATAATTTGATACTTAAAAATATGTTTTACTTCACAGTGGGAAGATGTACATGAAATACTGAGCTGTGAGGAGTTTAGAATGTGGAAGATGCAATATCAAGATAAGAAGCTCGATGCCTACCTTGCCAAGAATGGAATTGGTATATTCATATATAAATATATTAGCAACCTTGTAAGTGGATCCAGCAAAATGAGAAGATGCCAGGTGGCAGTAAACAATTGTTCCAACTTTATTGAACAATTAAAATTCCAGAGCTCATGACAAGTAATATGCAGGAAACGCGATAACGGACTACATGTTTCGGCGGTATAAAACCGCCTTCCTCACAGTCCCAGACGAGTCCTGCATATTACTTGTCATGAGCTCTGGAATTTTAATTGCTCAAAAAAGTTGGAACAATTTTTTACTGCTACCTGGCATCTTCTAATTTTGCTGGATCCACTTACAAGGTTGCTACTATTACTTGGACGTTTCCCCAGTCCGGACTAGTGCAACTAAGGAAGACCAGGTATTATTAATGGCATGAGCTCGGACTGGTTAGCTGGTCTATTACTATTTGTTGGACATACAGTTAGGTCCAGAAATATTTGGACAGTGACACAATTTTCGCGAGTTGGGCTCTGCATGCCACCACATTGGATTTGAAATGAAACCTCTACAACAGAATTCAAGTGCAGATTGTAACGTTTAATTTGAAGGTTTGAACAAAAATATCTGATAGAAATTGTAGGAATTGTACACATTTCTTTACAAACACTCCACATTTTAGGAGGTCAAAAGTAATTGGACAAATAAACCAAACCCAAACAAAATATTTTTATTTTCAATATTTTGTTGCGAATCCTTTGGAGCCAATCACTGCCTTAAGTCTGGAACCCATGGACATCACCAAACGCTGGGTTTCCTCCTTCTTAATGCTTTGCAAGGCCTTTACAGCCGCAGCCTTCAGGTCTTGCTTGTTTGTGGTCTTTCCGTCTTAAGTCTGGATTTGAGCAAGTGAAATGCATGCTCAATTGGGTTAAGATCTGGTGATTGACTTGGCCATTGCAGAATGTTCCACTTTTTTGCACTCATGAACTCCTGGGTAGCTTTGGCTGTATGCTTGGGGTCATTGTCCATCTGTACTATGAAGCGCCGTCCGATCAACTTTGCGGCATTTGGCTGAATTTGGGCTGAAAGTATATCCCGGTACACTTCAGAATTCATCCGGCTACTCTTGTCTGCTGTTATGTCATCAATAAACACAAGTGACCCAGTGCCATTGAAAGCCATGCATGACCATGCCATTGCGTTGCCTCCACCATGTTTTACAGAGGATGTGGTGTGCCTTGGATCATGTGCCGTTCCCTTTCTTCTCCAAACTTTTTTCTTCCCATCATTCTGGCACAGGTTGATCTTGGCCTCATCTGTCCATAGAATACTTTTCCAGAACTGAGCTGGCTTCATGAGGTGTTTTTCAGCAAATTTAACTCTGGCCTGTCTATTTTTGGAATTGATGAATGGTTTGCATCTAGATGTGAACCCTTTGTATTTACTTTCATGGAGTCTTCTCTTTACTGTTGACTTAGAGACAGATACACCTACTTCACTGAGAGTGTTCTGGACTTCAGTTGATGTTGTGAACGGGTTCTTCTTCACCAAAGAAAGTATGCAGCGATCATCCACCACTGTTGTCATCCGTGGACGCCCAGGCCTTTTTGAGTTCCCAAGCTCACCAGTCAATTCCTTTTTTCTCAGAATGTACCCGACTGTTGATTTTGCTACTCCAAGCATGTCTGCTATCTCTCTGATGGATTTTTTCTTTTTTTTCAGCCTCAGGATGTTCTGCTTCACCTCGAGAGTTCCTTAGACCGCATGTTGTCTGGTCACAGCAACAGCTTCCAAATGCAAAACCACACACCTGTAATCAACCCCAGACCTTTTAACTACTTTATTGATTACAGGTTAACGAGGGAGACGCCTTCAGAGTTAATTGCAACCCTTAGAGTCCCTTATCCAATTACTTTTGGTCCCTTGAAAAAGAGGAGGCTATGCATTACAGAGCTATGATTCCTAAACCCTTTCTCCGATTTGGATGTGAAAACTCTCATATTGCAGCTGGGAGTGTGCACTTTCAGCCCATATTATATATATAATTGTATTTCTGAACATGTTTTTGTAAACAGCTAAAATAACAAAACTTGTGTCACTGTCCAAATATTTCTGGCCCTGACTGTATATAGTGTGTGTCCTGGCCATTAACTTGAGAACGGTGGCAGCCATGGGCATAGAAGTGGTGTCTAGGTATAGTAAAGTAGCCATGTGCTACGCAATGAAACCACCTATAGCGCCACCTGGTGGAAAACAACGGAATTAGCATTTTTATCTCAAAAACGGAACGAAAGAGAGAAAAAAAAGAGAATTAAAAAATTGTAGGCCATCATCAAATCAATACGAATCGACACCTTGCATACAGAAATGCTATGATATGAAACGCATGACCCCCCAAAACACTGAATGCTGGTCACGCATTTGGCGCTCATTTAACTTTGATGTTCAAAGTGGCCACCGTCAGCTGCAATGCACATCTGGACTCTGGACAGCATACTGTATCTTGCTGCACGTTGTGCAATATGGTAGGTGAGACGTTTGCACAAGCATCTGTGATACGTCATTGCAGATCCTGCAATGTTGGTGGAGGGGTCGCATACACCTGCTGTTTGATGTGACCTCACAGAAAGAAGTCCAATGGGGTCAGGTCAGGTGAGCGTGGAGGCCACTCCACGCAGCCACCATACCCAATGACTTGTAGGAAGGTCTCCATGAGGTATCGCTTCACGTCCGCAGCCTTGTGAGTTTTACACGTTCATAGCATTTCTGTATGCAAGATGTCGATTCGTATTGAATTGATGATGCCCTACAACTTTGTAATTCACTTTTTTTCTCTATCTCGTTCCGTTTTCGAGATAAAAATGCTAACTCCGTTGTTTTCCACCAGGAAGCGCTATAGGAGGGCGGACCGATTCCTAGCTAGTGCATTGATCCTTTGTATTTTTCTTAGCGACATTGGACATCTTCTTGGATGACATCACTTCTGCATCGCAGCATCCGCTACATCTGAAAAGTCATATCACCCAACCTTATGGTGGACTATTAGTTTGCAATTAGTTTGGTAACGCAAAGGATTTATGCACACGGAGTCTTATAGACGCCGATGCCGCCACCTGTGACTCTTTTTTGGGATATTTTTATGGCGGCATTGCTGCTGCCATCTTTTTTTTCAGGAGTGATTTGATACTAGTTTGCTTTGTTATATTTTGCACAAATCTGACAGAATAACTTTGTGACCTGCTCCATTTGATGGCATATTATGGCGCTATTGTACAACCACTATGCACCACGTGGCAGCCCACCGAGCACTTACAGCTCCATAGTACAGAGCTTCAGGGGAACGCGCGCTCATACAGCCTCTCGCACAAACCTTTGTCACGTGCGAGACCTAAATAATGGAGTAGAAACTGCAGTTTTTGTGGCAATTTATTTTTATTAAGAATTCGGTTTGTCTGGCACTACAAATGAATTAACTGTATTGGAAAATACTGTATTTTTTAACGTAATTGTATGAATTGCCATAGTGTTGTACAAAATCTACACTGCTTGCGGTCATCTTATTTTTGTGCCTCTGTACAGAGTGTCCATCGTGCAGATTTCGGTTTGATTTGTGGAAAGGCGGATGCTTACACTTTAAGTGCACACAGTGTCAGTATGATTTCTGTGGAGGATGTGGAAGACCCTTCTATCAGGGATCTGTAAGTGCAAGCCGCATTATTAATAATAATAGTAATGTTTATTTCTGTCGAACAAATATATTATGCAGAAGTTTCAAATTCAGAGGATACATGTACAAGCAAGATCAGACATTACAGGTCAGCTCATTATTCAACGACAAAAGTGATTGTTCTGCTCACAAGAGCTTGCAATCTATGAGGAAGTAGGGAAGACTACAGTTGGTGTGAATTGATTAGCACAATTTGGTTTAATGGCCATGACAATAATCTGTGGTTGTGGAAGGAGGTGGATGTTTTGCTGCATTTCGCCCTGAAGACATCAATTGTGATGTAGTGTGAATTATGTCTTGCATCATGATCAAAGTAATGTGTCATGTAAATTGTGATGTGATATATAATGTGTAGTGGTGCTTTATATGTTAGGCTGACAGAGTCAGAAGTGGTTAATAATTGGGACTATCCCATAGGGGAGTGACTAGGATATAGAATAAGTGATGGTTTCCTGTGGAACATCAGATAGGGCCTAGTGTGTGGCAGATACAGGCCTATAGTCTGAATGATCATCAAGACCGCATGCAGTGGGTGACCTGTGTTGAGAATGAGAAAGGAGAACCGGGACAAATATAGTGTGATCCTGAAGGACAAACAGAGACACAAGGATAGTGGTAGAGACTAGGAATGATCGAATACCTCAAATATTCGGCTTCACGAATATCCGACGAATAGGTCGCCGCTATGCGAATATACGATGCGCCATGTAAGTCTATGGGAAGCCCGAATAGTTCCGAATAGTTATTTGGGTTTCCCATAGACTTACATTGCGGCGACCTATTCGGCAAATATTCGCGAAGCTGAATATTTGAGGTATTCAATCATCCCTAGTAGAGACCCATTGTGAAAGACAGGGTCAGGTCCAAGGACTGACCATAGAGCGGTGTGATCCAATCAGAGGAGTTCAGAGAAGGGACATTTAGTAGAAAGGCCCCAAGTATCTTATGGCTTCAAAAGCTAACGGGCCAACATGGACTAGATTGTGAGATGATGGTGTGCCCTTGGCTGGAGTTCCCTAGGCATCAGAAAGCATGAAAGCTTGAGTCCGGCCATAGTGGCACACCCTCACCGCTACAAGGAGAATCAGACAAGAATCAGACAAGAATCAGACAAGGAACCACAGGAAGAGAAAATTACTTTCACCAACTTTCTTGGTGCTAGGTTGGGCTGTGGAGAAACAAACTACAACAGTAGGGACAGAAACAATCAAGCTGGGTCTGAAGTGAGTGTGACAAAAGTTGCCTTGTGTCAATGAAACGTAGAGAAGTTGTGTACCCGCTATCTTGTGTACATAATTGTCATCAAAAGACTTAAGTAAAACTACTATATTGTTTTAGCTGATGGTCTCTCTTCTTGAAGGGGTTAACATCTGGTCATGGCCAGCCTATGACATAGGCATTATGCAGCCTGCATGGGCGTATTGCCCCATTAGTGAAAATCCACACACCCAGCCAGGACCCCATCTTTCATGTAGCATGGCAGGATGCAGAAAACCCAGACCTCACGCCCATGACTACCACCCCGTGCCACACTACAGTTGCTGCATAGGTGCCCTGAGAACCGCCTCTTACCTGACAGCTCTCCTTTTGATTAGCCGACCTGGCATGACATCTTCATTGTGGAGTAACGCACACTGACTTTGCGCTAGGCCAGCCAATCAAAAGCGGAGCTGTGGATGAGTCAGGTAAAAGGCAGTTCTCATGGCTCTAATTCTACAGCCACAGATTACCGATGTGGTCAATGGACTGGGACAGGGGAATTGATTCATACCAACTCTAGAGATGACAAAAAAGATAAAACCTGCTTATATTGTGTAACAGACCAGTATTTTTTTTTATAATGAATAATGTACTAACAGGTCACCAGCGACTATCTGTATATGTATAAATAAAGCGCTAATGTGTACATGGAGTATGTGTTATACTGCTGAAAAAGGGACTAAAGGCCCCGTCACACACAGAGATAAATCTTTGGCAGATCTGTGCTTGCAGTGAAATCATGGACATATTGTTCAATTTGTACACAGCCACAAACCTGACACTGATTGTCCACAATTTCACTGCAACCACAGATCTGCCAAAGATTTATCTCTGTGTGTGACAGGGCCTGAAGTTCTGAGTAAAAATGTAGGTGGTGTAAATGGAGAGAAGTTAGGTTATTAATGTGATTAAAGGGGTTTTTCTACAAAAATGTTTTAAAAAAAACAGGCAGTGAAATGTTTTACCTCACAAAAAGAATCAGATACCATCCCGTGCTGTAACGTTTGTATACTCTCTTTTGCCTCCCTGGCCCAGGAGATGTGGCATGAGCAGATCATGTCTCCGTACCGTCAGACACTGCCATTACACAGCACATAGCAGGGGCACATACCGTATTTTTCGCTTTATAAGACGCACCGGATTATAAGATGCACCCCAAATTTAGACGTAAAAAAATAAAAACGGGGTCCGTCTTATACTCCGGTGTTGTCTTACCGGAGGGGGGCAGCAGTAGTGGTGAAGCGGGGTAACAGGAGGCAGAGGTTGTGCTGGCAGGCGTGGCGAGTCAGTGGTGGCGGGGTCCGTGGTGGCGGCAGCAGTGGCGGCGGTTGAGTCATGCAGCAGGCCGCTGCGGTTAGTGTCCCAGTGTCCGCAGTCCCGGTTCAAATGATGGCGCCTGGAGTGGCACATTTGCAGATGGAGCTCTCATCCAAGAGCTCCATCTGCGCACGCGCCTGCTCCCCGCACCATCATTTGAAACTGGGACCGCGGACAAACTGGGTAACCTGCTGCACAGCCGCCCACACGCACAGAGTGGCAGCCTGCAGGCTGCCCGCCCACCCTGCGTGCAAGCGGCCGGGTACCTGTGCTTGCGTGCGGGTGGTGGCCAGGTACCTGTGCTTGTGTGTGGGTGGCAGCTGGGTACCTGTGGCTGTGTGCGGGCGGCAGTTGGGTGCCTGTGTGCGGGAGGCAGCTGGGTGCCTGTCGGTGCCAGCTGCCGCCCGCACACAGGGACCCGGCTGCCATCCGCACGCAGCCACAGGCACCCGGCTGCCGCCCGCACGCAGGCACAGGCACCCGGCTGCCGCCCGCACGCAGGCACAGGCACCCGGCTGCCGCCCGCACGCGGCCACAGGCACCCGGCTGCCGCCCGCACGCGGCCACAGGCACCCGGCTGCCGCCCGCACGCAGGCACAGGCACCCGGCTGCCACCCGCACGCAGGCACAGGCACCCGGCTGCCACCCGCACGCAGGCACAGGCACCCGGCTGCCACCCGCACGCAGGCACAGGCACCCGGCTACGACCCGCACGTAAGTACAGGTACCCGGCCGCCCGATCGCCGCACAGACAGGACCCCAGATAAAGCTATATTCTGATTTTAATACGCACCCCTCATTTTCCTCCCAAATTTTTGGGATGAAAAGTGCGTCTTATAATTCGAAAAATACGGTATATAAGATTATCTCAGCAAAGGAACATTTTTCTAATCACATCCAATTGTATAAATTATTATTATTCTAAGATCTATTGATTAAAATCAACTTTGAAATTAACTTTGTGGGAAAACCCCTTTAAGCCTTCCTATAAAGATGCATTTGCATGAATTCATACACCCAAATGAAATGCAATCTGGCCGTTTGTACATTAAAGGTGTTGTGCACCCCTGATTTACGAGCATTTATAAACCTTGAGAATGTTTTTCATTTCATATATCTTCCATTTTATGTTTACATGCCTTATCAGACCAATGTGTACAATAGCTACAAGGAAACTCTGTCCCTATTGTCTGAGGAAAGTGAGTCTCAGTACATTTCATTTCCTCTTTAACTCCTAGGAATGTGACTTCTCGGACGATTGCCGAGGGAAAGGGTTACACGCTCATCACGCACGGGATTGTTTCTATTATTTGAGAGACTGGGATGTAAGGAGACTGCAGAAGCTTCTTCAGGTAAAGTCATCTTCCAGAAGAGGTCTCGTGAGGTTCGGTGTAAAATTTAATATATTCTTTAATACTTACAGCAAAATGGAATAAAGTACAAGAGTGACAGAACTGAAGAGTTGCCAGGACCCTTTGAAGGTAAACTCGCAAATCATATGTCATTTCTGCAGGTCCTATTGAGTGGAGCGCTCAGATATCTCCGGCTGAGAATGAATAGAGGAGTTACACCTGCTCAACCTCTGCGCCACTCAGGCAGGACTCGATCTAGCGCCGGTCTTGGGACAGTGGGGATCCCAGTCCGAGTGCCAGCGATTAGGGTTTTATCTAATATCTCAACGATAGGGGATAACGTCCAAACTGAATTTCAAAGTGCTTGATTGAACAACTTTGCAATTTACCGCTTAATCTCAAGAACAGATGGATTGTTAATTTTACAGTTCACTGGCCACCCAGCATCTTCAAAATGGCCGGTTGCCTAAGGAAGGATCATGTACAATACGCAGACTCTATACTTTAGGCCCACTTATGCCACTCTGAAGCTGTCGAAAATGCTGGATATGACCTGCCTCATTGTCCCGGCACTTCTCCCTTGTCGCAGAGTCAAAGCTGCCTCTGCTGCCTTCATGGTAGAGCGCTGTCTCTGCTGCCTTCATGGTAGAGCGCCGCCTCTGCTGTCTTCATGGTAGAGCGCTGTCTCTGCTGCCTTCATGGTAGAGCGCTGTCTCTGCTGCCTTCATGGTAGAGCGCCGCCTCTGCTGCCTTCATGGTAGAGCACCGCCTCTTCTAGCTTCATGGTAGAGCGCCGCCTCTGCTACCTTCAAGGTAGAGAGCGCCGCCTTTGCTACCTTCATGGTAGAGCGCCGCTTTTGCTACCTTCAAGGTAGAGCGCCGCCTCTGCTAGCTTCATGGTAGAGCGCCACCTCTGCTAGCTTCAAGGTAGAGCGCCGCCTCTGCTAGCTTCAAGGTAGAGCGCCGCCTTTGCTACCTTCATGGTAGAGCGCCGCCTTTGCTACCTTCAAGGTAGAGCGCCGCCTCTGCTAGCTTCAAGGTAGAGCACCGCCTCTGCTACCTTCAAGGTAGAGCGCCGCCTTTGCTACCTTCATGGTAGAGCGCCGCCTCTGCTAGCTTCAAAGTAGAGCGCCGACTCTGCTAGCTTCAAGGTAGAGCGCCGCCTCTGCAAGCTTCAGGGTAGAGCGCCGCCTCTGCTACCTTCATGGTAGAGCGCCGCCTCTGCTACCTTCATGGTAGAGCGCCGCCTATGCTACCTTCATGGTAGAGCGCCGCCTATGCTACCTTCATGGTAGAGCGCCGCCTATGCTACCTTCATGGTAGAGCGCCGCCTATGCTACCTTCATGGTAGAGCGCCGCCTATGCTACCTTCATGGTAGAGCGCCGCCTATGCTACCTTCATGGTAGAGCGCCGCCTCTGCTACCTTCATGGCAGAGTGCTTACTTTGGACCAGTGGCGCAACCATAACGCTGGCCAAACTGTCAGTCTTAAGGAACAAACAGGAAGCTGGGAGACAGAGGAGTAGTACACTCCTGGAAATTAATCATGTGTAAACCCCTTTAATGTATCCATAGCTTAACCAACATATTCTAGTCTAGCTGTAAAAAGATAGAATGAATCATTCCTGCGATAAATGCACAGAGACAAATGTTCAATCAAATACATTATTGCTTTTTAGGATTCTTTAAATTACGGAGCTCCACATTTCAGAAGAACACAGAGAAGGCAGAGAGCGAAGAAGACAAAGACTCCAATGAGTAGGTTATAAAACTCACGATATCTGCAAATCTAAATATAAACTGTTCACATTATATTACGGCTTGTTTAATGTATTAGCTTTTATCTTTTATTGTTTCAGGGGAGCATTCGCCATATTAAAGGGAACCTGTCAGGTGCAATATGCACCCAGAACAATGAGCAGTTCTTGGTGTATATTGCTAATCCTTGCCTAATTGTCCCTGTATACACTAGCATAGATAAAAAGAGATCTTTATTTCTAAAGATTTTTTATCAAATGTTAATGAGGCCAGCGACTAGTCGCAAGGGCATTAGTCCCTTGGCTAGTTGGCCCCCTTACCATGTAAGCACGCCCCTGTGGGCGTGCTAACATGGTGGTGAATGCGCAGCATCAGAGGCATGGTTGATCTCACCGCTCTCTGCTGCCACTGCGCCAAAAGCTGGATTTCGGCTCAGTGCACATGATCAGAAGTCCAGGACTTCTGGTCATGCATACTATGAAGCTGGGTCTACATGTCCCGGCTTCAAACTGGTAGTGCGCATGATCGGTCGGAAGTCCAGGGACGTTCTGATTGTGCGCACTAAGCCGAAAACCAGCGGTGGCAGCAGAGGTGCGACCATGCCTCTGTGCATTCATTAGCATGTTTGCACGCCCACAGGGACGTGCTAACATGCTAAGGGGGCCGACTAGCCAAGGGAACTAACGCTTTTGTGACTAGTCTTCATTAGCATATTATATAGAATCTTTAGAAAAACCTTTCCTAAATATCTTTTTATCTATGCTAGTGTATTTAGGGACGGTTTGCCAGGGGTTAGAAGAATGGCTCATGGTTCGGGGTATATATTGCACCTGACAGGTTCCATTTAAGCAGTATTAATACTGCCCCCATCATGCTGCTCCTTTTTTATACTGTCCCTGCCATACTAACTTCTCTTTACTGCTCCCCCACAGTCACCTCTCCATTTTGTCCCCATCACAATGTTTGCCACATGTTGCTGTATCTATACCATCGCTCCACACACTGTCCCAACTTTGCAAATGATCCCTCTATTTCCTGTACTTCCACACTATTCCCCACATGCTGCCCACAATACCCTCTTACACTCCCCTCCATTCAGCCAGCTTTCCACGCTGCTCCCCCTCCATACTGTACTCCCACATGCTGCTGTCCCCTCTCTTTACTGACACCCATAATGCCCCCTCTCATACTGTCCCCTCCATACAGCCACCTTCCCACGCTGCTCCCTCTCTATTCTGTACCCCATTACACTTCCGCTCATCTCTAGGTACTGTGTGCAAGAAATGATATCACTTCACACAACCCCTTTACATGGTCCAGCTCAGTGCTCTCTGAGTATAGACAGGAGCTGAATTTCCTTTACAGTCTGTATCCTAGGCTGGTGAGAGGTTACCGGTGCAATACACTGCCGACGTTACACCAGGCTGACAAATTTAATGCCACACTGGAGAATCTGGAAGATCAGGAAATTTGCAGAGCTCCTGTCCACAGTCAGAGAGCACGGACCTGGACTGGAATTGCTGGAAGCAATCTGCTAATCTCTTCTGTTACCCCATGTTGTGCCCTTAGTCTACCACCACCACCCCTCCTTCTGTATCTTCTGCTCTTATAGAGGGTTTATGTTCCACACTGTCTTTGGCGCCTGTTTGGTGCAGCAGAGATGAAGGTCCGACACTCACATTGAGTTGCATTTGCAATGTTAAGTATATGTAATTAAAAAGGTTTTTTTTCCTGTGTTATCTCATTTGGCCACATGAGGTCGCTCTTTCCCACGCTATTGCTCATCATTACAGGAGAGTTTCAGAGCCCATTTGTTTGAAAGAGTTTTAGTTTAATATCTACTGTAGTGTACTTGTTTTTAGCAAGTTACATTTGTTATAAAAGATGGAGGAATGAAATCAAGCGAACTAATGATGCAATTTTGTCCTGCTGGGTCCCAGGCTGCTTAAAGGGAACCTGTCAGGTGCAATATGCTCCCAGAACCACGAGCAGTTCTGGGTGTATATTGCTAATCCCTGCCTAACCATCCCTGTATACACTAGCATAGATAAAGAGATCTGTAGAAAAAGTATTTCTAAAGATTTTATTGTATGCTAATGAGCGCGGGGACTAGTCCCCTGGGCGTTAGTTCCCTGGCTAGTCGGCCCCAGTAGCATGTTAGTACAGCCCTGTGGATGTGCTAATGAAAACGCAGCATCACAGGACGATCTCACTCCCCTCTCCGCTGCCATCGCTGGATTTCAGCTCAGTGCGCATGACCCCAGAGGTTTGGTCATGCGCACTACTTCAGTTTGAAGCAGAGACGTGTACACCCGGCTTCATAGTGCGCATGACCCAAACTCCGGGATCATGCGCACTGAGCCGATCTCACTCTGGTGGCGCAGAGGTAAGTGAGATCATCCTGTGACGCTGCACATTCATTAGCATGTTAGTACGCCCACAGGGGTGTACTAACACGCTAACGAGGGGCGATTGGCCGGGGAACTAACGCCCAGGGACTAGTCCCCTCGCTCATTAGCATACAATAAAAGATCTTTAGAAATACTTTTGCAAAAGCTCCCTTTATCTATGCTAGTGTATACAGGGACGGTTAGGCAGGGATTAGCAATATACACCCAGAACTGCTCGTGGTTCTGTGTGCATATTGCACCTGATAGGTTCCCTTTAATGTGGGGTGTTCTGCAGTAAGTATTAATTGGATTTGGTGGAAGCAACGGGCATAAAAAGGATCATTTTGTGCTTGAATTTCTGTTTGAGGTGTTCAACAAAACTATAAAGTTTGTGTGCAAAGAATATAGACGTTTTAATTTTGGATTTCGCGAGGTAGCTCTGTTCTGTCCTTGGATACCTGATGATTTGGAAATCCATTTGCATGGAAAAAAAAAACTTTGCAGATACTGGCTTCATTGTTGAAGATTAGGTCTTCAAATAAAAAAAATTAAAAAAAAATTTAACACGTCAGTAAATTTAATTTTTTACCGGTGAGATAGCACTTGTCTGAGGGGGGAATAGAGGGGGGCACAGTATGTAATTAAAGGAGAGTCCTACTTCATGCTGGATATAGTTACATACGTGGCAATATAAGACTGGCCGCTGACTTATGGAGTAGCAGGTAAATCCTACAGGCTCCTCTGTGTGGTTTGGGTGCTGCTGGTGTAGTAAGAGAGTCAGATTAAGGCTATGTGCGCACGTAGCGTAATTTCATGCATTCACGCTGCGTCTTGCACTGCAGCATAAATGCATGCGTCCTGCATTCCCAGCACACTCTATGAAGATTGTACATAATCCGTGCGCACGTTGCTTTTTTGAACGCAGCGATTTCAGTCAAAAATTTGACAAAATCTCTGCGTTCAAAAATGCAGCATGTCACTTCTTTCCTGCGCTTTGGATGCTGCTCCCACTCTGTCTATGGGAGAGGCAGCATCCCAAGCGCATGAAACCAGCATCCATTCTGCAGACACACTGCATCCATTATGCAGTGTTTCTGCAGCGATTTGAAGCACACATGGACTGCCAAATTGCTGCAAAATTTGCAGCATGGACATGACGCAACGTGCGCACATAGCCTCTTTATAAGCACCTGTGTCCTCTATTCAGCACTTTAAACCTTTAGAAAAAGCATTTGTCACCTCTTGCAGATTAGCCCTTTAGAAGCAGCTATGTCCCCTCCCTTTGGTTGGTCTGCAGACTACACAGTGACATCTTATTACTTGTCAAATAACAATATTTCGGTAAGAGTTGTAAGTTTGACTCCTTGTTGAAATGGGGGAAAAAAGGTTAGATTTGTTTTTCATAAACGAATCAGTGAGAACTGAATCAGTGAACTTATTCACAATGTTTGTGTGTCAGTTTAGATAAATGTATGACAAAAATAGGTTAAATCAATTCTACAATTATATTCAAAGGACAAGTGACTCGACGAAACAGGCAACATGATGAGTCCAATCTACCGTAATCCTGCCGATCCAAGTACAAAGCTGTATACAATAAGCCCCCCTCTCACAGTTAATATCTCCTTGAGAAGAGAATTTCCAAGGATTGAGCTAACTGTGGTAAATGGAGATAAAAAATTTGCAAAGCTGTAATATTGAGGCAAATTAACGGATTATATAATGTGTAAAAATCCTTGTAATTCAATTAAGGGTACCTTCACACTTTAGCGATGCAGCCGCGATCCGACCAGCGATCTGACCTGGTCAGGATCGCTGCTGCATCGCTACATGGTCACTGGTGAGCTGTCAAACAGGCAGATCTCACCAGCAACCAGTGACCAGCCCCCAGCCAGCAGCGACGTGCAAGCGACGCTGCGATTGCACGGAGCCGGCGTCTGGAAGCTGCGGACACTGGTAACTAAGGTAAACATCGGGTATGGTTACCCGATGTTTACATTAGTTACCAGCGCACACCGCTTAGCTTAGCGCTGGCTCCTTGCTCTCCTAGCTACAGTACACATCGGGTTAATTAACCCGATGTGTACAGCAGCTACATGTGCAGGGAGCCGGAGCCGGCAGCAAAGGCAGCGTGAGAGCTGCGGAGGCTGGTAACTAAGGTAAATATCGGGTAACCACCTTGGTTACCCGATGTTTATCTTGGTTACAGCTTACAGCAGCTGCCAGATGCCGGCTCCTGCTCCCTGCTCGCTTCATTTGTCGCTCTCTCGCTGTCACACACAGCGATCTGTGTGTCACAGTGGGAGAGCGCCTTTGAAGAAAACGAACCAGGGCTGTGTGTAACAAGCAGCGATCTCGCAGCAGGGGCCAGATCGCTGCTCATTGTCACACATAGCGAGATCGCTAATGAGGTCACTGCTGCGTCACAAAAAGCGTGACTCAGCAGCGATCTCGGCAGCGAGCTCGCTGTGTGTGAAGCACCCCTAAGTGTCACTTCTTGCACTGTTCTCAGAACGGACAGGTCATCTTTAATTGAAATAAAGAGCAGTTTGATCAGTACTTCCTGAACATGTATTAAAGCACCACTCCAGTGTGAGTGTGAGTGTGAGTGTGAGTGTGTGAGTGTGTGTGTGTGTGTGTGTGTGTGTGTGTGTGTGTGTGTGTGTGTGTGTGTGTGTGTGTGTGTGTGTGTGTGTGTGTGTGTGTGTGTGTTCACCGCTGGAGTGGTGCTTTAAATCTAAGCTCCCGGTCTTACACTCACTCTCCAACACCTTCACTTTTTTTCCCCTAACGTCGCTCCAGGCCCATGGTGCCATCTTGTAAGCGCAACGTCTGATCAGCCAGAAGTCAGAATTTACATCACAAGCGCTCAATGCATCTCTATGAATGCCAGCATTAGGTCAGAACAAGGCTCTCAGACTTCTATTGAGCTGTGATCTCTCCTGCGCTCCATAAAACACTGGAGCTGCCAGCAGGTCAAACTAGAGACAGGAAAGACGCTGATAACCGCTGAAAGAAGGGAATTTTGTTTACTTACCGTAAATTCCTTTTCTTCTACCTCCAATGGGGAGACCCAGACAATTGGGTGTATAGGCTATGCCTCCGGAGGCCGCACAAAGTATTACACTAAAAGTGTAAAGCCCCTCCCCTTCTGCCTATACACCCCCCGTGCTCCCATGGGCTCCTCAGTTTTGGTGCAAAAGCAAGAAGGAGGAAAAGAATTATAAACTGGTTTAAAGTAGATTCAATCCGAAGGAATATCGGAGAACTGAAACCATTCAACATGAACAACATGTGTACACACAAAAAAACAGGGGCGGGTGCTCGGTCTCCCAATTGGAGCTAGAAGAAAAGGAATTTACGGTAAGTAAACAAAATTCCCTTCTTCTTTGTCGCTCCATTGGGAGACCCAGACAATTGGGACGTCCAAAAGCAGTCCCTGGGTGGGTAAAATAATACCTCGTGATAGAGCCGTAAAACGGCCCCTTCCTACAGGTGGGCAACCGCCGCCTGAAGGACTCGTCTACCTAGGCTGGCATCCGCCGAAGCATAGGTATGCACCTGATAGTGTTTCGTGAAATTGTGCAGGCTCGACCAGGTAGCTGCCTGACACACCTGCTGAGCCGTAGCCTGGTGCCTCAAAGCCCAGGACGCGCCCACGGCTCTGGTAGAATGGGCCTTCAGCCCTGAGGGAACCGGAAGCCCAGCAGAACGGTAAGCTTCGAGAATTGGTTCCTTGATCCACCGAGCCAGGGTTGATTTGGAAGCCTGTGACCCTTTACGCTGGCCAGCGACAAGGACAAAGAGTGCATCCGAGCGGCGCAGGGGCGCCGTCCGAGAAATGTAGATCCTGAGTGCTCTCACCAGATCTAACAAGTGCAAATCCTTTTCACATTGGTGAACCGGATGAGGACAAAAAGAAGGTAAGGAGATATCCTGATTGAGATGAAAGGGGGATACCACTTTAGGGAGAAATTCCGGAACCGGACGCAGAACCACCTTGTCCTGGTGAAACACCAGGAAAGGGGCTTTGCATGACAGCGCTGCTAGCTCAGACACTCTCCGAAGTGAAGTGACTGCTACTAGAAAAACCACTTTCTGCGAAAGGCGTGAGAGAGGAATATCTCTCATTGGCTCGAATGGTGGTTTCTGAAGAACCATCAGCACCCTGTTCAGATCCCAGGGTTCTAACGGCCGCTTGTAAGGAGGAACGATGTGACAAACCCCCTGCAGGAACGTGCGTACCTGTGGAAGTCTAGCTAGGCGCTTCTGGAAAAACACAGAGAGCGCTGAGACTTGTCCCTTAAGGGAGCCGAGCGACAAACCCTTTTCCAGTCCAGATTGAAGGAAGGACAGAAAAGTGGTCAAGGCAAAAGGCCAGGGAGAAAAACCCTGAGCAGAGCACCACGACAGGAAAATTTTCCACGTCCTGTGGTAGATCTTGGCGGACGTTGGTTTCCTAGCCTGTCTCATAGTGGCAATGACGTCTTGAGATAACCCTGAAGACGCTAGGATCCAGGACTCAATGGCCACACAGTCAGGTTGAGGGCCGCAGAATTCAGATGGAAAAACGGCCCTTGAGATAGCAAGTCTGGTCGGTCTGGTAGTGCCCACGGTTGGCCGACCGTGAGATGCCACAGATCCGGGTACCACGACCGCCTCGGCCAGTCTGGAGCGACGAGGATGACGCGGCGGCAGTCGGCCCTGATCTTGCGTAACACTCTGGGCAACAGTGCCAACGGAGGAAACACATAAGGGAGCTGAAACTGCGACCAATCCTGAACTAAGGCGTCTGCCGCCAGAGCTCTGGGATCTTGAGACCGTGCCATGAACGTCGGTACCTTGTTGTTGTGCCGGGACGCCATGAGGTCGACGTCCGGCACCCCCCAGCGGCAACAGATCTCCTGAAACACGTCCGGGTGAAGGGACCATTCCCCTGCGTCCATGCCCTGGCGACTGAGATAATCTGCTTCCCAGTTTTCCACGCCTGGGATGTGAACTGCAGAGATGGTGGAGGCCGTGGCTTCCACCCACATCAAAATCCGCCTGACTTCCTGGAAGGCTTGCCGACTGCGTGTGCCGCCTTGATGGTTGATGTATGCCACCGCTGTGGAATTGTCCGACTGAATTCGGATCTGCTTGCCTTCCAGCCACTGCTGGAACGCTTTCAGGGCAAGATACACTGCCCGTATTTCCAGAACATTGATCTGAAGCGAGGACTCTTGCTGGGTCCACGTACCCTGAGCCCTGTGGTGGAGAAAAACCGCTCCCCACCCTGACAGACTCGCGTCCGTCGTGACCACCTCCCAGGATGGGGGTAGGAAGGATTTCCCCTTCGATAATGAAGTGGGAAGAAGCCACCACCGAAGGGAAGCTTTGGTCGCCTGAGAGAGGGAGACGTTCCTGTCGAGGGACGTCGGCTTCCTGTCCCATTTGCGTAGGATGTCCCATTGAAGAGGACGCAGGTGAAACTGCGCGAAAGGGACTGCCTCCATTGCTGCCACCATCTTCCCCAGGAAGTGCATGAGGCGCCTCAAGGGGTGTGACTGGCCTTGAAGGAGAGATTGTACCCCTTTCTGTAGTGACCGCTGCTTGATCAGCGGAAGCTTCACTATCGCTGAGAGGGTATGAAACTCCATGCCAAGGTATGTCAGCGATTGGGCCGGTGTCAGATTTGACTTTGGAAAATTGATGATCCACCCGAAACTCTGGAGAGTCTCCAGGGTAGCGTCGAGGCTGTGTTGGCATGCCTCTTGAGAGGGTGCCTTGATCAACAGATCGTCCAAGTACGGGATCACCGAGTGACCCTGAGAGTGGAGGACCGCTACTACAGTAGCCATAACCTTGGTGAAAACCCGTGGGGCTGTTGCCAGGCCGAACGGCAGTGCCACGAACTGCAGGTGTTCGTTTTCTATGGCGAAGCGCAAGAAGCGCTGGTGCTCTGGAGCAATCGGTACGTGGAGATAAGCATCTTTGATATCGATCGATGCAAGGAAATCTCCTTGGGACATTGAGGCGATGACGGAGCGGAGGGATTCCATCCGGAACCGCCTGGTCTTTACGTGTTTGTTGAGAAGTTTCAGGTCCAGGACAGGACGGAAAGACCCGTCCTTCTTTGGGACTACAAACAAGTTGGAGTAAAAACCGTGGCCCTGTTGCTGAAGAGGAACAGGGACCACCACTCCTTCTGCCTTCAGAGTGCCCAGCGCCTGCAGAGGAGCCTCGGCTCGCTCGGGAGGCGGGGATGACCTGAAGAATCGAGTCGGGGGACGAGAGGTGAACTCTATCTTGTAACCGTGAGACAGAATGTCTCTCACCCAACGGTCTTTTACCCGTGGCAGCCAGGTGTCGCAAAAGCGGGAGAGCCTGCCACCGACCGAGGATGCGGAGTGAGGAGGCCGAAAGTCATGAGGAAGCCGCTTTGGTAGCGGCACCTCCGGTGGTCTTTTTAGGACGTGACTTAGACCGCCATGCATCAGAGTTCCTTTGATCTTTCTGAGGCCTTTTGGACGAGGAGAATTGGGACCTGCCCGCGCCCCGAAAGGACCGAAACCTCGACTGCCCCCTCCTCTGTTGGGGTATGTTCAGTTTGGGCTGGGGTAAGGATGTATCCTTTCCCTTGGATTGTTTGATGATTTCATCCAAACGCTCGCCAAACAATCGGTCGCCCGAAATTGGCAAACTGGTTAAGCGCTTTTTGGAAGCAGAATCTGCCTTCCATTCCCGTAGCCACAAGGCCCTGCGTAGTACCACCGAATTGGCGGCTGCAACCGCCGTACGGCTCGCAGAGTCCAGGACAGCATTAATAGCGTAAGACGCAAATGCCGACGTCTGAGTGGTTATGGACGCCACCTGTGGCGCGGACGTGCGTGTGGCTGCGTCAATTTGCGCTTGACCTGCTGAGATAGCTTGTAGCGCCCATACGGCTGCGAATGCTGGGGCAAAAGAAGCGCCGATAGCTTCATAGATGGATTTCAACCAGAGCTCCATCTGCCTGTCAGTGGCATCTTTGAGTGAAGCCCCATCTTCCACTGCAAGTATGGATCTAGCTGCCAGTCTGGAGATTGGAGGATCCACTTTGGGACACTGAGCCCAACTTTTGACCACGTCAGGGGGAAAGGGATAACGTGTATCCTTAAGGCGTTTAGAAAAACGCTTATCTGGACAAGCATGGTGATTCTGGACTGCCTCTCTGAAATCAGAGTGGTCCAGAAACATACTCGGTGTACGCTTGGGAAACCTGAAACGGAATTTCTCCTGCTGAGAAGCCGACTCCTCCGCCGGAGGAGCTGAGGGAGAAATATCCAGCATTAGATTGATGGACGCAATAAGATCGTTCACTATGGCGTCCCCGTCAGGAGTATCAAGATTGAGAGCGGCCTCAGGATCAGAATCCTGATCAACTGTCTCTGCTTCATCAACCAGAGATTCCCCCCTCTGAGACCCTGCACAATATGATGATGTCGAGGGAAATTCTAAGCGAGCTCGCTTAGTCGGTCTGGGGCTGGGGTCTGTGTCAGAACCCTCAGCCTGGGACCCATGAGATACCCCGGGAGGACATTGTTGGTCCAACTGAGGTGGGCCAGGGAACAAAGATTCAACAGAGTCCCTGTGCTGAGATACCGGCCTGGACTGCAAGGCTTCTAGTATCTTAGCCATAGTCTCAGAGAGTTTTGCAAACTCCGTCCCCGTCACCTGGACAGTGTCAGCAGGTGGCTCCCCCTGGGCCCCTCTTAGCAGAGGCTCTGGCTGAGTAAGTGCCACAGGGGCCGAACAGTGCACACAATGGGGGTCAGTGGAACCTGCCGGTAGCGGGGTCGTACATGCGGCGCAGGCAGCATAAAAAGCCTGTGTTTTGGCACCCCTGCCTTTCGTGGGCGCCATGCTATTATCTTCCCTGAGCAACACAATAGGGTATATAGCCAGAAATCAACTGTGCACCATACAGTGTAAAATATATATACCATAAACATATAATGTTACACTACTGCACAATGGGGCTAGCACCACAGGTGCTGCTTACCACCCGCTTAAAGCGGTTGTGAGGCCACCAGAGTCCCTTGCCTGGGTCTCCCAGACTTTGTCCCCCTCTGCAGCGTCCGAGGAGCTGACAGGAATGGCTGCCGGCGTCCTGAGGAGAGGAGGGAGCCGTGGGCGTGACCCAGAAAGTGCGGGAACTGGTGCCCGCACTGTGCACAGTGAGGGGGGTGGAGTATGCAAAGCATGCTCCAGCCCTCAGTGCTGCTCGTTCTGTGCAGCGTCCCGCCCTTCCCCTGCCTGTCAGGGCTGGGGGTGGGAAGAAAAGAAACTAGGCCGCAAAAAGCCGGGGACTCTAGTAATGAACGCGGCCGCCGTAAAAGCGCGGCCGGCGTGGAAGTCCCCGGCGCACAAGTCCCAGCCGCGCCGCGGTGTTTCCATGGCAGCGGCGGTCAGTGCGGCAGTCCCTATACATAAACACACTCAGCAACGCTGAGTGTGTAATGGCACATATTAACCCGGTCAGCGCCGCGGTCCCCGGTGCACTAGCACACCCAGCAAAGCTGGAGTGTTGCTGTGCGCTGTCCCCACAGGGATACAGAGTACCTCCAAGTAGCAGGGCCATGTCCCTGAACGATACCCGGCTCCTATCCAGCAGGCTCCACAGGAGTTGTGGATGAAGCATGGTCTCAGTGCCTGGAGACCGATAGGATCCCACTTCACCCAGAGCCCTAAGGGGGATGGGGAAGGAAAACAGCATGTGGGCTCCAGCCTCCGTACCCTCAATGGATACCTCAACCTTAACCACACCGCCGACAAGAGTGGGGTGAGAAGGGAGCATGCTGGGGGCCCTATATGGGCCCGCTTTTCTTCCATCCGATATAGTCAGCAGCTGCTGCTGACCAATCTGTGGAGCTGTGCGTGCATGTCTGCCTCCTTCGCACAAAGCAAAAAAACTGAGGAGCCCGTGGGAGCACGAGGGGTGTATAGGCAGAAGGGGAGGGGCTTTACACTTTTAGTGTAATACTTTGTGCGGCCTCCGGAGGCATAGCCTATACACCCAATTGTCTGGGTCTCCCAATGGAGCGACAAAGAAATACCAAGGGGCAAGTATAAGGCTGGGGGCACCACTAGTGGTGAAATTTAAAGAAAGCCATGCTGGTGTGGTGCTTTAAGCTTTTCATTTTGTTACAGAGAAGACAAGGAATACTTGGTGAAGATGATAAATACAAATTTCCTGGATCCAGCTGATCTGTACACAGAGAAAGAAATGGAAGCAGAGCTTCAACGATGGAATTTAACCATTCCAGAACACTGTAGTGAGGGCAGACATGAAGCATATCTGCAGAAACTACACCTGGTAAGGATCAGGGCAACACGTCAATGTGAGACAACCTGTAACCATTATAGTCTACAAGCTGTTTACATGGCTGTGTTTTTTAATGGAACAAACACTGGCACCATTTGTTTTGTGCATGTGAATAATACAGACATGTGAATGAGTCTTGACTGATAGTAGCAAATACCTCCAATTAGAAATGTAGTATAGTTCTCCTGATTATAGGTTTCTTACCTCATGTGCAGGGCATTGCAGATTACATATCCACGGTTACAACCACTAAGCTGCAGTGCCCTGCACATGAGGTAAGAGACATGTATTGTTTTCTTAATTAGCTGTCTCTTACCTCATGTGCAGGGCATTGCAGCTTAGTGGTTGTAACCGTGGATACCTAAGCTGCAATGCCCTGCACATGAGGTAAGAAACATAGCTAATTAAGAAAACAATACATTTCTCATTGGGGGTATTTGCCAATATTATTAATACATCTATTAAGTATTGGGATAAAATCTTGGAGATTGGAATAACCCTTTAAATGTGTATGGCTCCTCAGAATCGGTAATATATAAATGAAGTTAATTCACTTTAAAGAAAGTCATGTGAGCAATAGAAATGTGTAGAGGAGTGTGGGCATTCTTACCCCCAACATCCTGCCCCTGCACAGCATTAGTCTATATTGGTCCTGGAAATAATGGGAAACCAAAAAACTTTCACACTATACCCTACAACCATCAGCTATTAATATGCTAATTTAACCTGGAGCATCGGGGAATGAAATAAATTACAAGCCCTTCTTCTACTCAGGACCACCAGGGAGTAAAATATGAACGTACTATTAGACCCTAGACCTGCTGGGAACTTTTATTGGTATGAGATATTTTTGTTCTATGGACATGTTTCTTGTAGATGCTCAGTTTTCAATATAAAACCATCAACTAAACACTAGCGGAGGTGATGTTTTTGTCCATTTCTGTGACTGGACAGTTATCAAGCCGATACATCAGCTGTGGTTACCTGAGAGGACTCTGCTCCTGGGCTAACCATGGAGGTTACCTGGGGAAACTCGCACCATATCACAGTGGGATGGCAGGGTGGGCAGCTGGGCCCACCAACTCAATTTACTGAAAACTGTGCTAATATCTATTCCAGCTGACATAAAAACTATCTATTGACTCCCGGTGATGGTTCGATTAACCTTACATTAAATCAATAACAGTTTGCCCATGGTAGAGATTGTAGCTGGACATTTCTTAAGTCTAAAGTATTTTCTTTTTTTATCTCTGCAGAAAATTAAGCAAGAAATCCCCCTCTTTGTGAATCTGGAGTTATATGAAGAATGAATCCGCAAAGAAAAACTTTTCTAATTTCATGAATGAATGAACTTCTGCAGTGGCGAGTGGTCGGTCCTAAACCCTGCACCCTCCTATGCAGAATATTGACTGCACATTTTACAATGGGTTACAAACCAAACTCCTTATGTTCCACATCACCTCTCAATAACAAATAACACTGGACTTTGACAAATATATACAGTATAAATAAATATATATATAGATATATAAAACCCTATGGATGCAATTACTTAAAGTGAATGTGTCAGGTCCCTAAGGGCGTGCTATCATGCTAATGAACGTGCAGCGTCAGGGGATGATCACTCACCTCTCCACTGATATCGCCGCCCAACACTGGATTTCGGCTCAGTGCGCATGACACCGGAGTTTGGGTCATGTGCACTATGAAGCCCAGTGTACGCGTCCTGGCTTCAAACTGAAGTAGAGTGCATGACCCAAACTCAGGGATCATGCTCAGTGAGCCGAAATCCAGTATCGGGTGGCAATGGCAGCGGTGAGGTGAGTGAGATAATCCTCTGACGCTGCGTATTCATTAGTATGTTAGCACACCCACAGGGGCTTACTAACATGCTAATGGAACCGACTAGCCCGGGAACTAACGCCCAGGGGACAAGTCCCCTCGCTCATTAGCATATGATAAAAGATCTTTAGAAATACTTTTTCTAAAGATCTCTTTATCTATGCTGGTGTATACAGGGACGATTAAGGCTGCTTTACACACAATGATCTCGTTAGCGATGTGACACACCAGATCGTAGATATGAATTGCCGAGATCGCACATAGGTGGTTTTGTGCTGCTCGTGGCTCTGGGTGCATATTACACCTGACAGGTTCCTTTAACTCACTTGTCATTTAAGGTACCTTTTTAAACTAAGCTTTCGTGTGCACGTAGAAGAGGAATGACACCAGTTCTGTCATTGCACGACCTGTATTCAGCATTTTCAGTTCTCTCTGACCAAGTGAGTGGAAACTAGCTCCTATGACGCCTCCCATATACTGTACAGAGATGGGGAATCTGCTCGTTTCACAGGTAGCCATAGTATGGAGGACCTGATACAGCAGCATGGAGGATGCTCTGCAGTACTGACCTGTGTGGCTGTGAATCCAGCTCTGTACGGAGGTGTAACAGTATCTGACGCTGCAGTCCTTGCATCTCTCAAGGCGCTGAATGTCCCGAGTTCTCACTGCTCTTCTCCATATTACGGGGTATAACCTGATACCTCACTGCTGGAAGTACATCTGCTTTGAGTATGACAGTTGAGTTGTTTTTTTCTACAGATAACATCAGGGGGCAGGGCACGTGGAAGAAGCAGAAGTCTCTAATACGATATTACAAAGTTTCTTCTAAACAGTTGTATTATGGATTTATTCAAAGTTTGCTGAAACAAGTCGCCGATACTTGGTTTTCAAGTGCTGAATTACTTCCATCAGAGTAGGACACAATGAAGTAGCGGGCAGCTGACCAGCCATCTCTTCTCAGACCTGACCCAGCACAGAGACAATCCCCGCCTTGGCTGCAATTCCTTCCTTCAAGCCTTGGAGGATGAGGTAAAAAGACGAAACGTTCATGTGCCACGTGACCATATAACCAACAGCCACCACCTTCTATAGGCCAAGAGTCTGACAGTGCGCAGACCACATTTCTAGCTAGCTTCTGTGCCATATGGTGTATCTGGTAGCCGCGGAGTGCCATTACAAGGCACGCGAGACACATATACGATATTTACACATTGCTAACCTTTCTAATCACGCCACTAAAATAGAGGAGACGAGTGATGCTAATAATATAATAATAATAATAATAATAATATTGGAAAACACCAAAGTCTTACAAAACACAGTATAGGAGGACAATAAAAGGAAGACCGTGTTTAAAATATTTTTGATAGTAAATAATGTTTACTGTGAGGTGTCAAGCCTGAGAATGAATATGCTCAAAAAACAATCCATGAACTTAAAGCGCACTAATCACCAGGATTTATTGATATATGTTTTGGGACTCGAGTCAATACGGCAAATTGCATCTTCAGAGAGGAGAGGACTTGAGCTCTATTGCCACCTATTGGGAGTAGCAAATTCAGATTCTGGTTTGACCGTTATCCTAAAGGTACCGTCACACATAACGAGATCGCTAGCGAGATCGCTGCTGAGTCACAGTTTCTGTGACGCAGTAGCGATCCTGTTAGCGATCTCGTTATGTGTGACATCTACCAGCGATCAGGCCCCTGCTGTGAGGTCGCCGGTCGTTGCAGAATGGTCCAGGCCATTTTCTTCAAAGGCGATGTCCTGCTGGGCAGCACACATCGCTGTGTTTGACACTGTGTGACAGGGTCACAGTGACTGCTGAGATCGTTATACAGGTCGCTACTGCGACCTGTATCATTCCTGCGTCGTTGGTAAGGTGTGACTGTGTGACATCTCACCAGCGACCTCCCAGCGACTTACCTGCGATCCCTAACAGGTTGCATCGTTTTCGGGATCGCTGGTAAGTCTTAAGGCCCCGTCACACTAAGCAACATCGCTAGCAACATCGCTGGTAACGAACAACTTTTGTGACGTTGCTAGCGATGTTGCTGTGTGTGACATCCAGCAACAACCTGGCCCCTGCTGTGAGGTCGTTGGTTGTTGCTGAATGTCCTGGGCCATTTTTTAGTTGTTGCTGTCCTGCTGTGAAGCACAGATCGCTGTGTGTGACAGCGAGACAGCAACAACTAATGTGCAGTGAGCAGGGAGCCGGCTTCTGCTGAGGCTGGTAACTAATGTAAACATCGGGTAACCAAGAAGCCCTGTCCTTGGTTACCCGATATTTACCTTTGATACCAGCCTCCTCCGCTCTCACTGCCTGTGCTGCCGGCTCCTGCTCTGTGCACAGATAGCTGCAGCACACATCAGGCAATTAACCCGATGTGTGCTGTAACTAGGAGAGCAAGGAGCCAGCGCTCAGTGTGCGCTGCTCCCTGCTCTGTGCACATTTAGCTGCAGCACACATCGGTTTAATTAACCTGATGTGTGCTGTAACTAGGAGACTGGGGGCTGGTCACTGGTTGCTGGTGAGCTCACCAGCAACTCGTGTAGCCACGCTCCAGCGATCCCTGCCAGGTCAGGTTGCTGGTGGGATCGCTGGAGCGTCGCAGTGTGACAGCTCACCAGCAACCTCCTAGCAACTTACCAGCGATCCCTATCGTTGTTGGGATCGCTGGTAAGTTGCTTAGTGTGACTGGACCTTTAGTGTGTGACTGGGCCTTAAGACATATGGCAAGGTTCATTAAAAGGGTCAATATTTACTTTTAGGATTGTTACATCCAATAGGTGGCAATGGAGTTCAAGTCCTCTCCTCTCTGAAGAGGCAATTTGCCCTATTGAGTCCCAAAACATATCAATAACAGGTTTTCCAGTATTTGTATAACTCGGAGGGGTCAAGTGACTGAATTGATGGGGCATTATCACGTCCAGAAGAACATCTGAATGGTAAAATTTGATATGTAGTAAAACTGCTCTAAAGTGAACCTGTCAGGTGTAATATGCACCCAGAATCATGAGCAGTTCTGGGTGTATATTGCTAATCCCTGCCTAACTGTCCCTGTATACACTAGCATAGATAAAGAGATCTGTAGAAAAAGGATTTCTAAAGACCTTTTATTTTATGCTAATGAGCGAGGGGACAAGTCTCCTGGGCGTTGCTTCCCTGGCTAGTTGGCCCCATTAGTATGTTAGTACACCCTTGTGGGCGTGCCAACATGCTAATGAATGCACAGCTTCAAAGGATGATCTCACTAACCTCTCCGCTGCAATCGCCGCCCGACGCCAGATTTCGGCTCAGTGCGCATGATCTCGGAGTTTGGGTCATGCGCACTATGAAGCCGGGTGTACACGTCCTGACTTCAAACTGAAGTAGTGCGTATGACATGATCCGGGGTCATGCGCACTGAGCCGAAATCCAGCATCTGACACAATCATCCAAACAAAAAGCCTCATGGTTAAACCTTATGATCTCAACAGGGTCATACTGGAACGGGGTATGATTTAACACTAGAACTACTGAGGTAGTCATTTAGACTACTTTGCACCATGTATTTCTATATAGGTGTCACGAGTCCAGTAGTTCTAGTGTTAACCCACCAGAATGTCCCAGAGACAGCACACTCCAAAGGACTAGTCTATAAACAAGAAAAACTGAGTATTTGCGTGCAAATATTTAATAATTTTAATATAAATTATTACAATTACATATAGGAAACATTTGAGAAGCATAGATCCGGGAAAAATACATAAGGTCCCCGTGAATCACCCAAACCATTAGAATGAACATTGTCAGGAGAAAATCTCAGTATGCAAAAAATATGGCAAATGACTGCAGCTATATAAAGTGCGGTGCAAAAGAGGATAAAGAATAGGAGGGCTATATCAAGAAATTCATAAAATATATGTTGAGTTATAATAGCCACCTATGTCTGGTAAATATATGAACACTCACCAAGGAAGGTGCTAAATAGGAGCATGGCCACATTTGAAACAAAATGCAAGGAGGGTAGAAAAATTCATGATGGATAAATTCAACTCCATAAGGGACCAAGGCGGACGAAGCCAGCAGAAATTGCTTACCGGTATGTAGGTAGTTCAGGGGGACCAGTCAGAGGGGACCTCCGACGGCCGTTTCGAAATACAGAGACCGCTTCTTACGGGAGGAGAAGTGTAGTGTCTGTTAGGTAGACCAGCTCTTATATGTCTGAACACCAAATCATGTGATTCCTCACATGACCAGAAGCCGGAGGGCAGTGGGGACGTGCCGCGCGTGCGCAGCACCGCATCTGAATGCAGATACTGCGCACGCGCAATCCACGCTGCAGAGAGCAGGGCAACGGGAGGGACGTACAGAGTGCCAGCACTCCAGCACGTCACACTGCGCCCACACAGAAGTGCGGATCGCAGGTGACGACCAGAAACCGCACTCCCCCGCCCCCCCCGGTGACAGACAAAAGGAGCAGGGAAGTAAATAAGTGAAAAAAGGTATATAGTCATCCAGAAAGGGGGAAGCACATGGGTCACACGTCACCAAGCATATAGCAACCGGCTCAGAAGGGGGACGAGTCACCAGCTGATGAGCCAGGATATACTTAAAGTGGAAAGGGACCCATGTGACAAACCCCATAATCAATGAATCTGGATAGAGAAGTGTATATAATTAACATTTTACTCCAAAAATGGTCTAAAAATGGATAAGGATTTTTATATATGTGTCAAAAATATAAATGTTGCAAAGGTCACTAAAGTGGGGCCAGAGGACAGGAGAATAGGACAAATGGGATTAGATGTATGGAAAAGATACTCGCACTACTACGTAAACAGAACCAAGGCACAAAAATTGTGCATAAGAAGTGTGTATAAAGTCAGTTTATATACAAAGCACATAACACATTTTATTTAAAAATGCGCTAGAGTATATCACGTCAGATGTCCATCTTTATTCCTGAAGTCCTTCCACTTATGATGGCCTCAGTCGAAAAGAAGAGACACCGAAATCAATCAGTACGGATGACAAGATTAAAAACACTAAACAATATAAAAAAGAAAGAAATTAATATCAAAACAATACACAGAGTTAAAAACACATCAAGGAAAAAGACTAAGGTTATACATTTTTCATCAGAATCAGATGGGTAAATACAACGGGGGATTGATGTCGTTCATGGCGGTATAAGGGGCGGCAATTTAAAAGAAGCGCCTAGCACAATGTGAGACCCGGTGGATCGCCGTCCTTGGCCCGCTGTCCCCTGCCGGATTGAATGAATCCATCAGTTTTGCACCTTATTTTATGAATCCAGCTCCCTAAGTGGTTTTGTATATATGAGGCCTAACTATGTCAGCCCCATTTGAGCTATTTTCACCGCCCATTGTATTTACCCATCTGATTCTGATGAAATATGTATAACATTAGTCTTTTTCCTTGATGTGTTTTCCTTGATAGTACCAGTACAGCACTAGCCTAAAGCCCGCTCTACACGCTGCAATGTATCTTACAATGTGTCGGCGGGGTCACGACGTAAGTGACGCACATCCGGCATTGTAAGGTACATTGCAGTGTGTGACAGGTACGTGCGATTGAACGGTAATACGTTCATCGCATACACATCGTTCATTTCTCTAGAATTGAACGTCAGATTGTTCATCGTACCCGGGGTAGCGCACATTGCAGTGTGTGACACCCCGGGAACGATGAACAGATCTTACCTGCGTCCTGCGGCTCCCGGCCCACAATGCGGAAGGAAGGAGATGGGCGGGATGTTTACGTCATGCTCAGCTCCGCCCCTCCACTTCTATTGGCCGGCTGCCGCGTGACGTCGATGTGACGCAGAACGTCCCTCCCACTCCAGGAAGTGGATGTTCCCCGCCCACATCGAGGTCGTATGGAAGGTAAGTACGTGTGACGGGGGTTAATAGTTTGTGCAGCACGTTCAACAAATTAAACGTGCTGCACATACGATAGGGGCGTTGCAAACCGCATACGATATCGTATGCGAAATTGCAACGTGTAAAGTAGGCTTTAGATTATAAAGGAAAAGCCTGCTGATTGGTGCACTTTAAAATGATTCTGTCTGGAATAAAGCGGGCTTTACATGCTACGATATTTCTAGCAATTGCTAGCGATATCATACGCAAAAGCACCCGCCCCCGTCATGCATGCGATATCGTGTGATCGCTGCCGCAGCAAACATTATCTCTACGGCAGTGTCACACGCACTTATCTGGTCGGCGTCGGCGCTGTGACTGACGAACAATCCCTCCCACAAGGAGGAGGTGCGTTCGGCGTCACGGCGACGTCACTAAGCGGCCAGCCAATCAAAGCGGAGGGGCGGAGATGAGCGAGACGAACATCCCGCCCATCTCCTTCCTTCCGCATTGCGGGCGGGACGCAGGTAAGGAGATGTTCCTCGCTCCTGCGGTGTCACACACAGCGATGTATGCTGCCGCAGGAACAACATCATTTAGGATCTCCTCTCCATGGTGAACGATTTTCACCACTTTGGAGGACGTTTAAGGTCGCTGGTGTTACACGCTGCGATACCGTTAATGACGCCGGATGTGCGTCACCAACGACGTGACCCCGATGATAAAACATTAACGATATCGTAGCGTGTAAAGCCCCCTTTACTCTTCGTTGTCCATCCCCTGGATAGGTGATGAATAGTGATGAGTGAGCACTACCATGCTCGGTTACTCGTTAAGAGCAATTTAATGTTTGGATGGGCATGACTCTAGTACCCGAGAATAATGAAAGTCAATGGGAACGTGAGCATTTTTCCAGGAAATCTTCCAGAAAAATGCTCGAGCCCCCCATTGACTTCCATTATACTCGGGAACACTAGAAACCTCCATCTGAGCGTCCAACTGGAAGTACAGACCTCCCAAACATGGTGGTGCTCGCTCGACACTAGTGATTAATGCTAGATCACCAGGAACCCGACAGCTGCAACCCCCACTGATCCCCAGACTACGAGATATAAAGCCATGAGTTGTGCCGCAAGAAGAGTTTGAAGCCATGGCGGTGCAGGAATAAAGACTTCGCTCTACAATACTCCTTAAAATAAACCTGTCTTCTAACCTTATGCACTATGACTTGTTTGTAGGGCAGACACCTGTCAATCATAGCGAGCCGGGCAGATGAAGCCTCTCAAACATTTCTAGCCAAACCATATAATGGTGGGGGCAAAAAGAGGCTATTTAAGTGAGGTGGTTTAATGCATGGTGAGACATTGCATCTGGCACCATCCGTGAGAAGACCTCAATTTTGAGGTTACCTGTGACTCCACCGGTCATTATACCCGGATATCCATTGTGTGGCCGGAGAATATAGAACATCTCCTGATGGACCCCCAGACACCCTGAGGGAGAAACGCGTTGGGATGGGACGAGTGATGAGTATTGCATTTAATATCTGCAGTGTGCTATTATAGATGTGCCATAGGATATAACTTGATGTCTATTTATCATGAGGTATGAATAGTGGGATGTTTGATCTACTGGTATTGGAACATCAGTCTTCTTATTGTGTATGTGATGATGGTTTCTGGTAGTTATAATATACATCCTTGTATACAAAAAACAGTATGTTTTGATAATTATTGACCTAAAGACGTATATTACGTATATTTTGGACATTTAAGTGACCTGCACACTGCACTAACACTGTTGTGGTGATGGTGGTAGTTTATTGTGGATCTGAGGGTCAGTGAGGGACAGCCGCCAAGGAGCGGGGGGCACTGAGTATTAGGGTGTTTACACTCTGCTGGTAGGTGGGGGAAGTTTAACAGGGAGCGTATTAGCCCGCCCCTGCCTAATCAAAATCCTCTAAAAAACATCCTCGAGTGGCGCACGTGTTCCTACCTCTCTATTTATCCACCTCTTAGTGGCTATTGTTTGTGCACTGTATTGATAGTTTTTAAAGAGATGACTGAATAAAGATATTTTTAAAATAGGGAATTATTTTTGGCATTCTAGTTATCCCAATAAATATAACAATCAGTAACAGAGATGCAGCACTGAGATGTTAAAGGGAACCTATGTCATACACACAGGCGGGCATTGAGGTCCTGCGCAGGCGAACTTTGATCTGACCTGAGCAGGGCAGATCCAAGTATTGTAGTGCGCCTGCACGGGACCGGCGAGTGTGTATGACGTAGGACGCGTCATGCACCCAAGCTTCAAAAGAAGGAGGACAAAGATGGCTCAAACAGGAGGCGCCGCACCCAGAAAACGGAGACACCCATCCGACCAGTCTGCACCGAACCGACCATTTAGGCGAGTATTATAAAGTGATTTTTACATTCTACACAGCGGCCTGAGCTCTTATATACAGCAGGTTAGAATGCTGTATATAAAGGCCGCTTTACACGCTACGATATATCGGGCGATATGTCATCGGGGTCATGTCGTAAGTGACGCACATCCGGCATCGTTTGACATATCATAGCGTGTGACCGCTACGAGCGACTGTGAACGAACAAAAATACTCACCTTATCGTTGCTGTTTGACACGTCGCTCATTTTAAAAAAAAAAAAAAAAAAACGAACATCCTTCTGCGCGCCGGTTGTTCGTCGTTCCCGAGGCAGCACCCGTCGCTCCGTGTGACACCCCGGGAACGATGAACTGCAGCTTACCTGTGGCCGCCGGCAATGCAGAAGGAAGGAGATGGGCGGGATGTTTACATCCTGCTCATCTCCGCCCCTCCACTTCTATTGGCCGGCCGCTGTGTGACGTCGCTGTGACGCCGAATGTCCCTCCCCCTTCAGGAAGATTATGTTCGCAGCCCACAGCGAGGTCGTTCGGGAGGCAAGTACGTGTGACGGGGGGTTACCGACTTTGTGCGACACGGGTAACAAATTGCCCATATCGCACAAACGATGGGGGCGGGTGCGATCGCACATGCGAATGCACGATAAATTGATACGTGTAAAGCGGCCTTTAGAGACCACTGGTGGTGGCCGCAGTTTATAGGCCCCAAATCTGGTGACAGGTTCCCTTTAACATAACCATACACCGGCTTCTACCCAGCCCCAGTGTCAAAACAATGTTTTTTCTAAAAGAGAGCAGTGCTTTAGAGCTACAGATAGCCAATTATGATAATCAGATCTGTCACTGATCTTGGTGACACGTTCCCTTTACTGTGGTGTATTTTTAACTGTACTTTGTAAAAAGTAAAAAAAAAAAAAAAAAAAAAAAAACATACTCCTAATGGAAATGTTGATGGGTACCGACATTGAATACATTAAGGGATTTTTTGCAAACAACTACATTTAAAAATGACTGCAGAGATCAGCCAAAGAATATGCATTTTGCCGGTTACCCTTTAAAGGCTATGTGCGCACTAGAAAATGGAATTTTCTCAAGAAAATTCCGCAGGTATTCAAAGATTACTGCACCCGCGGTAAAAAGCCGCGGCAAACCGCACCCGAAAACCGCATGCGGTTTGCTGCGGTTTTACCGCGGTATTGCCGCGGTTTTGCCGCGTGCGGGTTGGGATGTGCTTTATTGCATTCAATGCAATAAAGCACATTGGAAAAAAAAAAAAAATCATTTCACTCTGAGATAGATAGATAGATAAAGAGACAGAAGTATAGATAGATAGATAGATAGATAGATAGATAGATAGATAGATAGATCGCTGCATTTCCCACGGTCGGCAGTGAGTTCACATTACCGGCCGTGGGAAATGACCAGTAATTACTTCTGCTGTCTCGCTGCGAGGCTGCATTCATTCAGCGCTGTGTCTATCGCGGCTGGATATAAGCAGCGCAGGATGCCGGAGCTGTGGATTACGCCGGAGCTTTGTTTTGGGAGGGGTTAATAAAAGGGTGAACGAGGCTTGTTTGTTTTATTTAAAATAAAGGATTTTTCTGTGTGTTTTTTCACTTTACTTACGGGTTTGATCATGTCAGCTGTCACATAGACGCTGCCATGATCAAGCCTGGAGTTAATGGCGGCGATCCGCCACCATTAACCCCTTGTATTACCCTGACCGCCACTGCTACTCGGCGGCAGGAAGAGCCGGGGACACGCCGGTGCTGCCGCATAATGGATGCGACAGTCCCGGGGCAGCTGCGGCTGATATTCTCGGTTGCGGGAGGGGGAGTGAGGCGGGGGACATTAACCCTGCCCCTCGCCCTCCCCAACCTGAGAATACCGGGCCGCCGCTGTGTGTTTACCTCGGCTGGACGGTAAATATACAGCGGAGCCCACGTTCTTTGTTTTCTATATTTACGTTTTCTTTCTATGTGTGTTCTATGTGTCTGTGTCTGTGATCTATGTCTGTGATGTCTGTGTGTGTGTGATCTGTGTTTGTTTACTCTGCTTTGCTTCCTCTTCCTGTAATGACATCACTTCCCTGCAAAACCGCAGACAAGCGATGTACATTACCGGAGGTAAACCGCGAAATACCGCAGGGAATAACGCAGGAAAACGCAGTGAACCGCACAGAATTTGCTGCCTGCGTTATTCCCTGCGGGATTTCATGATTAACATTGGAGTCAATGGAGTGAAATCCCGCAGCGATGTGCGGAAACGAAGTGACATGCAATTGTTTTTGCTGCGGGAATCCCGCAGCAAAACATGCAGCTGTCAAATTCCGTCTAGTGCGCACAGGATTTTTTTTGCCCATAGGTTTTGCTGGTGATTCACTGCAGAGATGTTATGAACATTTTCTGCAGCGAAACATGCAGCAAATCCGCGAAAAATCCGCGGCAAAATCCGGTAAGTGCGCACAGGGCCAAACTCTACTCATTTGTGCGCCGGTTCTGCTTCCCATACACACGGCTGTACCGTGGCTATATGTTACAGCCCAGAAGACGCAAGACTATTGAAACTTGGATCTCCAGTTGGAGCAACGGTGGTTGATTTGGTTTTTAAGGACATTATATAGACCCTAAAATGTAAACATATTTAGGAAGGGACAATGAGACTAACAGCCATGCTGATGTTCTCAGCTCCAAGATCTAATTTGGCAAATCAAAGTGACAATGATTTCATGCAGTCTTTTTTTCCATTGACAGGTCGCCCTTTGCTTTAGTCAGAACCACAAAATTTTAAATGTGAAAGTGAAGTATTTACCGTATTTTTCGTTTTATAAGACACACCGGATTATAAAGACACACCCCAAATTTAGAGATATAAAAAAAAAAAAAATATGGGGGTCAGTTTTATAATTTGGTGGTGGGAAAGGTGGGATGGCAGCAGGGATTACAGGTGGCAGGGTCGGTATAAGAGTACGGTGGCGGTGCAGAGGGGCCCAGTTACTCACTGCGGGCTGTGGCGCTGCACTATCCTGGGGGGGGGGGCAGCCGGCCCTGCACTATCCTGGGGGGGGGGGCAGCCGGCCGTGCACTATCCCTGGGGGGGGGGCAGCCGGCCCTGCACTATCCCTGGGGGGGGGGGGGGCAGCCGGCCCTGCACTATCCCTGGGGGGGGGGGGGGGGCAGCCGGCCCTGCACTATCCCTGGGGGGGGGGGGGGCAGCCGGCCCTGCACTATCCCTGGGGGGGGGGGGGGGGCAGCCGGCCCTGCACTATCCCTGGGGGGGGGGGGGCAGCCGGCCCTGCACTATCCCTGGGGGGGGGGGGGGGCAGCCGGCCCTGCACTATCCCTGGGGGGGGGGGGGGCAGCCGGCCCTGCACTATCCTGGGGGGGGGGGGGGCAGCCGGCCCTGCACTATCCTGGGGGGGGGGGCAGCCGGCCCTGCACTATCCTGGGGGGGGGGCAGCCGGCCCTGCACTATCCTGGGGGGGGGGGGCAGCCGGCCCTGCACTATCCTGGGGGGGGGGCAGCCGGCCCTGCACTATCCTGGGGGGGGGGCAGCCGGCCCTGCACTATCCTGGGGGGGGGGGGGGCAGCCGGCGCTGCACTATTCTGGGGGCAATCAGCGCTGTACAATGCTGGTGCTCGCTGCGGGCGGTGAGGCACCACCATGCTGAAGATGTCAGCGGTGAAAGCTTCAAAGAAATGGCGGCCGCAGTCAGTGTGTACGCAGATGAGAGCTTGAGCCATCTGCACACGTGCCTACTCTGGACGCAATTATTTGAAAGTCCTTACCGCCGTCATCTTCAGAATGGTCGGTGCCTCGCCGCCCAAAGCTTCGCAGAGTTGACCAGGCCGACCCGCCGCCGCACAGAGCCTAGAAGAGCAGGGCCGCCTGCTGCCACACCGAGCAGAGCCGCCCGCCGCTGACCCCTTTTCACCACCCCCTGGTAAGCTACATTCGGGTTTCAAGACGCACCCCTTATTTTCCTACCAAATTTTTGGGAGGACAAGTGTGTCTTATAATCTGAAAAATACGGTACTTACACACACAGCTGTGGTGGAATAAACATTTCCAGTCTAGCTCATACCGATGGTAAGAGTTATGTCTTTAGACCATATAGGACTCCCAAGAGCTACAGCAGGCATTGCTTTTAAAAATAAAAAATAAAAAAAAACCGTAATGAGCCCAAGAATCATACCCAAGAACGCAGCATGAGAGACAGTTATGCTACAAGATATAAGACTGCTCTGATAGGGGTCTTCCCCACTTAGCCGGTCACCAACCCTTCACCTCCAGATAAGACACATCATAGAGCTGCGGCTCTAAGATTTTCCTCGGAGATCGGCAATGCTGTCCACCCAATGTCCCGGGTGCGTCATTACATCTTATAGATCAACAACTTGTCCCCTAACCTAATCAGAGGAGATGACTACACATATTAAAGGGTTAATCCCAAAATAGTTAAACATTTACATTGTTAACAACTTTAATAAAATTAAATACATTTTTATTTCAGTGTGGCACACACACAGAGATTGGTCAGTGCAGCATAAGAGGTACAGTACAATTGGTGAAGGCGTAAGACGCTCACTGAGGATTGCATTGGAGCGGGCGACAAATCTATTAGGAATACAATTTGCATAATCAACCCTACGAGACATCTGCCAGTCTTCAGATCACTTCAATTAGCCACATTTTCTTTGCAAGGCTTTTTGCACTTAAACATACTTTGGAAACTCAAAAACCATGGAACCCTGCATACAAGTCACCTACCCCAAACCATAGTCCCCTTAGGGATATCCCAATAATAAAAACCAGCAAACAGTGGCTACAGGAGCTTAGGGCATAAATATAAGAGTTCTTGAAAAATTCTGTACATGGAACTGAAATTCTTCTTTAAAAAGGAAGTTAACCAATTAAAAAAGAAGAAAAAAAGAAACCAAAACACAGCAGTAAGTGCAGTATAACGATGCGCTTCATCTTTCCCGGCTATCCCAGCACAGATACAGCATTGGTCCTCCTAGTCCTGGGGTGCAGACGACACAAGCAGGCCACATGGAAATAATGAGTGGCTGCAGCGTTCACTGGTCATAAATGGCAACAAAACTCAGTCCTGTAAAATATGGTATGTGATCGCAGAAACTAGATAACTCCATGAAGTCCACAAATGTCTTATTCTAAAATTTAAAGTGCATATATAGAAGAAATGTGTTTTTACTCCTTGCTGTCGTCCCGCACCATTGGTATGATCTGAAGTTCTCTGGCGATACGTTCTCCGATTTCCTTACTGCTCGCAGCAATCACTCTACGGGACATCAGGTCAAAATGTCCTCCTACAAGACACAGGGATAGAAGGTCCTGAAAAGCTTTTAAATTACCTGCTATTATCAGAAACTGCAGCAGTTTGGCTGGGCTACAGCACGACTATGGTAGCAACACCTGTCACACAAGCAAAGTGTTCTAGAAATCGCTGCTACATCATAGTACAATATAAGGGAATGGGTATCGGATTACAACCCTGAGGGTACTGTGCCCATAACAAGCAAGTTACAGGAGGACCTTCAAAGATTTATTTTTTTTTGGACTTGCTTGTGGCAGTACCTGCAGGGGTCACAATGGGACACCAATCACTTGTATTAAAGGGAACCTGTCACCAGATTTGGTGACTATAGGCTGTGGCCACCACCAGTGGGCTCTTATAATGGTCGGTACGGTGCAGACGGGTCTGATGGGTGTCTCTGTTGTCCGGGACCACCGCCTCCTCTTTCGGCCATCTTTGTTGTCTTTCTTCTGAAGCCGGGGTGCATGATGTGCCCTACGTCATGCACACAGGCCGGCATTGAGGTCCTGCGCAGATGCCCTTTGATCTGCCCTGAGCAGGGCAGATCAAAGTATTGTAGTGCGCCTGCGCAGGACCTCAATTCCGGCCTGTGCGCATGACTTAGGATGAGTCTTGTACCCCGGCTTCAGAAGAAGGAGGACAAAGATGGCAGTAAGAGAAGATGCCGCACCTGGACAACAGAGACACCCATCTGACCAGTCTGCACCGTACCGACCGTTTAGGTAAGTATTATAAAGTCATTTTTACGTTCTACACAGTGGCCTGGGCTCTTATATATACAGCATATTAGAATCTATATATATAATTGCCTTATTCTGTCTGTCTGTCTGTCTATCTGTCTGTCTGTCTGTCTGTCTGTCATGCTCCAAAATTGTGTCCTTACGGTGACACAAAGCTGATTGGCCGCTGGGCTCGCCATGGCCCCGCCCCCCCACACGGATTGGCCGCTCATCCAGGCTGCGCCCCCACACGGATTGGCCAGCCGCTCGCCCAGGCTCCGCCCCCCCCACAGATTGGCCTCTCGCCCCGGCACCCTGCAGGCATTGGCAATTCGGCCACGCCACGCCCCGCCCCCCTCACGCAATGCACGCTAGCTCCCGCTCGCACGGGAGTGGTGTGGATACGTTGGTAACCATGCTCGCATGGTTACAAGCGCATCAAGGTCCTGCTGCGGCAGAAGATCCACACGCACACACATAACAGCACACACACAAACATACACACACATCAGATCACACTCACCCTCACACACACCTCACACACACACCTCACACACACACCTCACACACACACCTCACACACACACCTCACACACACACCTCACACACACACCTCACACACACACCTCACACACACACCTCACACACACCTCACACACACCTCACATCCACACACTCACAGCATCCGGCGATATCGCTTGCTTCTCGGCCTCGATACTGTGCTGTTGTGACCTTCCAGGACCTGACGGAGGATCACATGGCCAGAGGCATGTGGTATCTCCGGATGTTGTGAGTGTGAGCGCGTATGTGCGATGTCGTCAGTGTCTGTGAGTGGATGCGATCGGGTGTGTGTGAGTGGATGCGATCGGGTGTGTGTGAGTGGATGCGATCGGGTGTGTGTGAGTGGATGCGATCGGGTGTGTGTGAGTGGATGCGATCGGGTGTGTGTGAGTGGATGCGATCGGGTGTGTGTGAGTGGATGCGATCGGGTGTGTGAGTGTCGGCAGAGGAGCACGGCGTGCTGGAGGAGGCTGGGAGCAGAGAGGCTGATCATGGGGAAGGCTGGGAGGGGGAGGCTGATGCTGGGGGAGACTGGGAGGGGAAGGCTGATGCTGAAGGAGGCTGGGAGGGGGAGGCTGGGAGGAAGGAGGCTGGGAGGAGAGAGGCTGATCCTGGGGAAGGCTGGGAAGGGGAGGCTGATGCTGAAGGAGGCTGGAAAGAGAGAGGCTGATGCTGGGGGAGGCTGAAAGGAGAGAGGCTGAGGCTGGGAGGAGAGAGGCTGATGCTGGGGAAGGCTGATGCTGAGGGAGGCTGGGAGGGGAAAGCTGATGCTGGGGAAGGCTGGGAGGACGGAGGCTGGGAGGAGAGAGGCTGATCCTGGGGAAGGCTGGGAGAGGGAGGCTGATGCTGGGGGAGGCTGGAAGGAGAGAGGCTGATGCTGGGGGAGGCTGGAAGAAGAGAGGCTGATGCTGGGGGAGGCTGATGCTGGGGGAGGCTGGGAGGAGAGAGGCTGATGCTGGGGGAGGCTGGGAGGAGAGAGGCTGATGCTGGGGAAGGCTGGGAGGAGAGAGGCTGATGCTGGAACAGAGAGGAGAGGCTGATGCTGGGAGGAGAGAGGCTGATGCTGGGATGAGAGAGGCTGATGCTGGGATGAGAGAGGCTGATGCTGGGGGAGGCTGGGAGGGGGTTGGCTGATGCTGGGGGAGGCTGGGACGAGGGAGGCTGATGCTGGTGGAGGCTGATGCTTGGGGAGGCTGATGCTGGGGGAGGCTGGAAGGAGAGAGGCTGATGCTGGTGGAGGCTGATGCTTGGGGAGGCTGATGCTGGGGGAGACTGGGAGGGGAAGGCTGATGCTGAGGGAGGCTGGGAGGGGGAGGCTGGGAGGAAGGAGGCTGGGAGGAGAGAGGCTGATCCTGGGGAAGGCTGGGAACGGGAGGCTGATGCTGAGGGAGGCTGGAAGGAGAGAGGCTGATGCTGGGGGAGGCTGGAAGGAGAGAGGCTGATGCTTGGGGAGGCTGATAGTGGAAGGCTGATGCTGAGGGAGGCTGGGAGGGGGAGGCTGGGAGGAAGGAGGCTGGGAGGAGAGAGGCTGATCCTGGGGAAGGCTGGGAAGGGGAGGCTGATGCTGAGGGAGGCTGGAAGGAGAGAGGCTGATGCTGGGGGAGGCTGGAAGGAGAGAGGCTGAGGCTGGGAGGAGAGAGGCTGATGCTGGGGAAGGCTGATGCTGAGGGAGGCTGGGAGGGGAAAGCTGATGCTGGGGAAGGCTGGGAGGACGGAGGCTGGGAGGAGAGAGGCTGATCCTGGGGAAGGCTGGGAGAGGGAGGCTGATGCTGGAGGAGGCTGGAAGGAGAGAGGCTGATGCTGGCGGAGGCTGATGCTGGGGGAGGCTGGAAGGAGAGAGGCTGATGCTGGTGGAGGCTGATGCTTGGGGAGGCTGGGAGAGGGAGGCTGATGCTGAGGGAGGCTGGGAGGAGGGAGGCTGGGAGGAGGGAGGCTGGGAGAGGTAGGCTGAGAGAAGAGAGGCTGATGCTGGGGGAGGCTGGGAGAGGGAGGCTGATGCTGGGGGAGGGTGGGAGGAGGGAGGCTGGGAGGAGAGAGGCTGATGCTGGGGAAGGCTGGGAGGAGAGAGGCTGATGCTGGGGACAGAGAGGAGAGGCTGATGCTGGGAGGAGAGAGGCTGATGCTAGGATGAGAGAGGCTGATGCTGGGAGGAGAGAGGCTGATGCTGGGAGGAGAGAGGCTGATGCTGGGGGCAGAGAAGCTGATGCTGGGGGCAGAGAGGCTGATGCTGGTGCAGCATGGGGGATGGAGCACGATGGGGGGGGGTGCGCAGCATCGGGGATGGAGCATGATGGGGGGTGCGCAGCATCGGGGATGGAGCACAATGGGGAGTGCGGAGTATGGCGGATGGAGCACGTTTGGGAGTGCGCAGCATGGCGGATGGAGCACGTTTGGGAGTGCGCAGCATGGCGGATGGAGCACGTTTGGGAGTGCGCAGCATGGGAGATGGAGCACGATGGGGGGTGCGCAGCATAGGGTATGGAGCACGATGGGGAGTGCGCTGCATGGGGGATGGAGCACGATGGGGAGTGCGCTGCATGGGGGATGGAGCACGTTTGGGAGTGCGCACCTCCCCCCAACACACACACACACACACACACACACACACACACACACACACACACACACACACACACGCACTGCACAACACACCACACACACACACACTGGGAACCACAAACAACTGCCCTACACAGACACCCACACACACAGACAACGCTGCACACACACAACACCCAAACACCACGGCACACACAAATATACGCACATACCGCACAACACACACATTGCACAAAACATACCTCCCCCCAAAACACACCACACACACACAAACCGCGCAACACACACACACAACGCTACAGACACACAGCGCTCCACAAACAACGCAACACACGCAACACACATACAACACCGCTCTCACCCCCCGTCACACCCAGACAACACCCAGAACATGTACAGCCCCTACACAAACACTTGGTAACTACACACAACAACATCTATATATATATATGTGTCGCCCTGGGCAAGCCAGGGGACACAGGTCACACACCACCACACCCCACACCCCAGGTAGGCACACCTAAGCTGAACCAAAAATCCTTGTTGCCTTCCTCCAGGAGTCTGATGATGCACACCAGGGGGTGGGCCAGGCGGTTGGCTCCGCCCACCAAGGAGCTCACAGCTCTGGAGGCAGGAAGTGTCAGGCAGATAGCCCCGGGCAGGGGAAGAGTGAAGTCCAGTGAAGGGCTAGAGTAAACAACAGAAAAGTGGAAAAGGAGGAAAGCAAGAAGTGGTGACAGAGCAGAGAGTGTGCCAAGCCTGAGAGCCCAGCTTTGTGTAGGGCCAGCACAGCAAGGTCAGCGACGGCGGTGACTGTCCGAAGGGGGACCGTTTGGAAGTTCCTGGAAGGACCCCGTTGGCTGTGTGCCCGGTGGTCTGGAGCAGTGTTCCGAAGGACAGTCAGCACCAGGGCAGGGGCCTCTCGGACCCCGGCAAGGCTAGGAGTCGCCAAATTTGCCGAATCAGTCAGTGAAGGGGACGTAGATTCCCCCAACAACCAAGTCCCGATTGAAGGCAACAGTCCAACCTGTACAACAGAGGCACCGCCACCGCCAGGGCACCAGTCTTTGAGGGCCAGCGCCTGCGGGCAAAGTGTAGTGCTCCTCCGGCCCAGCTTGAAGCCGGGGAGCGGGTTACCGGTGGGGACCCATCGCAACCATCCGTACATACAGGTGCAAGGAAGAGGGACATCACCGTCACCTACCGGGGAAGCAAAGCAGCCGTCTGTGGGACCGTCCTACCAGCCGTTGGTTTACCGTACAAACTGTGTCCGTGTCTCAGGCTGAGTGAGTACCACCGTGCCGCAAGGCACAGCGCTGCCCCGCGTCCCTGCGCCCACCAGGCTCTGCACCTCACAAGCCATCACCGGGCCCCGGGATCACCAACCCCTACCCACGGAGGGGCAACACAACACCTGGCTGCTCCATATCACCATCCCCGGGATCCCCGTATTAAGCAGCGGTGGTGCTACAAATCACCACAACCGTGGGTGGCGTCACGGACATTATCCCAACACCCCAAAACCCCCTTTCACTCACGGGCGAGGAGCGCCGCTCGAGGAAAACCCCCGGGATCCGGCCTACGGCTCGAGCCACCACTGAGCAGCTGGACCCGAGCAGAAGGGGTGAGCGCGGTGTGCTGACACCCTCCTCCCCGCCCGCGACATATTATATAACAAAAATCATACATGAACTACACAATACGTAAATTCTAGAATACCCGATGCGTAGAATCGGGCCACCTTCTAGTACTGTATATAAGAGCCAATGGTGGTGGCCGCAGCTTATAGTCACCAAATCTGGTGACAGGTTCCCTTTAAGATGCAATGAAGCAACAACACCTGGCCAACTTTAGCAATGAAGAACTATGGTGGGCCAAAGTCACTCTATAGTCCCAGCCTTATATTCACATGTAAGTAGACAATTCAGGTGCAGGGCACATGTATAGCCCAGAAAATGTACAAGGCAGGTTATGTGACCATATGGGCAACTCTCCAGTCATGGGACATGCACTGATTACACAACTCTGGAGCATCTAGAACACTAGATTTTACCATTCCACTTATGAATCTGACAATTGGGTTTCACCAGTTGGGGTCCGCACACCGACACTGTCCAATCAATGCTGACAGTATCAGTGCGGGGACACACGCCTGTGACAAGGGAAATGGTAACACCACATTGTAGAATTATTCAGAGAATTAAGGCCCTGTCACACATAGAGATAAATCTATGGCAGATCTGTGGTTGCAGTGAAATTGTGGACAATCAGTGCCAGGTTTGTGGCTGTGTACAAATGGAACAATATGTCCATGATTTCACTGCAACCACAGATCTGCCAAAGATTTATCTCTGTGTGTGACAGGGCCTTTATTCCAAAATTTCTTGTCATTTATTTTGTGCTATTGTTCCAAGAAAAGATGCTCCAATATAGTTATTTCTCGAAGATTGCAAGTACTTACTAAACAAACAAGTCAGGAAAGCCACAAGGTTTGGACATCACAGATATACAAACCTTCTGCATCCAGCACAAGCCCTCCGGCCTCCGTGACAATGACTGACGCAGCCGCCACATCCCAGCAATGGATCCCCATCTCATAATAAGCATCAGCGCCTCCTGTAGCCACCAGGCACATATCTACAGCAGCTGTGCCCACGGCCCTGATGCTACAGGAGAGAAGAAAAATGTGCATTATAGCTTTAAATACTGATTAACCCTTTAATGACCCAGGTCAAAAATATCAGTCACTGAGCTGAGAGCATGGCACACATAGCCGGTATCTGTGCTTAATTGCCAGGGCTGGACCCGAGAGCTGGCCGCTGCTGTCAATATCTAAATGGAGTGCACCAGCCTTCTATTGGATCTCCACACGGATTCGTGAAAAACCAATGGGTCACCACAGGATTCGGAGGCCAGAAAGACACACACTCGCTTACCCATGTATTGGAATACACAGCAGCCTCTCCATGTTGGACAGAACAATTTTCATAACTTCAGGGTCCCGATTTGATCCCAATTCGGTAATAATCATTGACTTTGTGATATCTGGAAGCCAAGAAATGCAAAAATTAATTGTCTTCTCAAACCAATTTCCCTATCATACTTGCAAATAGTTTGAAAAAGGTATTCATTATACACAGACACAGACAGACAGACACAGACAGACACAGACAGACACAGACACAGACAGACACAGACAGACACAGACAGACACAGACAGACACAGACACACACAGACACACACAGACACACACAGACAGACACAGACAGACACAGACAGACACAGACAGACACAGACAGACACAGACAGACACAGACAGACACAGACAGACACAGACAGACACAGACAGACACAGACAGACACACACAGACAGACACACACAGACAGACACACAGACAGACACACAGACAGACACACAGACAGACACAGACAGACACAGACAGACACACAGACAGACACACAGACAGACACACAGACAGACACACAGACAGACACACAGACAGACACACAGACAGACACACAGACAGACACACAGACAGACACACAGACAGACACACAGACAGACACACAGACAGACACACAGACAGACACACAGACAGACACACAGACACACACACAGACACACACACAGACACACACACAGACACACACACAGACACACACAGACACACACAGACACACACACAGACACACACAGACACACACAGACACACACAGACACACACAGACACACTGCATTATATGCAATGATAGAAGCCTATAATACAAAAAGTAATTTTGAGATGAATACCAGCACACAGAACAGGCCTAAAGAGATCATGTGTTACTTTTTAATAACCAAGAATCAAACAAGTGTGCTTCCATAAAGTATTTAGATTTATATACACAACTACACCTAATAAAAATAAACAATTGGATGATTAACCCCTTAGTGACGGAGCTAATTTTCACCTTAATGACCAGACCAAATTTTGCAATTCTGACCACTGTGTCACTTCATGAGGTTATAACTCTGGAACGCTTCAACCGATCCCAGTGATTCTGAGATTGTTTTTTCGTCACATATTGGACTTCATGTTAGTACCAAATTTAGGACAATATTTGTGTTTATTTATGAAAAAAAAAAATAATTTTGGCAAACATTTTGAAAATTTAGCAATTTTCAACTTTTGAAATTTTTATACCGTTAAACCAAAGAGTTGTGTCACACAAATTAGTTAAAAAATAACATTTCCCACTTGTCCACTTTACATCAGCGTGATTTTGGAACCAAAATTTTTTTTTGTTAGGAAGTTAGATGGGTTCAAAGTTATCAGCGATTTCCTATTTTTACATCAAAATTTACAAAACCATTTTTTTAGGGACCACATCACATTTGAAGTGACTTTGAGAGGCCTAGATGACAGAAAATACCCAAACGTGACCCCATTCTAAAAACTGCACCCCCCAAAGTACTCAAAATCACATTCAAGAAGTTTATTAACCCTTCAGGTGCTTCACATAAACAAAAGCAATGTGGAATGAAAAAAAGCAAAAATTAAATTTTACCTAAAAATGCTGCTCTAACCCAAATTTATTCACTTTTAGAAGAAATAACACAACAAAATGGACCCCAAAACTTGTTACCCACTTTCTTATGAACGCGCCGATACCCCACATGTGGTCAAAAACCTCTGTTTGGAGAAAAGGGAGGGCTCGGAACAGAAGGAGCAATATTTGAATTTTGGAAAGCAAATTTGGCTGAAATAGATTGCGGGCACCATGTTGCATTTACAGGTCCGCTAAGGCAGAGGTCCCCAACTCCAGTCCTCAAGGCCCACCAACAGTGCAGGTTTTTGGGATTTCCTTAGTATTGCACAGGTGTTAATGTAATTACCTGCCCAGGTGCTGGTTCCAACAGCAGTGCAATGCTAAGGAAATCCTGAAAACATGCACTGTTGGTGGGCCTTGAGGACTGGAGTTGGGGAACCCTGTGCTAAGGTACCTAAACAGAAGAAACCCCTCACAAGAGATGCCATTTTGGAAACTAGACCCCTCAAGGCCTCTATCTAGGGGTATAGTGAGCATTTTGGACCCACAAGTATTTCACAAAATTTTGTTAACGTTACGTTGTCATATTGAAAATTTTAATAATTTTCTCAAAAATGTTGCTTTAGCATCAATTTTCTCACTTTTTCAAGAGGTAATTCCAAAAATTTGACCTCAAGGTTTGTTACCCACTTTCTTATGAGCGCGGTGATACCTCACTTGTGGTCTGAAACCTTTGTATGGACAAATGGGAGGGCTTGGAACAATATTTGAGTTTTGGAAAGGAAATTTGGCTGAAAAAGATTGCGTGCACCATGTCGGATTTGGAGGTCCCCTAAGGTACCTAAACAGCAGAAATCCCCCACAAGTGACCCCATTTTGGAAACTTGGCCCCTCAAGGAATTTATCTAGATGTTTAGTGACTACCCTGAACCCCCAGGTGCTTCACAGAATTTTGTAACGTTGAGCCATGAAAATAAAAAAATAACATTTTACCACAAAATCGTTACTTCAATCAGGTAGTTTTTTTTTTTACAAGAGTAAAAGGACAAAAATTCAGCATAATATTTATTGTGCAATTTCTCCTGAGTTTGGCGATACCTTATATGTGGTGGAAATCAACTGTTTGGGCGCATGGCAGGGCTCGGAACGGAAGGAGCGCCATTTGACTGCAAAATTGTCTGGAATCAACGCCAGGTTGCATTTAGAGAGCCCCTGAGGTGCCTATACAGGGAAGCTCCCCAACATGTGGCCCCATTTTGGAAAATAGACCCCTCAAGGAATTTATCTAGATGTTTAGTGAGTACCCTGAACCCCCAGGTGCTTCATAGAATTTTATAATGTTAAGCCGTGAAAATAAAAAAAAAAAAAAATTTACCACAAAGTTATTTTAACCAGGTAGCTTTTTTTTCACAAAGGTAACAGGAAAAAAAATGCACCATAAAATGTATTGTGCAATTTCTCCTGAGTTCGCTGATACATCAGATGTGGTGGAAATCAACTGTTTGGGTGCACGGCAAGGCTCGGAAGGAAAGGAGCACCGTATGACTGCAAAATTGGCAGGAATTATTAGTGAACGCCATGTTGCATTTGGTGACCCCCTGAGGTGCCTAAACAGTGGAGCTCCCCCACAAGTGACCCCATTCTGGAAACTAGACCCCTCAAGGATTTTATCTAGGGGTATAGTGCATTTGAACCCACAGATACTTCATAGAATTTCATAACCTTAGTTAGTCAAATTGAAAATTTTGATTTTACTTTTTCAGAAAAATGTTGCTTTAGCACAAAAATCCTCACTTTTTCAAGAGGAAATACCAAAAAATGGAGCACACAGTTTGTTATCCAATTTCTTATGAGCGCAGTGATACCCCATATGTGGTGAAAATAGCTCTGTTTGGACAAACAGTAGGGTTCGGAACGGAAGGAGCATGATTTAAATTTTGTAAAAGTTGAAACAAATTGTGGGCACCATGTCGCACTTGCAGGACCCCTAGGTCACCTGTACAGAAGTAACCCCCACAAGTGACCCCATTTTGGAAACTAGATCCTTCAAGCACTTTATTCAGGGGTATAGTGAGAATTTTAAATCTACAGGTACTTCACAAAAATGTTGCTGTTGCACCAAATTTCTCACTTTTAGGCTATGTGCCCACAATCTGGCGACACAGTCTAGGATGCAGTGCGAGCCCTCATGCAGAGATGTGAGTGTTGTCCACGGGAGAACGTAGCAACCTGTGTATACACTCCGGGTTCAGACCGCTGCAGACTTTATTCTTCCTTCGAAGAACACTTCAGTCTCTGCAGCATAAATTGACATCCTGCTGCTCAGGAAGCCGCGCCGCAGGTCAGTTTATGCTGCAGAGAAAAAAAGTGACGTGGGCAGGAGATTTCTAAAAATCCTTCCACTGTGCTTGTACTGCACAACGCAGCGTTATGGACGCAGTGAAAACACTCTGCATCCAAAATGCTGTAAATCCTGATTGTGGGCACATAGCCGCCTAAAGAGCTAGGATCGATGGATGGATAGATGTCTAACACATATATAATGTCCTACCCCCTGCATATTCTAAGCTGGTGCCAGTTAGTGACTTTCATTGTGTTGTGCCTTGTATTTAGCCCAAATATAAATAAATAATTTAAAAAAAAAAGAGAGAATTTTGTTTACTTACCGTAAATTCTTTTTCTTATAGTTCCGTATTGGGAGACCCAGACCATGGGTGTTTAGCTTCTGCCTCCGGAGGACACACAAAGTACTACACTTAAAAGTGTAGCTCCTCCCTCTGAGCTTATACACCCCCTGGAGAACTAGATCTAGCCAGTTTAGTGCAAAAGCTGAAGGAGAATAAGCCACCCACAAGTAGAACCGAGCAAGAACCGGAACAACCGGAGACTCTGTCCACGACAACAGCCGGTGATTACACACGGAACAAGAAAATTGCCAACAGGCAACAGGGAGGGAGCTGGGTCTCCCAATACGGAACTATAAGAAAAAGAATTTACGGTAAGTAAACAAAATTCTCTTTTTCTTTATCGTTCCTATGGGAGACCCAGACCATGGGACGTTCCAAAGCGGTCCCTGGGTGGGAATAAACAGAAAAAACTAAGAAGTAGGCGGAGCCTAACTTCACAAGTGGGCGACAGCCGCCTGAAGGATGCGTCTGCCCAAGCTCGCATCTGCCGAAGCATGAGCATGCACTTGGTAGTGCTTCGAAAAGGTATGCAGGCTAGTCCAAGTGGCAGCCTGACAGACTTGTTGAGCCTGGAGCCTAAAAGCCCAAGAGGCACCGACAGCTCTGGTCGAGTGTGCTTTGAAAAGCTTGAGAGGTGCACCGACTAAGCGCAGCGGTGCGAGACACATAAATCCGGAGAGCACGCACCAGATCCAGAGAATGCAGCGCTTTCTCAAAGCGATGAACAGAGGCCGGACAGAAGGAAGGCAAGGAAATGTCCTGGTTAAGGTGGAAGGGAGAGACCACCTTAGGAAGAAAGTCCGGAGTCGGACGGAGAACTACCTTGTCTTGGTGAAAAACCAAAAAAGGTGACTCTGAGGAGAGCGCAGCCAAATCAGAGACTCTCCTGAGAGAAGTTATGGCAACTAGAAAGGCCACCCTTTGAGAAAGACGATACAAAGAAACCTCCCTAAGGGGCTCAAAAGGGGGTTTCTGCAATACCGTGAGGACCAAGTAAAGGTCCCAGGGATCCAAGGGCCGCCGATAAGGCGGAATGATGTGAGACGCGCCTTGCATGAAGGTGCGGACTTGAGCCAGCCGGGCGAGACGCCGCTGGAACAGCACTGATAGAGCTGAGACTTGTCCCTTGAGAGAGTTGAGGGACAGTCCTAGCTACAGACCGGACTGTAAAAAAGACAGAAGGGTCGGCAACGAGAATGGCCAAGGAGGATGGCCGGAAGAGCGACACCAAGACAGGAAAATTTTCCAAGTCCTGTGATAGATCTTGACGGAGGAAGACTTACGGGCCCGAGTCATAGTGGAGCTGACTTCAGGAGGAATACCAGAAGCCGTCAAAATCCAGGACTCAAAAGCCACGCCGTCAAATTGAGTGCCGCAGAATTCGGGCGGAAAAACGAACCTTGCGAGAGTAGGTCTGGACGATCCGGAAGATGCCACGGCATCTCTACGGACAGTTGGAGCAGGTCCGGATACCAAGCTCGCCTGGGCCAGTCCGGTGCAATGAGGATGACTCGACGGCCCTCCATTCTGATCTTGCGCAGGACTCTGGGCAAGAGAGCTAGAGGGGGAAACACGTAGGACGGACGAAACTGGGACCAATCCTGAACCAGAGCGTCCGCGGCGAAGGCCTGAGGATCGTGGGAGCGAGCCACGTAAACCGGAACCTTGTTGTTGAGACGGGATGCCATTAGGTCCACGTCCGGAGTGCCCCACTTGCGGCAGATTGACTGAAACACTGCCGGGTGCAGGGACCACTCGCCACCGTCCACGGATTGACGGCTGAGATAATCTGCCTCCCAGTTTTCTACGCCTGGGATGTGGACTGCAGATATGGTGGACTTGGAGTCCTCCGCCCATTGAAGAATGCGTTGGACCTCCAACATTGCCAAACAGCTGCGTGTCCCGCCTTGGTGATTGATGTAGGCAACCGCTGTCGCGTTGTCTGACTGGACTCGAATGTGCCTGCCCGCCAACAGGTGGTGAAAGGCTAGGATAGGTAGAAGCACAGCTCTGGTTTCCAGCACATTGAGTGAAAGGGCTGACTCGGACGGAGTCCAAGTGCCCTGTGCTCTGTAGTGGACATATACCGCTCCCCAGCCGGATAGGCTGGCATCCGTGGTGAGAATCACCCAGGAAGGAGTCAGAAAGGAGCGCCCTTGGGACAGGGAGAGGGGTCGAAGCCACCACTGAAGAGAGCTCCTGGTCCGTGGCGACAGAGCCACTAACCTGTGTAAGGAGGAAGGCCGCTTGCCCCAACAGCGGAGAATGTCCAGCTGCAGGGGGCGCAGATGGAACTGGGCAAAGGGAACCGCCTCCATGGACGCCACCATTTGACCCAGCACCTGCATCAGGCGCCTGAGGGTATAACGGCGGGGCCGCAACAGAGAGCGCATCGCTAGCCGGAGAGACTGCTGTTTGACTAAGGGCAACTTCACAAGTGCCGGCAAAGTCTCGAACTGCATCCCTAGGTACGTGAGACTCTGGGTCAGAGTCAGGGTGGACTTGGGAAGATTGACAAGCCACCCGAATTGGACTAGAGTGGCGAGAGTGAGCGAGACACTCCGCTGACAGTCTGCGCTGGATGGAGCCTTGACCAGAAGGTCGTCCAGATAAGGAAGCACTGCCAACCCCTGGAGGTGCAGGACCGCAATCACTGCCGCCATGACCTTGGTGAATACCCGAGGGGCCGTGGCTAACCCGAAGGGGAGAGCCACGAATTGGAAATGATCCTCTCCTATCGCAAAACGTAACCAACGCTGGTGTGATACTGCGATTGGCACATGTAGATAGGCATCTCTGATGTCGAAGGACGCCAGGAAATCCCCTTGGGTCATAGAGGCAATGACTGATCGCAGAGACTCCATGCGAAAATGCCGCACCCGGACATGCTTGTTGAGAAGCTTGAGATCCAGGAGGGGCCGGAAGGTACCATCCTTTTTTGGAACTAGGAAGAGGTTTGAGTAAAAACCTCTGAACCGTTCTCGAGCAGGAACTGGTACAATCACACCGTTTGCCTGCAAGGATGCCACGGCCTGTGAGAAGGCGGCGGCCTTGGAGCAGGGGGGAGTTGAGAGAAAAAATCTGTTTGGCGGGCTGGAAGAGAATTCTATCCTGTAGCCGTGAGATATGATGTCTCTCACCCACTGATCGGAGACTTGCTTTAACCAAGCGTCGCCAAAGTGGGAGAGCCTGCCACCGACTGAGGACGTGGCTGGAGCGGGCCGAGAGTCATGAGGAGGCTGCCTTAGTGGCAGAACCTCCTGCGGACTTCTGCGGACGCGCTTTTGTGCGCCAGTTGGATTTCTGATCCTTAGCTGAGTTAGCGGACAAGGCGGAAGGCTTAGAGGATGACCAGTTGGAGGAACGAAAGGAACGAAACCTCGATTGATTCCTACCCTGGGCGGGTTTCCTGGTCTTGGTTTGTGGCATGGAAGTACTCTTCCCGCCAGTAGCTTCCTTAATGATTTCATCCAGCTGTTCACCAAACAGCCGTGAACCAGCAAAAGGGAGCCCAGCAAGAAACTTCTTGGAAGAAGAATCTGCCTTCCACTCTCGAAGCCACAAAATCCTGCGGATAACAAGAGAATTAGCTGAAGCCACCGCAGTGCGGTGAGCAGCCTCTAGCATTGCAGACATGGCATAAGATGAAAAAGCTGAAGCCTGAGAGGTTAAGGTAACCATCTCAGGCATAGATTCCTTGGTGAGGGAATGCATCTCCTCCAGAGAAGCAGAGATGGCTTTGAGAGCCCACACTGCTGCAAAAGTCGGGGAAAACGCGGCCCCCGCAGCTTCATACACAGATTTGGCCAAAAGGTCAATCTGACGGTCAGTGGAATCCTTAAGTGAGGTGCCGTCAGCCACCGACATAACGGTCCGGGCTGAGAGCCCAGACACTGGAGGGTCTACCTTTGGGGAGTGAGACCACTCCTTGACCACCTCAGGTGGAAATGGAAACCGATCATCAGAACCACGCTTTGGAAAGCGTTTGTCAGGGCAGGCCCTGGGCTTGGTCACAGTGGTCTGAAAACTGGAGTGGTTAAAGAACACACTCTTTACTCTCTTAGGCGAGGTAAACTGATGTTTTTCTGCCAAAGAGGGTTGCTCCTCTGAGACTGGCGGATTGAGATCCAGTACAGAATTAATAGAAGCAATCAAGTCACTAAAATCTGAGTCACCCTCAGAGAAATCGATGGGATACATAGCCTCCGAGCCACCCGTGAGGGCATCCTCCTCATCTTGCGAGTCAGCTCTTGACCTGACTCCTGCCAGGCATGGAGACCGTGCTGGCTCCCACTTCAAGCCAGAGCCCAGGAGGGATGGTGAAGGAGCACGGCATGTAAGGCTCCAGCCTTGGAAATCAACCTTAACAACACCGCCGACACAGTGGGGTGAGAAGGGACATGCCGGGAGTCCAGACTTGGACCCACTTTTCTTCAAACTCTTTCCAAAAATCAAACAAATCAGATGAGAATGCATGTGTGGATGTATGCCTCCTGAACACAAAGCGATAAACTGGCTAGATCTGGTTCTCCAGGGGGTGTATAAGCTCAGAGGGAGGAGCTACACTTTTAAGTGTAGTACTTTGTGTGTCCTCCGGAGGCAGAAGCTAAACACCCATGGTCTGGGTCTCCCATAGGAACGATAAAGAAATTACGTGGGGTCCCCCCTATTTTTGATAGCCAGCTTCACCTTGGCTGGTGATCCAATTTGGAGGTCACCCCAAGCTGTTTTTTTATAATTATTTATAAATGATTAAAAAAAAAAAAAAAAGTGGGATCCCCCTCAAATTGGATTACCAGCCAAGGTAAAGCAGACAGCTGTGGCCTGGTATTATCAGGGTGGGAAGGGCCATAGTTATTTGGCCTTTCACAACCTAATAATAGCAGGCCGCAGCCACCCCAGAAGTGGCGCATCCATTAGATGCGCCAATTCTGGCGCTTCGCCCCAGCCCCTCCCGTTGCCCTGGAGCGGTGGCAAATGGGGTAATAAATGGGGTTGATGCTAGATGTGTAATGTCACCTGGCAGCAAGCCCAGAGGTTAGAGATGTCACAGCATCTAAACAGATACCCGACATCACTAACCCAGTCAGTAATAGAAAAAAAAATAAAGACGACAAAAAAAAATTTATTTGAAAAAACACTTCCCAAAACATTCCCTCTTTCACCAATTTATTGAAAATAAAAAAAGTCCGGTCCACCGTAATCCATTTTGGAGGTTCTGGACCTTCTAGAATATGGGGGGCATGCTCAGGGAACGTATCCCCCATTTTCTGGAAGAGCAAGCTCTTCCTGTGAGCAGTGTGGGTGCAGTAATCTGAGAATACTGCACTCATACTGCCCCGGTCCAACCTAGGGCAGAGTGACCTGCAGTAACCTCATTCCAGAATATTAGGGGCATGCTGAGAGAACGTATCCCCCATTTTCTGGAACAGCAGGCCCTCCATGTGAGGAGTGTGGCTGCAGATTACTGCACTCACGCTCCCCTGGTCCACAGTACAGCAGTATGAGCAGCAGCGAGGTCAGCGTCCCTGCTTGCAAGGAGCTAGCTGACAGCCGCTGTCTGCACATGCGCCGCCAGCTTTCCAGAAGGAGGCGGAGTGATCGTGGGGACCGGAGCAGCAGCCAGGTACCGGGGAAGACCAGGGGCTAGGGCTGACGGGGGGTGACCTGGCAGGACCTAGGGACGACTTTTCTGTCGCATGTGACATGTCACATGTGACAGAAATGAGGGAAGGAGGATGAATGCGGCCACGAGCTACTGTGCGCGTCGCCATCTTGCATGCTCCGGAGGGGGAGGTGGGATTGCTCTGGAGAATCGGAGGGGGCTCCGGGGGACCAGAGAGCTCCGGTGTCCCGGAGGAGGGCTCAGGGGGCGGACATTTCCCTCCAATCTGAAATGTTTCATCATTTCAGATCAGAGGGAAATGAATGAAGAGCCGGCGGCAGTTTTCAGCGCGCGTCGGCGCCATTTTGGATGTTCCGGTGGGGAGGGTTGATTTCTCCGGTACCGGGGGCTTTGGGGGCACTAGGGGCTTATATTTCTTTATCATCTGACATGTTTGATCATGTCAGATGAGAAAGAAATCAGTATTTGCCATTTTTTTTTTTTTAATACGGTGAATACCGGCGATCACATTATCGGGGTCCAAAAAAGAAAAAACACCCCGATTCATAATCTTGGGGGTCTCAGCTACCTCCGGTAGCTGAAACCCCCGAGATTTTCGGTCGCTGGGGGGCGCTACAAGCTTTTTCCGGCCTGACGTCTCAAAGCGTCGGAACAGAATAAGTACCCTGTTTTTCCGACGTCTTGAGACGTTAGGCCGTCGCTATGGGGTTAAAAATCAAGAAAAAATGAAAGTAAGGGGAGGCCGATGAGAAACAAAATAATGAAGATAAGAAAATACTAAAGATTAACCACCAAATGGCAGAAGAATACCAAAAGTGATGACAACAGGTGAGTATATTTAAAGGGAACCTGTCAGCAGAAATTTCGCCCCAAACCTAAAAGATTCCCCCTCTGCAGCTCCTGGGCTGCATTCTAACAAGGTTCCTGTTGCTATTGTGCCCCCTGTGAGACCAAAATAAAGACTTTATAAATTCTTACCTTTTCCTATGCAAATCTTTTTTTATAGTCACGGGGGCAGGCTCTCTTGCCTCAGTTATTCTCCCTCCTGGTCCTTTATGCTGTCCCCCATCGCTCCTTTCCATAGCTGATGACACCGCCCAGTGCTCCTGCGGTCCCCGCGCATGCCCAGTGCCAGTCTCACAACACTGAGCACTTAGCACAGTGTGACCGCTGGCGACGTGTGCAAGCGCTGGCCAGATGACCCCACGTCACCTCTTACCCATTTTTCCCTGGAGCAGGAAATAGATGGGAAGTGACGTGGGGTCATATGGCCAGCGCTTGCGCAAAACGGTGGAGGCAGAGGGGAAAGCGCGAGCACGAGATTATGGGCGGGTACTTGCTGATGACAATCACAGCGTCGCCCATAAGCTCTTGCCGGCGCACACGTCACCAGCAGTCACACTGTGCTAAGTGCTCAGTCCCGTGAGACTGGCACTGGGCATGCGCGGGGACCGCGCAGGAGCACTGGGCGGTGTCCTCAGCTATGGAAAGGAGCGATGGGGGACAGGATAAAGGACCAGGAGGGAGAATAACGGACGCAAGAGAGCCCGCCCCCGTGACTATAAAAAAAGATTTGCATAGGAAAAAGGTAAGACTTTATAAAAAGTCTTTATTTTGGTCTCACAGGGGGCACAATAACAACAGGAACCTTGCTAGAATGCAGCACAGGAGCTGCAGAGGGGGAATCTTTTGGGTTTTGGGCGAAATTTCTGCTGACAGGTTCCTTTAAAAGAAGGGAATTTTGTTACTTACCGTAAATTCCTTTTCTTCTAGCTCTTATTGGGAGACCCAGACGATTGGGGTATAGCTACTGCCTCCAGAGGCCACACAAAGCACTACACCAAAAAGTGCAAGGCCCCTCCCCTTCTGGCTATACCCCCCCGTGGTATCACGGGTTCTCCAGTTTTAGTGCCAAAGCAAGAAGGAGGAAAGCCAATAACTGGTTTAAACAAATTAACTCCGAGTAACATCGGAGAACTGAAAAACCGTTCAACATGAACAACATGTGTACCCGCAAACAACAAAAACATCCCGAAGGACAACAGGGCGGGTGCTGGGTCTCCCAATAAGAGCTAGAAGAAAAGGAATTTACGGTAAGTAACAAAATTCCCTTCTTCTTCAGCGCTCTATTGGGAGACCCAGACGATTGGGACGTCCAAAAGCTGTCCCTGGGTGGGTAAAGAAATACCTCATGTTAGGGCTGCAAAACAGCCCTCCCCTACGGGGGTGTCACTGCCGCCTGCAGGACTCTTCTACCTAAGCTGGCATCCGCCGAAGCATAGGTATGCACCTGATAATGCTTGGTGAAAGTGTGCAGACTGGACCAGGTAGCTGCCTGGTACACTTGTTGAGCCGAAGCCTGGTGTCGTAATGCCCAGGACGCACCCACGGCTCTGGTTGAGTGGGCTTTTAGCCCTGAAGGAACCGGAAGCCCCGCAGAACGGTAGGCCTCTAGAATTGGTTCTTTGATCCATCGAGCCAGGGTGGCTTTAGAAGCCTGCAACCCCTTGCGCGGACCAGCGACAAGGACAAAAAGTGCATCGGAACGGCGCATGGGCGCCGTGCGGGAAATGTAGAGTCTGAGTGCTCTCACCAGATCTAACAAACGTAAGTCCTTTTCATACCGGTGAACCGGATGAGGACAAAAGGAAGGCAAGGATATATCCTGATTAAGATGAAATGAGGATACGACCTTAGGGAGAAACTCCGGAATGGGGCGCAGCACTACCTTGTCCTGGTGGAACACCAGGAAGGGAGCCTTGGATGACAGAGCTGCCAGCTCAGACACTCGCCGAAGCGATGTGATCGCAACGAGAAACGCCACCTTCTGTGACAGGCGAGAAAGGAAACTTCCTTCAGAGGCTCGAAAGGCGGCTTCTGGAGAGCAACTAATACCCTGTTGAGATCCCATGGATCTAACGGCCGCTTGTACGGGGGTACGATATGACAGACCCCCTGTAGGAACGTGCGCACCTTAGAAAGACGTGCTAGACGCTTCTGAAAAAACACGGATAGTGCCGAGACTTCCCCCTTAAGGAAGCCGAGCGACAAGCCCTTTTCTAACCCCGATTGCAGGAAGGAAAGAAAAGTAGGCAATGCAAATGGCCAGGGAGACACTCCCTGAGCCGAGCACCAGGTTAAGAAAATCTTCCACGTTCTGTGGTAGATCTTAGCAGAGGTGGACTTCCTAGCCTGTTTCATGGTGGCAACGACCCCTTGGGATAATCCTGAAGACGCTAGGATCCAGGACTCAATGGCCACACAGTCAGGTTCAGGGCCGCAGAATTCCGATGGAAAAACGGCCCTTGGGACAGTAAGTCTGGCCAGCCTGGTAGTGACCACGGTCGGCCGACCGTGAGATGCCACAGATCCGGGTACCACGATCTCCTCGGCCAGTCTGGGGCGACGAGTATGACGCGGCTGCAATCGGATCTGATTTTTTGCGCAGTACTCTGGGCAAGAGTGCCAGAGGTGGAAACACATATGTGAGCCGGAACTGCGACCAATCTTGCACTAAGGCGTCTGCCGCCAGAGCTCTGTGATCGCGCGATCGTGCCATAAATGCCGGGACCTTGTTGTTGTGCCGAGACGCCATTAGGTCGACGTCCGGCACACCCCAGCGGCGACAGATTTCCTGAAACACGTCCGGGTGAAGGGACCATTCCCCTGCGTCCATACCCTGGCGACTGAGGAAGTCTGCTTCCCAGTTTTCTACGCCCGGGATGTGAACTGCGGATATGGTGGATGCTGTGTCCTCCACCCACATGAGGATTCGCCGGACTTCCTGGAAGGCTTGCCGACTGCGCGTCCCTCCTTGGTGGTTGATGTATGCCACCGCTGTGGAGTTGTCCGACTGGATTCGGATCTGCTCTCTTTCTAGCCACTGCTGGAAAGCTAGTAGGGTAAGATACCCTGCCCCGATTTCCAGAACATTGATCTGAAGGGTGGACTCCTGCTGAGTCCACGTCCCCTGAGCCCTGTGGCGGAGACAAACTGCTCCCCACCCTGACAGACTCGTATCTGTCGTGACCACTGCCCAGGATGGGGGTAGGAAGGATCTTCACTGTGACAATGAGGTGGGAATAAGCCACCATTGCAGAGAGTCCTTGGCCGTCTGGGAAAGGGAGACTTTCCTGTCCAGGGAGGTTGACTGCCCGTCCCATTGGCGGAGAATGTCCCCTTGCAGTTGGCGCAGATGAAACTGCGCAAAGGGAACTGCCTCCATGGCTGCCACCATCTTCCCTAGGAAGTGCATGAGGCGCCTTAAGGGGTGCGACTGGCCTTGAAGGAGAGACTGCACCTCTGTTTGCAGTGAACGCTGCTTGTTCAGCGGAAGCTTCACTATCGCTGATAGAGTGTGAACTCCATGCCGAGATACGTTAGTGATTGAGTCGGTGACCGATTTGACCTTGCCAAATTGATGATCCACCCGAAAGTCTGGAGAGTCTCCAGCGTAACATTCAGGCTGCGTTGTCATGCCTCAAGGGAGGGTGCTTTGACGAGTAGATCGTCCAAGTAAGGGATCACCGGGTGTCCCTGAGAGTGCAAGACTGCTACCACTGCTGCCATGACCTTGGTGAACACCCGTGGGGCTGTCGCCAGACCGAATGGCAGAGCTACGAACTGAAGATGGTCGTCTCCTATCACAAAACGTAGAAAACGTTGGTGCTCCGTAGCAATTGGCACGTGGAGATAGGCATCTTTGATGTCTGTTGAGGCAAGGAAGTCTCCTCGAGACATTGAGGTAATGACTGAGCGGAGGGATTCCATCCGGAACCGCCTGGCGTTCGCATGCTTATTGAGCAGTTTTAGGTCCAGAACAGGACGGAAGGAGCCGTCCTTTTTTGGAGCCACAAAGAGATTGGAGTACAAACCCTCGCCCTCGTTCCTGAGGGGGGACAGGGATCACCACTCCTTCTGCTCTTAGAGCGTCCACCGCCTGCAGCAGGGCATCTGCTCGGTGGGGAGGTGGGGCCGTTCTGAAGAATGGAGTCGGAGGACGAGAACAGAACACTGTCCTGTGCACGTGAGCACAATGTCCGTCACCCACCGGTCTGTGACCTGTGGCAGCTAAATGTCGCCAAAGGCGGGGGAGTCTGCCATCAACCGCGGATGCGGAGAGAGAGAGAGAGCTGAGAGTCATGAGGAGACCGCCTTGGTAGCGGTTCCTCCGCTTGCCTTCCTTGGGCGTGATTGAGCCCGGCCGGAATCTGAGCCCGTCTGAGGTTTTGTAGCCCTTTTGCACGAGGACAATTGGGACCTGCCCGAGCTTGGGAAGGACCGAAACCTCGACTGTACTTTTAGGACAGCATTAATAGGGTAAGTCGCAGTGCAGACATTGCGGAGTTACGGACGCCTCTGCGGTACAGATGTACATGTGCTCAAGGCCAGCTGCGCAAGAACAGCTGAAAAGGTTAGGTTGCCTATACGGCTGTGAATGCCGGAGCAACCGACACGCCGATAGCCTCCTAGACAGATTTCAACCAGAGTCCATCTGTCTGTGAATGGCATCTTTAAGTGAAGCCCCATCTCCAGTGCAACTATGGCTCTAGACGCAAGCCTGGAGATTGGAGAATCCACCTTTGGACCCTGGGTCCAGCGCTTGACCACGTCAGGGGAAAAGGGATAACGTGTATCTTAAAAACGTTTGGAGAAGACGCTTATCTGGTAAGCGTGGTGTTTCTGGACTGCTTCTCTGAAGTCAGCGTGGCCAGAAAAATACTCAATATCCGTTTGAGATACTGAAAAGGGACTTCTCCTGCTGTGAAGCTGACTCCTCCACTGGGGGAGCTGAGGGAGAAAGATCCAACCTTCCATTGATGGACGCTATAGGATCATTCCGTATGGCGTTACCATCCGGTGTATCCGGATTGATAGCGATGTCAGGATCAAAGTCCTGGAGAGCTGCCTTATCATACAGAGAGTCCTCCTGGGACCCCCCCGTTCCAAATGAGGTTGGTCAGGAAGATTGCCCATGGCCTGTCTGGACTGCAAGTCTCTATCTTATGACAATATATCTGTCGAAACTGCAACTCCGTCCCTGTCCTTGGACAGGGATGACAGGTGGTTTCTTTGGCCACGACTAGTAGAGACCCCGGCAGACGAAGTGCTAGAGACCCCGGCAGACGAAGTGCTACAGGGGAGCATGCACACAATGGGACGGTGTCATGAACAGCATCCCATGTAGTAAAAACAGCACTGAAAATCTGTGTTGCTTTTTTGCCGCTGCCGACTAGCCATCTAGAAGTATATAGCCAAGATTGGTGACCGTACAGTGCAATGTATAGCATACAAGCATAAAGTACAAATGAACACTGCAGCACAAGCAATACAAGCAGCATAGAAGCCTGTGCCCTGGCACCTCTGCTCTTCTGCTGCTGTAGACTAGTCATCTAGGGGAATATAGCCCAGAAGAGTGACCATACAGTGCAATGTATAGCAAACAAGCACAAGTACAAATGCACACTGCAGCCCATGCAATACAAGCAGCATAGAAAAAAACCTGTGCCCCAGCACCCTTGGTTTTCTGCTGCTGTAGTCTAGCCATTCCAGGAGAATATAGCTAAGACTAGCGACTGTACAGTGCAGTGTATAGCATACAAGCATAAACACAAATGAACACTTCAGTACGTGCAATACAAGCAGCCTAGAAAGCCTGTGCCTTAGCACACCTGCTTTCCTGCTGCTGATGTGTCGCTCTCCAAGCGGGCATATAGCGACCTATGCAGTTAAAATACACATGTACACACTGCAGTATATATTGGGGTCAGCACTATGTGTGCCGCTTACCGCCCGCCTATAAGCGGGTGTATGGTCGCCACCGTCCTGCCTGGTTGCCGAAAGTCCGAGCTCGGACTGCAGTAATGGCTGCCGGCGTCTTCCCCAGCTCGTGTGAGGAGGGGCGGGCCGTGGGCGTGCCCCAAGTCAGAGCGGGAATCCGGCGTCCGACAGTGTGCAGTGAGAGGGCTGGAGCATGTAAATAAGGCTCCAGCCCTCGGCGCTGCTGATTGCTCAGCGTCTGTCCCCTTCCCTGAGTGACAGGGAGGGGGCGGGAACGAAGCGGCACTAGGCCGCAGAAGCCGGGGACTGGATTTATAAGCGCCGCCGCCGTAAAAGCGCGGTCGGCGCCCAGTCCCCGGCGAACTACAAGTCCCAGCCGCGCCGCCGCTCCCGGAGCGTCCGGCGCGGTAGTTCCCAATACACAAAGTCACTCAGCAAAGCTGCAGTGACTGTAACCCTTTACTGTCCCCGGCGCACTAGCACACCCAGCAAGTCTGGAGTGTGCTGTGCCTGTGTGTACGGGGACACAGAGTACCTGTAATGGTGCAGGGCCATGTCCCTGAACGGTACTCCAGCTCCGTATCCAGCAGGTTCAAATGGGTCTGTGGATGGAGCCCGGCGTCAGAGCTTTGAGGCCGGCAGGATCCCACTTCCTCAGAGCCCCCCAGGGGGATGTGGAAGGAAAGCAGCATGTGGGCTCCAGCCTCCGTACCAGCAATAGGTACCTCAACCTTACAACACCATCAACGGGTGAGAAGGGAGCATGCTGGGGGCCCTATATGGGCCCTCTTTTCTTCCATCCGAAATAGTCAGCAGCTACTGCTGACTAAAATCTGTGGAGCTATGCATGGATGTCTGACCTCCTTCGCACAAAGCTTGAAAACTGGAGAACCCGTGATACCACGGGGGGGTATAGCCAGAAGGGGAGGGGCCTTGCACTTTTTGGTGTAGTGCTTTGTGTGGCCTCCGGAGGCAGTAGCTATACCCCAATCGTCTGGGTCTCCCAATAGAGCGCTGAAGAAAGCACAAATGTATATATTCAGAATTAATAGCAATATAAGTTAAAAAGTTACACCTATAAGGATTGTTGCAATGAGTGCAATATTATACACAAATTTGAATCAATAGTGAGGGAATACAAAGGCATTATAGTAAGATATACCCATAAGTAAAAATAGAAAGCATTACTTGCCCCATCTGCCTCAACCTCAGACCCTGACGCGCATTTCGACCAGTTAGTTCTAATTTTTTCAATAATATTGCTGTTCTGTGGATATACATATATATGCGCTTTTTGAGAATTTACCGCAGGTTCTCAATGAGATTGAAAGCAGGGGAATTTCATGGCCAACAATTAATTGTTTTGTTCGTGGAGTCACTAATTTATTACTTTTGCCTTGTACTAGATTAGTGAGATAAGTTGTTTTTGGACAATGTTTAGATCCCATTCTTAATTCATGCTACTTAGGCAAAATTTGTGAGTCCACCCCATGTATGACAAGCCCCCACATGTAAATAACCTCAGGATGCTTTATTGTTGGCATGACACAGGACTTCTGGTAGAGCTTATCTTTTCTTCTCCAATCATTCTTCTAGTTTTCCCACAGGCAGAGTAAATTACTTTATTCCAGTCGTCTGCAGCCAATCCCTGTACTTCCTACAGAATGTCAGTGTGTCCTTGATGTTTTTCTTGGAGAGTCTTCTTTGCTGCCATTCCTGACACCAGGTCAACCTCCAAAATACGGTCTCATTGTGTGTGCAGATGCACTGACACCTGCCTGCTGCCATTTCTGAGCAAGCTCTGCACTGGTGTTAAACATCCCATAAACTGACTCCTTAGGAGACAATCATGGCACTTAGTGGACTTTCTTGTGAGCCCTGAAGCCTTCTTCATAGCAACTCAAAAAACAGATTTTTGTGTACTCACCGTAAAATCGTTTTCGCTTAGCCATCATTGAGGGACACAGGACCATGGGTGTTATGCTGCTTATCCATAGGAGAACACTAAGTAGATGCAAAGATGTTAGCTCCTCCCCTGCAGTATACACCCCCTGGCCCAGCCAGGCTACTTCAGTTTTAGTACACAAGCAGTAGGAGAACAAGTAACAAAAAACGTGAGTGAATACTCATAACAAAAAAGTACTGAGACAGAAAAAAAAGCTAAGGTCCAACAGGGCAAAAGGGAGGGTGCTGTGTCCCCCAATGATGGCTAAGAAAACTATTTTACGGTGAGTACACAAAAATCCGGTTTTCTCTGACGCCTTATTGGGGGACACAGGACCATGGGACGTCCTAAAGCAGTCCATGGGTGGGTAAACAATAAACAATGCAACCCAAGGAATAGGAACCAGTCCCAGATAGTGGAGTACCTATCTCAGTAGGTGCTCCTGGCTATCGTTTGCAGAATTTTCCTACCTAGGTTCGCCTCAGCCGAAGCCTGGTTATGGACTCGGTAATGCTTTGAAACAGTATGTAGGCAAGACCAGGTCGCAGCCTTACACTTCTGTTCCACTGAAGCCTGATGCCTAATGGCCCAAGAGGCGCCAACTGCTCGCGTGGAAGGAGTCCGCAGCCCACTAGGAATGGGCTTGAGTTGCAAGCGGTAGACCTCCTGAATCGCAGAACGAATCCAGCGAGCCGGCATTGCCTATGAAGCTGCCTCTCCTTTCTCAGGCCTTTCAGGAATGACGAACAAGGAGTCTATGTTCCTAAAGGGGCTGTCCTGAGTACGTAATATCTGAGAGCCCTCACAAGGTCTAGCGAATATAGAAACCTTTCCACCCTATGGACTGGGTGTGGACAAAAGGAAGGCAGAACAATGTCCTCGTTCATATGAAACAGGGAAGTAACCTTCGGAAGAAAATCCAGAAGGGGGCGTAGAACCACCTTATCCTGATGAAAGATCAGAACGGGTTCACGGCAAAAGTGCTGCCAGTTGCGAAACTTGTCTGATGGACGTAATCGCCACTAAGAATGTTACCTTCCAGGAGAGAAGAGCAAGAGAAGATTCCTTAAGAGGTTCAAAAGGGGACCTCTGGATACCGTCCAAAACGAGATTGAGGTCCCATGGGTCAAGCGACCGTTTATACAGGGAAACTAGATGGGAAACACCCTTGAGGAAAGTCTTGACTTGCGGATTGCAAGCTAGGCGGTATTGATAGAATATTGAGAGAGATGAAACCTGCCCCTTAAGGGAGCTGATGGCCAACCCCTTTTGACCTGACTGCAAAAAAAAAAATCAAGAATTCTGGGTATCGCCAGAGGCATAGGTTGGACATTAGATTCCCTACACTGGGAAAGGAAAGTTTTCCACGTACGGTGGTAAATACGGGATGAAGCCCGGCTTTCGGGCACTGTACATGGTGGAGATGACCGTGGGAGAGAATCTCGCTCTTGTTAAAATCCAGGTCTCAATGGCCAGGCCGTCAGCTGCAGGGCTCTGGAGTTCTGATGGGAAATGGGCCCTTGAGTCAGCAGGTCTGGGATGCTTACGAGGTGCCATGAGCAATTGTACTAATTCGGCATAATAGGCGCACCTGGGCTAGTCCGGTGCTATTAGTATCACCAGGACTCCTTCTGCCTTGATCTTCCGGATTACTTGCGGCAGCAGGGGCAGAGGCGAAAAACATGTAAGGTAGACGGAAGCGAATTCAGGAGACTAGAGCATCTGCGCCGATGGACTGTGGATCACGTGACCTGACTAAGAACGCGGGTACCTTTGCGTTCAACCTGGAGGCCATTAGATCCACGTCTGGTGAACCCCAGCGAGTGCAGATGTGCGGGAACACTTCTGGGTGGAGAAACCACTCTTCGGCGGCCAGGCCTTGGCGACTTAGAAGATCCGCCGCCCAGTTCTCTACTCCCGGTATGTGTAACGCTGAAAACACAGACCCCCGCCGATTCGGCCCAGGTGAAGATCCTGAGGACCTCGAGATAAGCTGTCTTGCTGCTGGTACCTCCCTGCCGATTGACATAGGCCACAGCTGTTTCATTGTCCAATTGGACCCGAATCAAATGACCTGCTAGCAGAAGGGGGGAATGACCTGAGCGCGAGAAAGATTGCGCTCATTTTTCAGGATGATTTCTGGGAAAGGAAGACTCCTGGGGCGTCCAACGTCCCAAAGCAGTGTGGAGCCAGTATGCTGCTCCCCAGACTAAGAGGCTGGCATCCGTGGTCAGGAGTAGCCAGTCCACTTGGGGGAGAAAAAACTCCCTCTCGATATGGAAGAGGACTGAAGCCACCAGCAAAGCGCATACCTGACTGAAGGTGTCAGGTGAAAAGTTCGTCCAAGGAAAAAGGAGCTCTTGTCCCAGGCAGCTAGAAGCGCAAGTTGCAGTGGGCGGTGGTGTGGCTAAGCGAGCAGCACTGCCTCTATAGCCGCCGCTATCCTACCTAGCACTCTAATACTGAATCGTATGGAGCGAAAGGAGTATGTAGAAGGCAGTGTACCGCTTGTTGTAGAGCGGTCGCCTAGTCTTGAGGGAGAAAGGGTGTCCAGGGACATGCCCAGGGAGGTGACGGATTTTGACGGGACCGGAGATGATTTGACTGGAGTCAGAAGCCGCCCTAATTGGGATAGGGTTCTCACAGATCTGTACGCTGGTTGAGCCCTTGATGAGGAGGTCATCCAAGCAAGGCAGAACAGCCACTCTCATGGCGTGAAGGGCACTCATGGCGGCCGCCATTACCTTTGTTAAGACCCTTGGTGCTGTGGCAGAGCCGAGGGTAGGGCCACAAATGAAAAAAGGCAGAAGTCCTTAACAGCGAAGCGGAGGAATTTTTGGTGAGCTGGAGCGATGGGTATGTGCAGGTAAGCGTCCTTGATAGCTAGGGAGGCAAGGAATTCTCCTTCGACCATAAAGGTAATAATGGACCCTAGGAATTCCATTCTGAATCTCCTTACGTGCACATGTTTGCTCAGGTGTTAGAGGTCCAGGATGGGTCGAACTGACCCGTCCTTTTTTGGGGACCACGAGAGGTTTGAATAGAAGGCCTTGAACCTATCGCCGTCCGGAACAGGTACCATCACCCCCGCCGTTTGGAGGGAGTGGATCGCTGAAGAGAAGGCCTCGCGGTGTTTTGGAGCCTTTGGGGGGGTTTGAGTCCGGAATTCAATGTGTTAACCAGAAGACACAAGGTATCACACCCATTTGTGGTCTAAGGCGGCAGCCCAGATGGAGGAGGACAAAACTCCTCGGTTTTTGTCTAGACTGCCAGGACTCGGTGGACTCGGGGAGGGCTGAGAAGGTCGGGCCCTGCGTGTCTAGTAAAAAACATCCTGGGCTAGAGTTGGGGAAGGGAGGTACTCTTTTTTTTTTTTTTTTGTCTGATGTCACGGGAGGAAAAAAAGAGCCTGTCCAGACGATCGGCAAACCATCGGTCTGGAAAGGAGTACTGTGAGAGGCTTCTAAGAGACAAAGTTCGCTCTCCATTATCAGAACCAGAGGGCCTTACAGATGGCTATGGTATTTGAGGCGGCAATAACTGCGCAGGTAGCAGCGTCGAGGGAGGCCTGCATGAGGTACTCTGCCACCGCAGCAATGTGAACTGTTACATCTGTGAGGGTCTGAGGGAAACTGGTAGTCCTGGTGCCTGTGCGACCCACACGGAAGGGGAGAGGGACCCGCAGCCTCAAGGCGGAGCGATCGAGCTGCTCCACTTCTCTGTCTGTCGGGTCCTTGAAGGAGGATCCATCAAGTAAAAGACAGGAGGGTCCTTCAGGCAGGCGGAAGCCGGGTGAGGGTCCACCGAGGCCGGATCGGCCCAGCCCTTAGAGACAGCTAAGCCAAAGGGGTACTGTGACTACTTGAGATTACAGATACCGAAGCGGCGTCAAAAAACTTTTTTTTGTTTTTTTTTGTTTGAGGTTTCTTCACCCTTTTAAAAGGAGACCGCAGGGTCAGTAGTAGTGGATGGGAGATCTTCCACATTCAGAGTTTTGGTTGATTGCTGCAATAAGCGAGTCCATCGCAGCTTGATCGCTCGGGGAGGTTGAAACCAAGGAATCATCCCGGTACAAACAGGAGCCAACATCTTTGCATCTACTTAGTGTCCTCCTATGGATAAGCAGCATAACACCCATGGTCCTGTGTCCCCCAATAAGGCGTCAGAGAAACATCTCTTTAACCCCTTCAACCCCGGCCACTAAAACACCCTAATGACCGGGCCATTTTTTGCAATTCTGACCAGTGTCACTTTGACAGGTTATAACTCTGGAATGCTTCAACGGATCCTGGCGATTCTGACATTGTTTTTTCATGACATATTGTACTTCATGTCAGTTGTAAATTTAGGCCGATACTTTTTGCGTTTATTTGTGAAAATTTAGGAAATTGTGCGAAAATTTTGCAATTTTTAAACTTTAAAAATTTATGCCCATAAATCTGAGAGATATGTCACACAAAATAGTTACTAAATAACATTTCCCACTTGTCTACTTTACATCAGTGCAATTTTCGAAAGAAATTTTTTTTTCGTTAGGAAGTTAAAAGGCGTCAAAGTTAATCAGCAATTTCTAATTTTTCCAACAAAATTTACAAAATAATTTTTTTTTTAGGGACCACATCACATTTGAAGTGACTTTGAGAGGCCGAGGTGACAGAAAATACCCAAAAGTGACCCCATTCTAAAAACTGCACCCCTCACACTGCTCAAAACCACATCCAAGAAGTTTATTAACCCTTTAGGTGCTTCACAGGAACAAAAGCAATGTGGAAGGAAAAAATGAAAATTTTACTTTTTAAACACAAAAATGTTACTTTAGCCATAAAATTTTCATTTTTACAAGGGAGAAAAGAGAAAGTGCACCCTACAATTTATTGTCCATTTTCTCCTGAGTACGCAGATACCTCATATGTGGTGGAAATCAAATGTTTGGGCACACGGCAGAGCTCGAAAGGGAAGGAGCGCCATTTGAATTTTTGAACGCAAAATTAGCTGCACTCATTAGCGGACGCCATGTCAGGTTTGAAGGCCCCCTGAGGTGCCTAAACAATGGAGCTCCCCAACAAGTGACCCCATTTTGGAAACTAGAGCCCTCAAATAATTTTTCTAGATGTTTGGTGAGCACTTTGAACACCTGGGGGCTTCACAGAAGTTGATAACGTTGAGCCGTGAAAAGAAAAAAAAAAAATTTTTACCACAAAACTGTTGCTTCAACTAGGTAGCTTTTTTTTTCCACAAGGGTATCAGGAAATAATGCACCATAAAACGTATTGTGCAATTTCTCCTGAGTATGCAGATACCTCACATGTGGTGGAAAGTAATTGTTGGGCGCATGGCGTGGCTCAGAAGAGAAGGGCACCATTTGACAGCAAAATTGGTTGGAATCATTAGCGGACGCCATGTCACGTTTTTAGACCCCCCCTATGGTGCCTAAACAGTGGAGCTCCCCCACAAATTACCCCATTTTGGAACTAGACCCCTCAAGGAATTTATCTAGATGTTTAGTGAGCCCTTTGTACCCCCAGGACTGAAAGTTGATAACGTTGAACCGTGAAAATTATTTATTTTTTTTTATTTTTTTTTTAAATTTTTGCAGCAACAAGGTAGCTTTTTTTTTTCTTTTTACAACTGTATCAGGAAAAAAGGCACCATAAAACGTATTGTGCAATTTTTCCCCAAGTACGCAGATACCTCATATGTGGTGGAAATCAATTGTTTTGGCGCATGGCGGGGCTCAGAAGACAAGGAACGCCATTTGACTTTTCAAACGCACAGACGCAGTGCACTGATCGGCCGCTGCAGGAGGCACGGTCGGATGAGATACAAAAAGCGCTGGGGATACGGAAAAAAAAAAAAAAAAAAAAAAGTCACGCCAAAAATTGAGCAGGGATGCTGATCCGCGCTCAGCGGGACGCATGGACAGATGTGATACTTATTTTTCCGTATCCCCGACGCTTTTTGTATCGCATCCGTCCGTGCGTCCCGCCGAGCGCTGATCAGGGATGCACATAACGGATCGGCATCCCTGCTCAATTTTTGGCGTGACTTTTTTTTCCGTATCCCCGATGCTTTTTGTCACGCCAAAAATTGAGCAGGGATACCGATCCGTTATGTGCATCCCTGATCAGCGCTCGGCGGGACGCACGGACTGATGCGATACAAAAAGCATCGGGGATACGGGAAAAAAAGTCCCGCCGAAAACTGACCACGGATGCAGATACGTTATCTGCATTCCTGATCAGCGCTCGGTGGGACGCACGGATGCATGAGGTGTAAAAATGGACAGGGGATAGAGGAAAAAAAAGAAAAAAAAAAATTATACTCACAGTACCCAGAGGATTAGCAGGAGGAACAGCTTTACAGCAGCAGCCAGCAGGCAGGAAGTTGGACAGCTCAGCAGAAGACCCAAGAAGAAGGACCCAGCGATGGAGGCAGATGTGATCGGCGGTGAAGACAGGTAAGAGGACGTCGGGGGAACAGCAGAGGAGGAGGGGGACAGCAGAGGGGGAGGGGGACAGCAGAGGGGGAGGGGGACAGCAGAGGGGGAGGGGGACAGCAGAGGGGGAGGGAGATACCGGAGGAGCTGCAGAATAGAGATCACGGGGGAGGCCGGCAGATTGGGATGTTGGGGGGGCAGATCGGGATGTCGGGGGGGCAGATCGGGATGTCGGGGGGGCAGATCGGGATGTCGGGGGGGCAGATCGCAGGGGGGCGCGGGCAGGGGCATTTAAGGGAGCGCGCAGGAGCAATCACAGGAGCGCGCAGGGGCTGCAAGGCGAGCACAATACTCACCGCTCCTGCTCCGTGACAGCAGCGTTGGCATGGTACCACTAGTACCAGCCAGTGCTGCACGCTGCAGACATGTTGGGGGAGGGTCCCCAGACCAGCACAGGCCTGGGGAGGGCGGCCACCAGCAAATCAAACCGCCCCACTGCACACTGATTGGAGCGATTGCGCGTCATAGCACGATCGCTCCAATCAGTGCTGCAGGGGCTGGGGGCGGCATGTTTGAGATCCACCTATGATCTGCTGTACCTGCTACGGCGTCTCATAGCTGGATCTCACAGTAACGCACTATTTCCGGCATTATTTTTACCGAAATCAGTGCGAAAGATGTGGTTGGTGGTTCAGATTTGAACAGCCAATCACATCGATCGTCGATGGGGGGTGGCGATGCCACCCCCCCTGGGGTGAAGCAAAGGTCCCCTGCTGTAAGAAACAGCAGGGGACATCATTTGAAAGCCGTTGCTATGGCCACGGCAATCAAATGAACTTTAAGCAGTAAAATTACGTCCCTGGTCGTTAAGTCACGTTAAAATAGGACGTAATTTTACTGCCCGCGGTCGTGAAGGGGTTAAAGTTCTTGATGCTCGGATAAATTGTTTATTTAAGAGTAATCTTACACGCAACACCATCCTTGCTTGTTTCCTTGGAGATAATTCTGATTAACAGAAGACGACAAGATTTCAAAACAACATCCTCCTTTCAAAGCAACCAGTCTGCTCATATAACTCAATCAGATCAGCTGCCTTGTCCTCGTTGAGGGTGCGTGCCCACGATCAGTGTTTGCAGCGTTTTGGATGTAGTGTGTTTTCGCTGCGTCCAAAATGCTGTGTTATACAGTACAAGCATAGTGGATGTATTTCTAAAAATCCCGTGCCCACTGTGCTTCTTTTTTCGGCAAAGCGCAGCGAAAACTGACCTGCAGTGCAGCTTTCCAAGCCGCAGCATGTCAATTGTTTGCTGCGGATTTCCATGTGTCCTCCGTAGGGAGAACACAAGGGAGAGACCGCAGCTCACTGAACCCTGATCGTGGGTACAAGCAGCTGCAGTCTCCTGCGGAGAAGACTCGTGGCCCCACAGGTCAGGACCCGCCACGTCCAGGTCCTGATCATGGGCACATACCCTTTCACGTTCTCCTGAGCTAATGAGATCACTGAAATGTTGTTACTTACTATTATTGTGATCAAGTTCATTTTCACAGCAAGGAAAAGACAGTTATATAAAAGTGATCGACTGAATTGCAAAAAAACAATGAAAATCGAGCTAATGCAAATTGCCACTATAAAAATCTAAAGTAACAAAGTTTGTGAAAACCAAAATTGGTGTCACTCAAAACTTTTGGCCACAACTATAGATCGAGAGGTTTTTAAGATTTTGCTACAATTTTTTTTTCCATTATCTGCATATTGGTAACATGTCTATCGATCCAGTGATATAATGACTTTTCCTTCTTGGTGTTCCAATTTCAATATTGATGAATGTATAAATAATTAGCACAAGTATTTAAAGCGAATATGTCAGTAGGATAAACCCCTCTAAGCAGTTAGTTATGGAAAGTTTAACCTTTTTCAGCATAAAGGGATCGAGGCAAAAGAAGGGAATTTTGTTTACTTACCGTAAATTCCTTTTCTTCTAGCTCCTATTGGGAGACCCAGACAATTGGGTGTATAGCTTCTGCCTCCGGAGGCCACACAAAGTATTACACTTTAAAAAGTGTAACCCCTCCCCTCTGCCTATACACCCTCCCGTGCATCACGGGCTCCTCAGTTTTGGTGCAAAAGCAAAAAGGAGGAAACGTATAAATTGGTCTAAGGTAAATTCAATCCGAAGGATGTTCGGAGAACTGAAACCATGAACCAAAAGAACAATTCAACATGAACAACATGTGTAGACAAAAGAACAACCAGCCCGAAGGGAACAGGGGCGGGTGCTGGGTCTCCCAATAGGAGCTAGAAGAAAAGGAATTTACGGTAAGTAAACAAAATTCCCTTCTTTGTCGCTCCATTGGGAGACCCAGACAATTGGGACGTCCAAAAGCAGTCCCTGGGTGGGTAAAAGAATACCTCGATAAAAAGAGCCGAAAAACGGCCCCCTCTTACAGGTGGGCGACCGCCGCCTGAAGGACTCGCCTACCTAGGCTGGCATTTGCCGAAGCATAGGCATGCACCTGATAGTGTTTCGTGAAAGTGTGCAGACTCGACCAGGTAGCCGCCTGACACACCTGCTGAGCCGTAGCCTGGTGCCGCAATGCCCAGGATGCACCCACGGCTCTGGTAGAATGGGCCTTCAGCCCTGAAGGAATCGGAAGCCCAGAAGAACGGTAGGCTTCAAGAATCGGTTCCTTGATCCACCGAGCCAAGGTTGACTTGGAAGCCTGCGACCCCTTACGCTGGCCAGCGACAAGGACAAAGAGCGCATCCGAACGGCGCAGGGGCGCTGTGCGAGAAATGTAGAGCCGGAGTGCTCTCACGAGATCTAACAAGTGCAAATCCTTTTCACATTGGTGAACTGGATGAGGGCAAAAGGAAGGTAAGGAGATATCCTGATTGAGATGAAAAAGGGGATACCACCTTAGGGAGAAATTCCGGGACCGGACGCAGAACCACCTTATCCTGGTGAAACACCAGGAAGGGGGCTTTGCATGACAGCGCTGCTAGCTCAGACACTCTCCGAAGTGATGTGACTGCCACCAGGAAGGCCACCTTCTGCGAAAGGCGTGATAGAGAGACATCCCGCATCGGCTCGAAAGGTGGTTTCTGAAGAGCCGTTAGCACCCTGTTAAGATCCCAGGGTTCCAGCGGACGCTTGTAAGGTGGGACTATGTGGCAAACTCCCTGCAGGAACGTGCGGACCTGCGGAATCCTGGCTAGACGCTTTTGAAAAAACACGGAAAGCGCCGATACTTGTCCCTTGAGAGAGCCGAGAGACAAACCCTTATCCATTCCGGATTGAAGGAAAGAAAGAAAAGTGGGTAAGGCAAACGGCCAGGGGGTAAAACCCCGATCAGAGCACCAGGATAAGAAGATCCTCCAAGCCCTGTGATAGATCTTGGCGGACGTTGGTTTCCTGGCTTGTCTCATAGTGGCAATGACATCTTGAGATAACCCTGAGGACGCTAGGAGCCAGGACTCAATGGCCACACAGTCAGGTTGAGGGCCGCAGAATTCAGATGGAAAAATGGCCCTTGTGACAGCAAGTCTGGTCGGTCTGGGAGTGCCCACGGTTGACCCACCGTGAGGTGCCACAGATGCGGGTACCACGACCTCCTCGGCCAGTCTGGAGCGACGAGGATGGCGTGGCGGCAGTCGGACCTGATCTTGCGCAACACTCTGGGCAGCAGTGCCAGAGGAGGAAATACATAAGGCAGTCGAAACTGCGACCAATCCTGAACTAATGCGTCCGCCGCCAGAGCTCTGTGATCTTGAGACCGTGCCATGAATGCCGGGACTTTGTTGTTGTGCCGAGACGCCATGAGGTCGACGTCCGGTGTTCCCCAGCGGCAACAGATCTCTTGAAACACGTCCGGGTGAAGAGACCATTCCCCTGCGTCCATGCCCTGGCGACTGAGAAAGTCTGCTTCCCAGTTTTCTACGCCCGGGATGTGAACTGCGGAGATGGTGGAGGCTGTGGCTTCCGCCCACAGCAGAATCCGCCGAACTTCTTGGAAGGCCTGACGACTGCGTGTGCCGCCCTGGTGGTTGATGTACGCGACCGCCGTGGCGTTGTCCGACTGTATGCGGATCTGTCTGCCCTCCAGCCACCGATGGAACGCCTTTAGGGCTAGATACACTGCCCTTATCTCCAGAACATTGATCTGAAGGGAGGACTCTGTCGGAGTCCAGGTTCCCTGAGCCCTGTGGTGGAGGAAGACCGCTCCCCACCCTGACAGACTCGCGTCCGTTGTGACTACAGCCCAGGATGGGGGCAGGAATGATTTTCCCTTCGACAAGGAAGTGGGAAGAAGCCACCACTGAAGAGAGGTTTTGGCTGCCAGTGAAAGAGAGACGTTCCTGTCTAGGGACGTCGACCTCCTGTCCCATTTGCGGAGAATGTCCCATTGAAGTGGACGCAGATGAAACTGCGCAAAGGGAACTGCCTCCATTGCTGCCACCATCTTCCCTAGGAAGTGCATGAGGCGCCTCAAGGGGTGTGACTGGGTCCGAAGGAGAGAGTGCACCCCTGTCTGCAGCGAACGCTGTTTGTCCAGCGGAAGCTTCACTATCGCTGAGAGAGTATGAAACTCCATCCCGAGGTAAGTCAGTGATTGGGTCGGTGTCAATTTTGACTTTGGGAAATTTATGATCCACCCGAACCTCTGGAGAGTCTCCAGAGCAATGGTCAGGCTGTGTTGACATGCCACCCGGGAGGGTGCCTTGACTAGGAAATCGTCTAAGTAAGGGATCACCGAGTGGCCCTGAGAGTGTAGGACCGCCACCACGGATGCCATGATCTTGGTGAAGACCCGTGGGGCTGTCGCCAGGCCGAAAGGCAGTGCCACAAACTGAAAAAGTGCATCGGCTCGCTCGGGGGGCAGAGATGTTCTGAAGAAACGAGTCGGAGGACGAGAGCTGAGCTCTATCCTGTAACCGTGCGACAGAATGTCTCTCACCCATCGGTCTTGGACATGTGGCCACCAGGCGTCGCAAAAGCGGGAGAGCCTGCCACCGACCGAGGATGCGGTTTGGGGAGGCCGAAAGTCATGAGGAGGCCGCCTTGGAGGCGGTTCCTCCGGCGGTCTTTGGAGGACGTGACTTAGACCGCCATGCAGAAGAGTTCCTCTGGCCCTTCTCTGACCTGTTGGACGTGGAGGATTGGGACCTGGCTGAGGGCCGAAAGGACCGAAACCTCGATTGAATTTTTCGTTGCTGAGGTTTGTTTGGTTTGGACTGGGGTAAGGACGAGTCCTTACCCTTGGATTGTTTAATAATTTCATCCAATTGCTCGCCAAACAAACGGTCGCCAGAAAATGGCAAACCGGTTAAGAACTGCTTGGAAGCAGAGTCTGCCTTCCATTCGCGTAGCCACATGGCCCTGCGGACTGCCACCGAATTGGCGGACGCTACCGCTGTACAGCTCGCTGAGTCCAGGACGGCGTTCATGGCGTAGGACGAAAAGGCCGATGCCTGAGAAGTCAAAGACACAACTTGCGGAGCAGAGGTACGCGTGACTGCATTAATCTCAGACAGACAAGCTGAGATAGCTTGGAGTGCCCACACGGCTGCAAAGGCCGGAGCAAAAGACGCGCCTATGGCTTCATAGATGGATTTAATCAGGAGCTCTATTTGCCTGTCAGTGGCATCCTTGAGCGATGAACCATCTGCCACTGATACTACGGATCTAGCCGCCAGTCTAGAGACTGGAGGATCCACCTTGGGACACTGAGCCCAACCCTTAACTACGTCAGGGGGGAAGGGGTAACGTGTGTCATTAAGGCGCTTAGTAAAGCGCTTGTCCGGAAATGCTCTGTGCTTCTGGACAGCATCTCTGAAGTTAGAGTGATCGAAAAACGCACTCCGTGTACGTTTGGGAAACCTAAACTGGTGTTTCTCCTGCTGTGAAGCCGACTCCTCTATAGGTGGAGATGGGGGAGAAAGATCTAGCACCTGGTTGATGGACGCTATAAGGTCATTTACTATGGCGTCCCCTTCAGGTGTATCAAGATTGAGAGCAACGTCAGGATCAGAGCCCTGAGCTGCGACCTCCGCCTCATCCTCCAGAGAGTCCTCATGCTGCGACCCCGAACAGCGTGATGAAGCCGGGGAAGGTTCCCAGCGAGCCCGCTTAGCCGGTCTGGGACTGCGGTCCGTGTCGGAGTCCTCCCCGTGGGACCTAGGTGTCACCCCAGGAGCACTCTGCTGCACCGACCGAGAGGGGCCTGGGGGCGATGAACTCACAGTGCCCGGGGCCTGTGTGACCGATCCGGACTGCAAGGCTTCTAGTATCTTAGCAGACCATCTGTCCATAGACTGAGCCATGGATTGTGAAAGCGACTCAGAGAGTTTCTCAGCCAAAACTGCAAACTCTGTCCCTGCCACCTGGACAGTGGAAGCCGGCGGTTCTACCTGAGCCGAGGGTCCCACCAGTGCCCGAGGCTCCGGCTGAGTGAGTGCCACAGGGGCCGAGCATTGCACACAGTGAGGGTAGGTGGAACCTGCAGGTAACATAGCCGCACAAGAGGTACAGGTTGCAAAATAAGCCTGTGCCTTGGCACCCTTGCTCTTTGCGGACGACATGCTGTAGTCTCCTCTGAGAGTGATCACTGAGGGTATATAGCCAAAGAAGGGAATTTTGTTACTTACCGTAAATTCCTTTTCTTCTAGCTCCAATTGGGAGACCCAGACGATTGGGTGTATAGCTACTGCCTCCGGAGGCCACACAAAGTATAACACTAAAAAGTGTAAGGCCCCTCCCCTTCTGCCTATACACCCCCCGTGGGATCACGGGCTGCTCAGTTTTAGTGCAAAAGCAAGAAGGAGGAAAGCCAATAACTGGTTAAACAAATTCAATCCGAAGGAACATCGGAGAACTGAAACCATTCAACATGAACAACATGTGTACCCGAACAAACCAAAAATCCCGAAGGAAACAGGGGCGGGTGCTGGGTCTCCCAATTGGAGCTAGAAGAAAAGGAATTTACGGTAAGTAACAAAATTCCCTTCTTCTTCGGCGCTCCATTGGGAGACCCAGACGATTGGGACGTCCAAAAGCAGTCCCTGGGTGGGTAAATTAATACCTCAAGTTTGGACTGTAAAAACAGCCCTTCCCTACATGGAGGCAACCGCCGCCTGCAGGACTCTTCTACTTAGGCTGGCATCCGCCTAAGCGTAGGCATGCACCTGATGACGCTTGGTGAAGGTGTGCAGACTCGCCCAGGTAGCCGCCTGGCACACCTGCTGAGCCGTAGCCTGGTGCCGTAATGCCCAGGACGCACCCACGGCTCTGGTAGAATGGGCCTTCAGCCCTGATGGAACCGGAAGCCCAGCAGAACGGTAGGCTTCAAGGATTGGTTCCTTGATCCATCGAGCCAGGGTGGATTTGGCAGCCTGCGACCCCTTGCGCTGACCAGTGACAAGGACAAAGAGTGCATCCGATCGGCGCAGGGGCGCCGTGCGGGAAATGTAGATTCTGAGTGCTCTTCACCAGATCCAACAATGCAAATCCATTTCATATCGATGAAATGGATAAGGACAAAAGGAAGGTAAGGAGATATCCTGATTGTGATGAAAAGGGGATACCACCTTAGGGAGAAACTCCGGAATCGGGCGCAGCACTACCTTGTCTTGGTGAAACACCAGGAAGGGAGCTTTGGATGACCACGCTGCTAGCTCGGACACTCTCCGAAGAGACGTGACCGCTACCAGAAAGGCCACTTTCTGTGAAAGTCGAGAAAGTGAAACGTCCCTCAGAGGCTCGAAGGGCGGCTTCTGGAGAGCAATTAGTACCCTGTTCAGATCCCATGGGTCTAACGGCCTCAGTACGGAGGGACAATGTGACAAACCCCCTGCAGGAACGTGCGTACCTGAGGAAGTCGTGCTAGGCGCTTCTGAAAGAATACAGACAGCGCTGGAACTTGTCCTTTAAGGGAGCCGAGCAACAAACCTGTTTCCCAACCAGATTGCAGGAAGGAAAGAAAAGTAGGCAATGCAAATGGCCAGGGAGACACTCCCTGAGCAGAGCCCTAAGGTAAGAATATCTTCCACGTCCAGTGGTAGATCTTGGCAGACGTCAGCTTCCTAGCCCGTCACATGGTGGCAATGACGTCATGAGATAATCCTGAAGACGCTAGGATCCAGGACTCAATGGCCACCCAGTCAGGTTCAGGGCCGTAGGATTCAGATGTAAAACGGCCCTTGGGACAGTAAGTTTGGCCGGTCTGGTAGTGCCCACGGCTGGCCGACCGTGAGATGCCACAGATCCGGGTACCACGACCTCCTCTGCCAGTCTGGGGCGACGAGGATGGCGCGGCGGCAATCGGAGCTGATCTTGCGTAGCACTCTGGGCAACAGTGCCAGAGGGGGAAACACATAGGGTAGCTGGAACTGCGACCCATCCTGAACTAAGGCGCCTGCCGCCAGAGCTCGTTGATCGTAAGACCACACCATGAAACTCGTGACCTTGGTGTTGTGCCTAGACGCCATTAGGTCGACGTCCGGCCTCCCCCGAAGGCCCCAGATTTCCTGAAACACGTCCGGGTGCAGAGACCATTCCCCTGCGTCCATACCCTGGCGACTGAGGAAGTCTGCTTCCCAGTTTTCTACGCCCGGGATGTGAACTGCGGATATGGTGGATGCTCTGTCTTCCACCCACATCAGAGTCCGCCGGACTTCTTGGGAGGCTTGCCGACTGCGTATTCTGCCTTGGTGGTTGATGTATGCTACCGCTGTGGAGTTGTCCGACTGAACTCGGATCTGTTTGCATTCCAGCCACTGCTGGAAGGCTTGCAGGGCAAGATACACTGCTTAGATTTCCAGAACATTGATCTGAAGGGTGGACTCCTGCTGAGTCCACGTACCCTGAGCCCTGTGGTGGAGAAAGACTATTCTCCACCCTGACAGACTCACGTCTGTCGTGACCACCGTCCAGGATGGGGGTAGGAAGGACCTTCCTTTTGACAATGAGGTGGGAAGAAGTCACCACTGAAGAGAGTCCTTGACCGTCTGAGAAAGGGAGACGTTCCTGTCTAGGGACGTCGACTTCCCATCGCTTTGGCGGAGAATGTCCCATTGAAGTGGACGCAGATGAAACTGCGCGAAAGGGACTGCCTCCATTGCTGCTACCATCTTCGCTAGGAAGTGCATGAGGCGTCTTAAGGGGTGTGACTGGCCTTGAAGGAGAGACTGCACCCCCGTCTGTAGTGAACGCTGTTTGTCCAGCGGAAGCTTCACTATCGCTGAGAGAGTATAAAACTCTATGCCAAGATATGTCAGTGATTGGGTCGGTGTCAGATTTAACTTTGAAAAGTTGATGATCCACCCGAAACTCTGGAGAGTCTCCAGCGCAACGTTCAGGCTGCGTTGGCATGCCTCTTGAGAGGGTGCCTTGACAAGTAGATCGTCCAAGTAAGGGATCACAGAGTGACCCTGAGAGTGCAGGACTGCTACCACTGCTGCCATGACCTTGGTGAAAACCCGTGGGGCTGTCGTCAGACCTAAGGGCAGGTCTACGAACTGAAGATGCTCGTCTTCTATAACGAATCGCAGCAAACGCTGGTGCTCTGGAGCAATCGGCACGTGGAGATAAGCATCCTGATGTCTCTTGATGCTAGGAAATCTCCTTGAGACCTTGAGGCAATGACGGAGCGGAGGGATTCCATCCGGAACCGCCTGGTTTACACTGCTTTTTGAGCAGTTTTAGGTCTAGAACGGAACGGAAGAGCCGTCCTTTTTTGGCACCACAACCAGATTGGAGTAAAAACCGTGACCTTGTTCCTGAAGAGGAACAGGGATTATCACTCCTTCTGCCTGCAGAAGAGCATCGGCTCGGTCGAGAGGTGGGGAAGTTCTGAAGAATCGAGCCGGAGGACGAGAACAAAACTCTATCCTGTACACGTGAGACAAAATGTCTCTCACCCACCGGTCTTTGACCTGTGGCAGCTAAATGCCGCCAAAGCGGGAGAGTCTGCCACCGACCGCGGATGCGGAGAGAGAGGGCTGAAAGTCATGAGGAAACCGCCTTGGTAGCGGTTCCTCCGGCTGCCTTCTTTGGGCGTGATTGAGCCCGCCAGGAGTCTGAGCCCCTCTGAGCCTTTTGAGTCCTTTTGGACTAGGAAAATTGGGACCAGCCCGAGCCTGGAAAGGACCGAAACGTCGACTGTCCTTCCTTGGGTTTTGTTTGATCTGGGCTGGTGTAAGGAAGAATCCTTACCCTTGGCCTGTTTAATGATTTCATCCAATCGCTCAGCCAACAGTCTGTCACCAGATAATGGCAAACTGGTTAAGCCCTTTTTGGAAGCAGGAGCTGCCTTCCATTCCCTTAATCCCAAGGGTCTGCGCAAAACCACGGAGTTGGCGTACGCCACCGGCGTACGGCTCGTAGAGTCCAGGACAGCATGAATAGCGTAAGTCGCAATGCATGCGAGGTTAAGGACGCCACCTGCGGCACAGATGTACGTGTGACAGTGTCTATCTGCGCAAGACCAGCTGAAATAGCTTGGAGTGCCCATACGGCTGCGAATGCCGGAGCAAACGACACGCCGATAGCTTCACAGACAGATTTCAACCAGAGGTCCATCTGTCTGTCAATGGCATCTTTAAGTGAAGTCCCATCTTCCACTGCAACTATGGAGGATGGCGCGGCGGAGAAAAGCTTGTCTGGATAAGCGTAGTGTTTCTGGACTGCTCCTCTGAGTCAGAGAGGCCCAAAAAGTACTGAATTTACGCTTGGGATACCTGAAATGGAATTTCTCCTGCTGAAGCTGCCTCCTCCACTGGAGGGGCTGAGGGAGAAATATCCACCAGTGTATTGATGGGCGCTATGAGATCATTCACCATGGCGTCCCATTAGGAGCATCCAGAATGAAAGCGGTCTCAGGATCAGAAACCTGATCAGCTACCTCATCATACAGAGAATCCTCTCGCTGAGACCCTGACCAGTGTGTGAAGTCGAGGGTCTCTCCCAGCGAGCTCGCTTAGGCTGTCTGGGACTGTCGTCCGTGTCAGAGCCTTCAGTCTGGGATGTATGGGACCCCCTTGGAGCACGGATTAGTTCCAACTGAGGGAGACCGGGGAGCCTTGATTCAACAATGCCCATGGTCTGAGTCACCGCCCTGGACTGCAAAGTTGCTAGAATTTTGTTCATAGTCCAAGACATTTTATCAGCAAAAAAACTGCAAACTCTGTCCTCTGGACAGTTTCACAGGTGGCCCTCTCTGGGCCACCACTAGCAGAGACTCTACCCATTAGGGGTTAGTGGAACCTGCCGGTAAAACAGCCTCACGTGCGGTACAGACAGCATAGAAAGTAGAAAGCCTGTGCCTTGGCCCCCTTGCTCTATGCTGACGACATGCTGTTGTCTCCTCAGAGCTATCTAGGGGTATATCGCCAAGAAGCGACCGTACAGCCACAAGTCTCAGCCGCGCCGCAGCCTCCAGCGCGGCAGTTTCCCACAGATAAACTCACTCAGCTAAGCTGCAGTGAGTATAGTCCAAGCGCGCAGCGCTGTTGTCCTCGGCGCACTAACACGCCCAGCAATGCTGGCGTGTGTCTGTGTATGGTCTTGCAAATATAAGTACAAGGATAAAGCACACAAAAAAACACTGTGGCAATAGTGGGGTCAGCACCAAGGTGCTGCTTACCGCCCGCATAAGCGGGTAAGTGGTCGCCAGAATCCCTTTGCTGGGTCTCCCAGAGCCTGTGTCCGTTCTCCAGCTTAGATTGCCTGCAGGAATGGCTGCCGGCGTCCTGTGAAGAGGGGCGGGCCGTGGGCGTGCCCCAGACAAGAGCGGGAAACTGGCGTCCCCCTGTGCCCAGTGAGAGGGCTGGAGTATGTAAATAAGACTCCAGCCCTCGGCGCTGATCATTGTACAGCGTCTCGCCCCTTCCCTGACTGGCAGTGTTGGGGGCGGGAACGAAACGTAACTAGGCCGCAAAAGCCGGGGACTAGATTTATAAGCGCTGCCGTCGTAAAAGCACGGCAGCGCGAAAGTCCCCGGCGCACCACAAGTCTCAGCCGCGCCGCAGCTCCAGCAGCGGCTGGCGCGGTAGTTCCCGACACATAAACTCACTCAGCTAAGCTGCAGTGAGTAAAGCCCAAGCGCGCAGTGCTACTGTCCCCGGCGCACTAACACACCCAGCAACGCTGGAGTGTGTCTGTGCATAGACTGTACGGGGACACAGAGTACCTTAACGTTGCAGGGCCTGTCCCTGACGATACTCCGCTCCATTCCAGCAGGATCTCCGGGTCTGTGGATGGAGCCCGGCCTCAGAGCCTGGAGGCCGGTAAGATCCCACTTCACCAGAGCCCTCAGGGGGATGGGGAAGGAAAGCAGCATGTGGGCTCCAGCCTCCGTACCCGCAATGGGTACCTCAACCTTAACAAACACCGCCGACAAGAGTGGGGTGAGAAGGGAGCATGCTGGGGGCCCTAGTATGGGCCCTCTTTTCTTCCATCCGACATAGTCAGCTGCTGCTGACTAAAACAGTGGAGCTATGCGTGGATGTCTGACCTCCTTCGCACAAAGCTTGAAAACTGAGCAGCCCGTGATCCCACGGGGGGTGTATAGGCAGAAGGGGAGGGGCCTTACACTTTTTAGTGTAATACTTTGTGTGGCCTCCGGAGGCAGTAGCTATACACCCAATCGTCTGGGTCTCCCAATGGAGCGCCGAAGAAAGCAAAACAATGCGGCCGAACAGAAAAAATGTATATGTATATGTATATATTATATTATATTATATTATATTATTATATATATATATATATATACACACACACACACACTTCGGCACCCGAGGGGGGCCAGCACCGGGTAACCGGTGTGGCTTGCCGACCGCCCAAAGCGGTTTTGTGTCCACCAGATTCCCTGCCTGGGCCTCCCAGAGCTGTAGAGCTCGTTCTGAAATCCTCCACCGGCAGAAGTGATTGTAAATATGGCTGCCAGAGTTCTCAGGGGAGGAGGGAGCCGTGGGCGTGACTAAAAGTGCGGGAATCTGGTGCCCCACAGTGCTCAGTGAGGGGGGAGGAGAACACCTAAGTATGCTCCAGCCCTCACTGCCGACGTCCAGTCGACCGTCCCGCCCTTACCCCTGACTGGCAGGCCCGGGGGCGGGAGTTATGGTACTAGGCCGCAGAAGCCGGGGACTAAATTTAATAACGCGGCCGGCAAACAGGCGCGGTCGGCGCGGTAGTCCCGGTCGTCACAAAAAAACAGCAGCCGCTGCAGCGTCTGTAACACAGGCGCTCCATGCACCGTCCCCAAGGGGACACAGAGTACCTTATAGATGCAGGGCCTGTCCCTGATGATACTCAGTCTCCTGTCCGTCAGATTCCCCCAGGGGCTGCGGAGGGAGCCCGGTCCCAGTGAATGGTGACCGGTTAGGATCCCACTTCTCCCAGAGCCTCTAAGGGATGGGGAAGGAAAAACGGCATGTGGCTCCAGCCTTTGTACCCGCAATGGGTACCTCAACCTTAACAACACCGCCGACTTAGTGGGGTGAGAAGGGAGCATGCCGGGGGCCCTGTGGGGGCCCTCTTTTCTTCCATCCGATACAATCAGCAGCTGCTGCTGACTAAAATGGGAGCTTGAGTGAATGTGTGCCTCCTTCAACACAAAGCATAAAACTGAGGAGCCCGTGATGCACGGGAGGGTGTATAGGCAGAGGGGAGGGGTTACACTTTTTAAAGTGTAATACTTTGTGTGGCCTCCGGAGGCAGAAGCTATACACCCAATTGTCTGGGTCTCCCAATGGAGCGACAAAAGAAATAAGGAACATCTAGTTGACAATATACAAGTGTGTCCAACCATATCCTGTCCACCTCCATTAACTTGAGAACGGCAGCAGCTATAGGCATAGAAGTGGTGTCTAGGTATAGTAAAGTAGCCATGCGCTATGCAATGAAACCACCTATAGCGCCACCTGGTGGAGAACAACGGAGTTGGCAGTTTTATCTCGAAAATGGAACGAGATAGAGGAAAAAAAAGTGAATTACAAAGTTGTAGGGCATCATCAATTCAATACGAATCAACACCTTGCATACAGAAATGCTATGATTAGAACGTGTAAAACTCACAAGGCTGCGGACGTGAAGCGATACCTCATGGAGACCTTCCTACAAGTCATTGGGTATGGTGGCTGTGTGGAGTGGCCTCCACACTCACCTGACCTGACCCCATTGGACTTTTCTGTGATGTCACATCAAACAGCAGGTGTATGCGACCCCTCCACCAACATTGCAGGATCTACGACGACGTATCACAGATGCTTGTGCAAACGTGTCACCTACCATATTGTACAATGTGCAGCAAGATACAGTATGCTGTCCAGAGTCCAGTGTGCATTGCAGCTGACGGTGCCCACTTTGACCATCAAAAGTTAAATGAGTGCCATATGCGTGATCAGCATTCAATGTTTGGGGGATGGGGTGGGGGGGGTCATGGGTTTCATATCACAGCATTTCTGTATGCAAGGTGTCGATTCGTATTGAATTGATGATGCCCTACATTTTTTTTATTCACTTTTTCTCTATCTCATTCCGTTTTCGAAATAAAAATGCTAACTCCGTTGTTTTCCACCAGGTGGCGCTATAGGTGGTTTCATTGCATAGGGCATGGCTACTTTACTATACCTAGACACCACTTCTATGCCTATAGCTGCCGCCGTTCTCAAGTTAATGATGGTGGACAGGATATGGGTGGACACACTGTATAACTTAGTGGTTAAACTGTAGCTGGAGGCTCCACACTCCGCATAACAGAGCAAAGTCCAGATCAAGCTTAGCAATTTGCAACTTAGAGCTTACCCTTCTGCCCCGAGACTTGCAATTTCTGGCCATTACAATAAGCCCCGTGTCCCTTTCTGCCAGTGTACATCTTGTCTTCTACACAGCTGTATACGACGCCAAATTCAACCTAAAAGTGGTCAAAAAGAGAAAGTGGCCCATGAAAGAGAACATGCTCCGCTTTGCTTCATAGGTTTATCATGTGGATCCGTCAGAGATAAGTAGGTTTCCAATATTAATATAAAAATGGTGAGCAAAGTTAAGGGTCAAGAGGCGGCTCTTCCCCCGAAAATCTAATAACCTGTCCAGCATTGTGTACAATAAAAAGCATACTTAACCAAATCCCCACAGCTCTTCTAACCTGCCTGGGGTCACTGCTGGTCTCAAAGCTTTCACTTCTAGCGAAATGGGCATGTGGCTGCTGCAGGCAATCACTGACCAAGTGTATGGAAGCAGCGGTCACATGCCCATCACCAGCAGAAGAGGAAATGAGTGGGGGAAGGGGCATTTGTGCAAAATTAGAAAAGAAGCAATGGAGTATCGGTGAGGGGAGTATCTAATTTTGTATATTTTATACAATACCAGACAAGTTATAGGAAACTAAAAATGAACACCTGACAGATTCCCTTTAAACAAGCCAATAAATGAAAAACTGGCTGGACACCATGTAGACGCTTGGTGGTCATGTAAGAGCACTAGCAACAACTAGCAGTAGGGTGGGCCATGTGTCCCGAGGGCTGTGCAATTCTGGTCTATTATATCAAAATGAAGGGAATTTTGTTTACTTACCGTAAATTCCTTTTCTTCTAGCTCCAATTGGGAGACCCAGACAATTGGGTGTATAGCTATGCCTCCGGAGGCCACACAAAGTATTACACTAAAAGTGTAAAGCCCCTCCCCTTCAGCCTATACACCCCCCGTGCTGCTACGGGCTCATCAGTTTTGGTGCAAAAGCCAGAAGGAGGAAAAATTATAACTGGTTTAAAGTAAATTCAATCCGAAGGAATATCGGAGAACTGAAACCATTTAACATGAACAACATGTGTATACAAAAAACAGGGGCGGGTGCTGGGTCTCCCAATTGGAGCTAGAAGAAAAGGAATTTACGGTAAGTAAACAAAATTCCCTTCTTCTTTGGCGCTCCATTGGGAGACCCAGACAATTGGGACGTCCAAAAGCAGTCCCTGGGTGGGTAAATAATACCTCATAATAGAGCCGTAACGGCTCCGTCCTACAGGTGGGCCACTGCCGCCTGAAGGACTTGCCTACCTAGGCTGGCATCTGCCGAAGCATAGGTATGCACTTGATAGTGTTTCGTGAAAGTGTGCAGGCTCGACCAGGTAGCTGCCTGACACACCTGCTGAGCCGTAGCCTGGTGTCGCAAGGCCCAGGACGCTCCCACGGCCCTAGTAGAATGGGCCTTCAGTCCTGAGGGAACCGGAAGCCCCGAGGAACGGTAAGCTTCGAGAATTGGTTCCTTAATCCACCGAGCCAGGGTTGATTTGGAAGCTTGTGTCCCTTTACGCTGGCCAGCGACAAGGACAAAGAGTGCATCCGAGCGGCGCAGGGGCGCCGTACGAGAAATGTAGAGTCTGAGTGCTCTCACCAGATCTAACAAGTGCAAATCCTTTTCACATTGGTGAACTGGATGAGGACAGACGAGGGTAAGGAGATGTCCTGATTGAGATGAAAAGGGGATACCACCTTAGGGAGGAATTCCGGAACCGGACGCAGAACCACCTTGTCGTGGTGAAAGACCAGGAAAGGAGCTTTGCATGATAACGCTGCCAACTCAGACACTCTCCGAAGTGAGGTGACTGCTACTAGAAAAACCACTTTCTGCGAAAGGCGTGCGAGCGAAATATCCCTCATTGGCTCGAACGGTGGTTTCTGAAGAACCATCAGCACCCTGTTCAGATCCCAGGGTTCTAACGGACGCTTGTAAGGAGGGACGATGTGACAAACCCCCTGCAGGAACGTACGTACCTGTGGGAGTCTGGCCAGGCGCTTCTGAAAAAACACAGAGAGCGCAGAGACTTGTCCCTTAAGGGAGCCAAGCGACAAACCTTTTTCCAATCCGGATTGAAGAAAGGACAGAAAAGTGGGCAAGGCAAAAGGCCAGGGAGAAAACCCCTGAGCAGAGCACCACGACAGGAATATTTTCCACGTCCTGTGGTAGATCTTGGCGGACGTTGGTTTCCTAGCCTGTCTCATAGTGGCAATGACCTCTTGAGATAATCCTGAAGACGCTAGGATCCAGGACTCAATGGCCACACAGTCATGTTGAGGGCCGCAGAATTCAGATGGAAAAACGGCCCTTGAGACAGCAAATCTGGTCGGTCTGGCAGTGCCCACGGTTGACCGACCGTGAGATGCCACAGATCCGGGTACCACGACCTCCTCGGCCAGTCTGGAGCGACGAGGATGGCGCGGCGGCAGTCGGCCCTGATCTTGCGTAACACTCTGGGCAACAGTGCCAGAGGAGGAAACACATAAGGGAGCTGAAACTGCGACCAATCCTGAACTAAGGCGTCTACCGCCAGAGCTCTGTGATCTTGAGATCGAGCCATGAATGTTGGGACCTTGTTGTTGTGCCGTGACGCCATTAGGTCGACGTCCGGCATCCCCCAGCGGCAACAGATCTCCTGAAACACGTCCGGGTGAAGGGACCATTCCCCTGCGTCCATGCCCTGGCGACTGAGAAAATCTGCTTCCCAATTTTCTACGCCCAGGATGTGAACTGCGGATATGGTGGATGCTGTGTCTTCCACCCACAGCAGAATCCGCCGGACTTCCTGGAACGCTTGCCGACTGCGTGTCCCACCTTGGTGGTTGATGTAAGCCACCGCTGTGGAGTTGTCCGACTGAATTCGGATCTGCTTGCCTTCCAGCCACTGCTGGAACGCTTTTAGGGCAAGATACACTGCCCTGATCTCCAGAACATTGATCTGAAGTGAGGACTCTTGCTGAGTCCACGTACCCTGAGCCCTGTGGTGGAGAAAAACTGCTCCCCACCCTGACAGGCTCGCGTCCGTCGTGACCACCGCCCAGGATGGGGGTAGGAAGGATTTCCCGTTCGATAATGAGGTGGGAAGAAGCCACCACCGAAGGGAAGCTTTGGTTGCTTGAGAGAGGGAGACGTGCCTGTCCAGGGACGTCGGCCTCCTGTCCCACTTGCGTAGGATGTCCCATTGAAGAGGACGTAGGTGAAACTGCGCGAAAGGGACTGCTTCCATTGCTGCCACCATCTTCCCCAGGAAGTGCATGAGGCGCCTCAAGGGGTGTGACCGACCTTGAAGGAGAGATTGCACCCCTGTCTGTAGTGAACGCTGTTTGTCCAGAGGAAGCTTCACTATCGCTGGAAGAGTATGAAACTCCATGCCAAGATATGTCAGCGATTGGACCGGTGTCAGATTTGACTTTGGAAAATTGATGATCCACCCGAAACTCTGGAGAATCTCCAGAGTAACGTTGAGGCTGTGTTGGCATGCCTCTTGAGAGGGTGCCTTGACCAGCAGATCGTCTAAGTAAGGTATCACAGAGTGACCCTGAGAGTGTAGGACCGCAACTACTGTAGCCATGACCTTGGTGTCGCCAGGCCGAACGGCAGTGCCGCGAACTGAAGGTGTTCGTTTGCTATGGCGAAGCGCAAGAAGCGCTGAAGCTCTGGAGCAATTGGTACGTGGAGATAAGCATCCTTGATATCGATCGATGCTAGGAAATCTCCTTGGGACATTGAGGCGATGACGGAGCGGAGGGATTCCATCCGGAACCGCCTGGTCCTTACGTGTTTGTTGAGCAGTTTTAGGTCCAAAACAGGACGGAAGGACCCGTCCTTCTTTGGAACCACAAACAGGTTGGAGTAGAAACCGTGACCCTGTTGCTGAAGAGGAACCGGGACCACCACTCCTTCTGCCTTCAGAATGCCCACCGCCTGTAGAAGAGCCTCGGCTCGCTCGGGAAGCGGAGATGTTCTGAAGAATCGAGTCGGAGGACGAGAGCTGAACTCTATCCTGTAACCGTGAGACAGAATGTCTCTCACCCAACGGTCTTTTACTTGTGGCAGCCAGGTGTCGCAAAAGCGGGAGAGCCTGCCACCGACCGAGGATGCGGTGTGAGGAGGCCGCAAGTCATGAGGAAGCCGCCTTGGTAGCGGCACCTCCGGCGGTCTTTTTAGGGCGTGATTTAGACCGCCATGCATCGGAGTTCCTCTGATCCTTCTGAGGCCTTTTGGACGAGGAGAATTGGGACCTGCCCGCACCCCGAAAGGACCGAAACCTCGACTGTCCCCTCCTCTGTTGGGGTGTTTTTGGTTTGGCCTGGGGTAAGGATGTTTCCTTTCCCTTGGATTGTTTGATGATTTCATCCAATCTCTCACCAAACAAACGGTCGCCAGAAAATGGCAATCCAGTTAAGCACTTTTTGGAAGCCGAATCTGCCTTCCATTCCCGCAGCCACAAGGCCCTGCGTATTGCCACCGAATTGTCGGCTGCAACCGCCGTACGGCTCGCAGAGTCCAGGACAGCATTGATAGCGTAGGACGCAAATGCCGACGTTTGAGAGGTTATGGACGCCACCTGCGGCGCAGACGTACGTGTGAGTGCGTCAATTCGCGCCTGACCAGCTGAGATAGCTTGGAGTGCCCATACGGCTGCGAATGCTGGAGCAAAAGACGCGCCGATAGCTTCATAGATGGATTTCAGCCAGAGCTCCATCTGTCTGTCAGTGGCATCCTTGAGTGAAGCTCCATCTTCCACTGCAACTATGGATCTAGCCGCCAGTCTGGAGATCGGAGGATCCACCTTGGGACACTGAGTCCAGCCCTTGACCACGTCAGGGGGGAAAGGGTAACGTGTATCCTTAAGGCGCTTTGAAAAAACGCTTATCTGGACAAGCTCGGTGTTTCTGGACTGCCTCTCTGAAGTCAGAGTGGTCCAGAAACATACTCTTTGTACGCTTGGGAAACCTGAAACGGAATTTCTCCTGCTGAGAAGCTGACTCCTCCACTGGAGGAGCTGAGGGAGAAATATCCAACATTTCATTGATGGACGCAATGAGATCATTCACTATGGCGTCCCCATCATGAGTATCAAGGTTGAGAGCGGCTTCAGGATCAGAATCCTGATCAGCTACCTCCGCTTCATCATACAGAGAGTCCTCTCGCTGAGACCCTGAACATTGTGATGATGTCGAGGGGATATCATAGCGAGCTCGCTTAATTGGTCTGGGGCTGCGGTCCGTGTCAGAGACCTCACCCTGGGATCCATGAGACACCCCGGGAGGACATTGCTGTTCCAACTGAGGGGGACCAGGGGGCAATGATTCCACAGTGCCCCTGGCTTGAGATGCCGGCCTGGACTGCAAGGCTTCTAATATCTTAGCCATAGTCTCAGAAAGTCTATCAGTAAAAACTGCAAACTCCGTCCCTGTCACCTGGACAGTGTTAACAGGTGGATCTCCCTGGGTCACCCTTAGCAGAGGCTCCGGCTGAGAAAGTGCCACAGGGGCCGAGCATTGCACACAATGAGGGTCAGTGGAACCTGCCGGCAGTATAGCCGTACATGCTGCACAGGCAGCATAGTAAGTCTGTGCTTTGGCACCCTTGCTATTTGTGGACGACATGCTGTTGTCTCCTCTGAGCAATACAGGAGGGGATATAGCCAAAAATCAATTGTGCACCATACAGTGTAAAGTATAGACTATAATCAATAAACTATAAATACACTTCTGCACTAGTGGGGCCAGCACCACAGGTGCTGCTTACCGCCCGCGCAAAGCGTTTGTGTGGGCACCAGAATTCCTGCCTGGGTCTCCCTGAGCTTGTCTCTCCTCTCCAGCGTTAGCAGAGCTGAGAGGAATGGCTGCCGGCGTCCTGAGGAGAGGAGGGAGCCGTGGGCGTGACCCAGAAAAGTGCGGGAACTGGTGCCCCACTGTGCAGAGTGAGGGGGGTGGAGTATGCAAAGCATGCTCCAGCCCTCAGTGCTGCCGTCCTGTACAGCGTCCCGCCCTTCCCCTGACTGGCAGGGCTGGGGGCGGGAAGAAAGAGAGACTAGGCCGCAGAAGCCGAGTAATAAGAGTAATAAGCGCGGCCGCCGTATAAGCGCGGTCGGCGCGGAAGTCCCCGGCGCACTAACAGTCCCAGCCGCGCCGCAGTGATCTCATGGCAGCGGCGGTCAGCGCGGCAGTCCCCCTACACAAATACACTCAGCGACGCTGAGTGTATAGTGGCACACATGCAGCCAGCGCTGCTGTCCCCGGTGCACTAGCACACCCAGCAATGCTGGAGTGTTGCTGTGCGCAGTCCCCACGGGGACACAGAGTACCTCCAAGTAGCAGGGCCATGTCCCTGAACGATACTTGGCTCCTATCCAGCAGGGTCCTCAGGAGCTGTGGATGGAGCACGATCTCCTGTGCCTGGAGACCGATGGGATCCCACTTCACCCAGAGCCCTAATTGAGGGATGGGGAAGGAAAGCAGCATGTGGGCTCCAGCCTCCGTATCCGCAATGGATACCTCGACCTTAACAACACCGCCGACAAGAGTGGGGTGAGAAGTGAGCATGCTGGGGGCCCTGTCATGGGCCCTCTTTTCTTCCATCCGACATAGTCAGCAGCTGCTGCTGACTAAGCTGTGGAGCTATGCGTGGATGTCTGACCTCCTTCGCACAAAGCATAAAAACTGATGAGCCCGTAGCAGCACGGGGGGTGTATAGGCTGAAGGGGAGGGGCTTTACACTTTTAGTGTAATACTTTGTGTGGCCTCCGGAGGCATAGCTATACACCCAATTGTCTGGGTCTCCCAATGGAGCGCCAAAGAAATAGGCCTTTTTTATTTATTTATAAGGGGTATTCCCATCTCCAACATCCTATCCTAATACGTAGTAGGCCTAATATTAGCAAATACCTCCAACTAGAAATGTAGTATAGTTCTCCTGATTCACTATGTCACATACCTCATGTGCAGGGCATTGCAGGACCTTAGGTATCCATGGTTACGACCACGCATATAGTCAGTTGCTCCTGGTCATAGCCATAGATACTGAAGGTCTTGCAATGCCCTGCACATGAAGTAAGACATAGTTAATCAGGATAATTATACTGTCTAATTGGAGGCAATTGCTAATATTATTATACTTACTACGTATTGGAATAGGATCTTGGAATACCTCTTTAAACGTTACTACAAACAGGGTACTCGTGAATGTTCAGCTGTTTAAAAATCACAGCCAACTTTTAAGTAGGGGTGTAAAGAACTGAATTCATAAAAATAAAAATAAATAAAAATAAATTAATAATAATAATAATAATAATAATAATAATAATAATAATAATAATAATAATATTCCTGACTTTGGCTGCTATATGAAGTTTACATGTGGGATTTGACCCCAAAAAATCTTGCAGGAGTGAGGACCTACTAGTAAAATACAATACTGAAAGACATAACATTTCAGACACAGGGACGTAACAAAGAATCTCAAGTACTTCAAGTCTGCCCACCTGCTTCTCCACTGCAAAACCGATTGATACGGCCACAAAGGGAAACCTTGAAACACAAGAACAGACAACGCCATTTAATAATATGTGTGGAGCGTCACATCTACAGATGCACATAATCCGCCATGCTATATCCATTCTAGTAATATCCAGGGAGCTGGGATTGTTCTATTAACTCCTAAGTAGAGATGAGCGAACCGGTCCCGGTTCGGCTCGAGGTCGGTTCGCCGAACGGAGGTCCCGTTCGAGTTCGGCTCGTCGAACGTTCGACGAACCGAACTCGAACTGCATAGGAAACAATGGCAGGCAATCACAAACACAGAAAAACACAACGAAAACACCCTCAAAGGTGTCCAAAATGTGACAAACAACTCACAACACATGGGAAAGTGACAAGGACATATACTCATGCGAAAACAAAACAGCTGGACAAGGAAAAAGAGGAGGACACACAGATATAGGCATGGCACGCCCTTCTAAAATCATGTAAAACACCGCAAGGTGACTCCAAGCGTAGTCTCCCTTTTTTTCCAAAAATTGGGCCCCACACACACCCACCCATTCAGTGGCAGCAGTTGTGCCCCAGTTGTACAATTCACAGCTAGATTTGCATCAAGCACATTCAAAAATACGCCATAATTAACCGTCCCCAGGATGACACCGGGGTAGGTAGCAAAGTCTTTCCTGATCCCAGCTCTGTTCATCTTGTCTTCTTTTAAAAACAATGTAAGCAAGGGTTACTCCAAGCGGAGTCTCCCTTTTTTCCAAAAATTGGGCCCCACACACACCCACCCCTTCAGTGGCAGCAGTTGTGCCCCAGTTGGACACTTCACAGCTACATTTGCATCAAGCACATTCAAAAATACGCCATTCTTATCCGTCCCCAGGATGACACCGGGGTAGGTAGCAAAGTCTTTCCTGATCCCAGCTCTGTTCATCTTGGCTTCTTTTAAAAACACAGCAAGCAAGGGTTACTCCAAGCGGAGTCTCCCTTTTTTCCAAAAATTGGGCCACACAGACACCCACCCCATCAGTGGCAGCACTTGGGCCCTAGTTGCAAACAGGATGTTTTGATTTGCATCAAGCACATTCAAAAACATGCCATAATTAACCGTCCCCAGCATGACACCGGGGTAGGTAGATAAAGTCTTTGCTGACCCATGACTTGTTCATCTTGGCTTCTTTTAAAAACAATGTAAGCAAGGGTTACTCCAAGCGGAGTCTCCCTTTTTTCCAAAAATTGGGCCCCACACACACCCACCCATTCAGTGGCAGCAGTTGTGCCCCAGTTGTACAATTCACAGCTAGATTTGCATCAAGCACATTCAAAAATACGCCATAATTAACCGTCCCCAGGATGACACCGGGGTAGGTAGCAAAGTCTTTCCTGATCCCAGCTCTGTTCATCTTGGCTTCTTTTAAAAACAATGTAAGCAAGGGTTACTCCAAGCGGAGTCTCCCTTTTTTCCAAAAATTGGGCCCCACACACACCCACCCATTCAGTGGCAGCACTTGGGCCCTAGTTGCAAACAGGATGTTTTGATTTGCATCAAGCACATTCCAAATACACAAGCATTTACTCTCCCCAGGATGACACAGGGGTAGTAAATTCCTTGTGGATCCATGACTTGTTCAATTTGATGAACGTTTGTCTGTCCACATTGTCACTGGACAGACGCGTGCGCTTATCTGTCAGCACACACCCAGCAGCACTGAAGACACGTTCAGAGACAACGCTGGCAGCTGGACACGACAAAATCTCCAAGGCGTAAGTTGCGAGCTCTGGCCATTTTTCTAGGTTTGAAGCCCAAAAGGAGCAAGGCTCCAGTTGCACAGTCATGGCATCGATGTTCATTTGGAGATACTCCTGTATCATCCTCTCCAGCCGTTGACTATGTGTCAGACTTGTTGTCTCTGGTGGCCTTGCAAAAGAGGGTCTAAAAAAATTATGAAAAGATTCCATAAAATTGCTGTTACCAGCACCAGATACGGTCCTACTGGTACGGGTAGACTGTTGAAGATGACGAGACCGTCCCATGTTTGTCAAGTTACAACTGGGAGAATCACTCCCTTCACCTGCACGGTTGTTTGGTGGAAAAGCCAAGCTAAGATCGAGTAACAGCTTCTGCTGATACTCCTGCATACGTGCGTCCCTTTCTATGGCTGGAATTATGTCACAAAATTTGGACTTGTACCGGGGATCTAATAATGTGGCAATCCAGTAGTCATCATCACTTCTAATTTTGACAATACGACTGTCATGTTGGAGGTAGTGCAACAAAAAGGCACTCATGTGTCTTGCGCAGCCATGCGGACCAAGTCCATGCTGTGTTTGTGGCATAGAGGTGCTACCCGTTCTTTCTTCCTCTGACATCTGACCCCAACCTCTTTCAACTGAAATTTGACCAAGGTCTCCCTCATCCGCTGAGTCTTCCATGTCCATGGACAGTTCGTCCTCCATTTCTTCATGTTCTCCTGCACCTTGCTCAACATTTCGCCTGCTACTATGCGCCCTTGTCGATCCCTGTCCCCCATGGTCCCATGCCTGCTGCGTTGGTGATGATGAACGTCTGGACCTTGGTGATGTTGTTGTCCCTTGCGCATATGAATCCTCCTGTAGTTCCTCCCCTTCATGTTGTCCCACCCCCTGACTCCGAATAGTGTTTAGCGTGTGCTCCAGCATGTAAATGACTGGAATCGTCATGCTGATAATGGCATTGTCAGCGCTAAACATATTCGTCGCCATGTCGAAACTGTGCAGAAGGGTGCATAGGTCCTTGATCTGAGACCACTCCATCAGGGTGATCTGCCCCACCTCTGCATCTCGTTGGCCCAGGCTATACGTCATGACGTATTGCACCAGGGCTCTGCGGTGCTGCCACAGTCGCTGTAACATGTGGAGAGTTGAATTCCAGCGTGTCGCCACATCGCATTTCAGGCGATGAACCGGCAGGCCGAAAGACTTCTGGAGCGATGCAAGTCGCTCTGCTGCGGCGCTTGAACGGCGGAAGTGAGCAGACAGTTTTCGTGCCCTGTTCAGAAGGCCATCTAGGCCGGGATAGTGTGTTAAAAATTGCTGGACGACAAGGTTCAACACGTGAGCCATACAAGGTACGTGTGTCACCTTGCCCAGGCGAAGGGCCGCACCCAGGTTTGCAGCATTGTCGCACACGGCCTTACCAGGCTGCAGGTTGAGTGGAGACAACCATTTATTAAACTCGGACCGCAGAGCTGACCACAACTCCTCAGCTGTGTGACTCTTATTCCCAAGACATGTCAAGCTAAAGACCGCCTGATGCCGTTGCGCTCTGCTGCCAGCATAGTAATGAGGCGTGCGTGATTCCTTCTGCGCAGTGAGAACGCTGGTGGCCTGACCAGGCAGGCTTGGGGCGGAGGTGGAGGACCCAGATGAGGTGGAGGATGCAGAAGCAGTGGCGGAACTAGGACAGACAGAGGATTGACACACAAGTCGTGGGGACGGCAAGACTTGTGCAGCAGACCCTTCACCATCTATCACCATAGTTACCCAGTGCCCAGTCAGCGACATGTAACGTCCTTGTCCATGCTTACTGGTCCAAGTATCGGTGGTGAAATGCACCCGTTCACACACAGAGTTTCTCAAGGAAGCGGTGATGTTGTGTGCGACATGCTGGTGTAGCGCGGGCACACCTTTCTTAGAGAAGTAGTGGCGACTAGGCATCTGGTACTGGGGCACAGCGACAGACATAAGGTCTCTAAAATCCTGTGTGTCCACTAGGCGGAAAGGCAGCATTTCGGTAGCCAACAGCTTACAGAGGGATAGAGTCAACCTCTTAGCTTTGTCATGGGTCGGAGGAAGTGGCCTTTTATTTGACCACATCTGAGGGACAGAGATCTGGCTGCTGTGTGTAGACGGTGTTGAGTAGGGTGTCCCTGGAAAAATGCAGGTTTGTGAGGAAAGTGCAGGCGGAGACATGATGTTGCCTTCATCCAACGTTGGTGCTATCGATGTCTGAGAGAGCTGTACACACTCACTTGTTTCCCCTTCCAAACCAACTGACGACCTACCAAGCAAACTGCCTGTTGCGGTTACAGTGGTGGAAGTTGTGCGTGGAAAAACAGGTGTGACAGCTGTCCCCACAGTCCTAGAAGATGAAGAGCGCGCGGATGCACTGGAAGGGGCAGGCCGTGGATGGTTCGCTCCGCTAGGCCGCATTGCAGCACAGTGAGCTTCCCACCGGGACCTATGATATTTATTCATGTGACGATTCATGGAAGAAGTTGTCAAACTGCTGAGGTTTTGACCTCTACTAAGAGAATCATGACAAAGTTTACAGATCACATAATTTGGGCGATCTTTTGCTATGTCAAAAAAGGACCAGGCTAGGCAAGGCTTAGAGGCCATGCGACCTGTTGATCCACCCCGAATAATGCTCATAGGCAGAGTGGTGGCTGAGGATGCAGTTGTAGACGTGCTACCAGTGCTCCGACTCTGTCCAGGAAGGCGCAAGGTAACTTCGTCGTCGGTTGCATCCTCCTCCACCGCCTCTGTTGACCTCCTCGAGTGCCTGACTGGGGGTTGACAGTAGGTGGGATCTAGAACTTCATCATCAATTGTTGTGTTTGCACTCCCCTCCCCCTCAGACCGAGCCTCTTCTTGCCCTGACCGAATATTTAAGTTGTCATCCCAATCGGGTATCTGCGTCTCATCTTCATCAGTATGTTCCTCATTGTCTATAACCACAGGTGTTACAGTTTGTGACAAAGGGTCAACATTATGCTCAGAAACTTGGTCCTCACGGCCTGAATCAGAGTCACAAAGGTTCTGGGCATCACTGCAGACCATTTCCTGTTCTGTACTCACTGTAGCTTGGGAGCAGACCTCTGATTCCCAGGCTATAGTGTGACTGAACAGCTCTGCAGACTCAGCCATCTCAGTTCCACCATACTGTGCAGGGCTGATGGAGACTTCAGAGCTGGGAGAAATCAAGTGTGATTGGGATGACAACTCAGAGGACTGGTGTTTTTTGGATGCGGTACTTGAAGTGGCTGAGAGGGCACTAGTTGGACCACTTGAGATCCATTCAAGCATTTTCCTTTTTTGCCCATCATCTACCTTTCTTCCTGTTGTTCGTGTCCGTAAAAAAGGGAGCACATCGGATTGTCCACGGTAAGTAGTAGACATCTTACTTTTGCTGGTAGATGGTCTATCTTCAGCAGATGATAATGGAGCTTTGCCACCTTCCCCACAGACAAAACCTTTTTTGCCTTTTCCACCACGCCTCTTCCCCTTTCCACCAGCATCTGTCATTTTGCCACTCATGTTGATTGCGACAAGATTGTGGACTGAAAATGTGGTAGTAAAAATTGAGAGGTGGTGAAGATTGCAGTGGTGGTCTAGCTTTATTAACAGCAGAATAATAAAGAATAAATATCCCTGACAATGCAACTACGGCCCTTAAACTGGCAGCAAAAATTGCTAGTATAATGGCTTAGTTATATGAGTTGGAGTGTGCAACGCAGGCAGATGCGCTCTGCAAATGTCTTTGCACTAGTGGGACTATAGCAAAGTCCAATAGCCACAGATAGGATGCCACTAGGTACACTGAGTGTTTGCTAGTATAATGGCTTAGTTATAATGAGTTGGAGTATGCAGAGGACACGAGGGTACAGTGCCAGGATTTTGGGGCTCTGGGTAGAGGAATGGAAGCCTGCCTTTCTATCCCTCCTAATAGGGAAATGCAGGGAGGAAATCCCTGACCTTGGCTACACAGACGCTGGCGCTGTTTTCAGGACCTGTCACCTTAACTCTGACCCTGCCGGTTTGAGCCCTTAAAAGGACTGCTATAAAGTGCTCTCCCTAAGCTGTCTAACGCTGTGTATGCAGCGCATACAGCTGTATCGGCGATAGGACTCAGGAGGACGGAGCTGCGACAGTGATGTCTGACACCAAAGACGCAGAAGGCAGATAATGGCGTCCTGGAAGAAAATGTCCGGTTTTATAATGCAGGGACATGTGACATGGACATCCTATCACACATGCCGTTGCTTCTCTGGCTCAAAGTCCACTTAGCTGTGTGTGTGTCTGGGATTGGCTGACATGCTGGCCCGCCCCACAAGACACGCGCGCTTAGGGAAGGAAGACAAGAAAAAAAAAAAAAAAATGGCGATCGCCATTATAGAAACAGCAGTGATCTGAAGGCGCTGTTCACGCACACTATACACTGAAATGTCATAATAGTGTGATTCACAGAGTGACTTACACTATTACAGCAGAAACCAAGCTAGGATTTAGCTGTTTTTTTGCTGCTAGAACCGTTCTCGAACGTTTCTAGAACTATCGAGCTTTTGCAAAAAGCTCGAGTTCTAGTTCGATCTAGAACAGGCACCAAAACCACTCGAGCCTAGAACTGGAGAACCACGAACCACGAACCGCGCTCAACTCTACTCCTAAGCAACCACATTATTTTGGATTTTAATGAACGAACAATTATTACTGGCATTTTCTATTGTCTCAATCCACGGGGCATAAAATTTGATCCCCTCTCACAATGTACTAGTTATAAGAGGGCCTGATTTTTGTGGGAGGAGTTGTACTTATTGTTTTTTCTAGCACATTATAAATCATTTTTTGTTGTTGACAGGTTTAAAGAAAGAAAAAAATCTGCCATTTTCTTTATTTTTATAAATTCATACATGACAGTAAAAATAACACTTATATGGGATGGAATGAATACGGCGCCAAAGATGTATGCTTTATAAATACATGTTATGGGGGGGAATGGTGAAAATTAAATTTTTCCTTTGACATAGTCATCTTTAAAATGTGGGGGGAATCCAAATTTGTGGGGGCAGCTTATGTTACTCTGAGTCGCAGTTTTTATTTACAGCAATATGGGGTGCATAAATTGCTTATTAACCTTTAATAGTAGAGAGGGCTAAGCGCTGTAGGCCGCTCAATGATGGGCACGAGTAGCACTTCATTCTCATTAAAAAAGATATTCCCATTTCCAAGATCCTATCCTAATATGTAGTAGGTGTAGTAATAATAATAATAATAATAATAATAATAATAATAATAATAATAATAAATAATAAATAATAGTAATGTTAATAGTAGTAAATACTTCCAATTAGAAATGTAGTATCGTTGTCCTGATTAGCTATGTTGTATACCTCATGTGCAGGGCATTGCAGTTAGGTATCCATGGTTACGACCACTCATAGTGACAGTTGCTTGCGGTCATAACCATGAATACCTAAGCTACTGCGATGCTGTGCACATGAGGTAAGCGACATAGCTAATCAGAACTATACCACATTTCTATTTGGAGGTATTGGCTTATAATATTATTATTATCACTGCTACATATTGAAATAAAATCTTGGGAGATAGAAATACTCCTTTAAATAACGCTCTGAACCTGTCAGGTGCAATATGCACCCAGAACCACAAGCAGTCCTGAGTGTATATTGCCAAGCCCTGCCTAACTGTCCCTGTATACACTAGCATAGATAAAGAGATCTTTAGAGAAAGTATTTCTAAAGATCTTTTACCGTATGCTAATGAGCGAGGGGACTAGTCTCCTGGGTGTTAGTTCCTCGGCCAGTTGCCCCCATTAGCATATTAGGACGAAGCTTCTCAAGATCATCTCACCTCGCTGCTGCCATCGCGTCCGACGGGGGATTTTGGCTCAGTGCGCATGACCCCGGAGTTTGGGTCATGAGCACTACTTCAGTTTGAAGCCAGGACGCGTACACCCGGCTTCATAGTGCGCATGACCCAAACTCCGGAGTCATGAGCACTAAGCCAAAATCCCTCGTCTGATGCGGTGGCAGCGGAGAGGTGAGATCATCCTGTGACGCTGCGTACCAACATGCTAACTGGGGCGACTGGCCGAGGAACTAACGCCCAAGGGGCTTGTGCCCTCGCTCATTAGCATACGGTAAAAGATCTTTAGAAATCCTTTTTCTAAAGATCTCTTTATCTAGGCTAGTGTATACAGGGACGGTTAGGCAGGGATTAGCAATATGCACACAGAACTGCTCGTGGTACTGGCTGCATATTACACCTGACAGGTTCCCTTTAATACAAGATTACCCGAGTATGAACGATGACATAAAATGCAGCTTCCAGGTATTCGTCTGACTACAGCTATCCTCCATACTAGCACAAGACGCCAAACCTGGCACTGATTGCTTTTCCACATTACAAATTGATGTAACTGCAGACGCAATTTCTCTAAAAATACCGGCCAGCCTCATCTATGACAAGGGCCTTGTGAAAATATTTTTATAAAACTGCTACCCTTAAAGCAGACCAGTCACCAAATTTCACAATACAAACAGCATTTGTGTGTGCACTTTTGCTTCTTCCAATAGTCATAGCCTTTTCATTCTTGTGTACGTACATAGCCATGAAGGATTTTCTTTGTGGGATGAGTTGTACTTTTGATTGACGTTAGTATACCATAAAAGTGCCCCAGTCTGAGCCTTGTGCTCCTTGGCTCAAGTAAGAAGTGTCCCATCTCTGGTGTAAAGCCCCCACTGACTACAAAGTGTATTGATTAAAACGCCAAATTATTGATCATATCTTTCCTTATTTCCCTAGCCCGTGTCTATAGACGCCTTAAATCACAACTTTACCTGTGAACAAAATTAGTTGTGCCATCGATGGGATCGATAATCCACGTTGCGTTGTCGGTCAGTGTGCTCCCCTGACCTGCGGCCACAGATTCCTCTCCAATAAAACTGCAACAAATAAATTAAACATTTCCATCACTTGTCATGCATCACAAATTAATGGAGGGAAAGTCAAGCATAATATATTATCTTTGGCCTTCCAAATCCATAGAAATGGCATTGCAATTAAAGGGATTGTCCAGGCTTATCACATAAGCCTGCAATCACACTAAGGGGTACTTTGCACGTTGCGACATCGCTTATGTGATATCGTCGGAGTCAAATCGAAAGTGACGTACATCCGGCGCCGGTAACGATGTCGCAACGTGTAAAGCCTAGGAGAGAAAATGAACGAGCGTGAAACAGTCAAAAGTCGGTGATCTGTGTCACGTCGTTCATTTCCATAATGTCGGTGCGTCCGCAGGTACGATGTTGTTTGTCGTTTCTGCAGCTCCACACAACGCTGTGTGTGAAGCCGCAGGAGCGACAAACATCTCCTTACCTTCGCCCGCCGTCCACCGCCAATGCGGAAGGAAAAAGGTGGGCGGGATGTTTACATCCCGCTCATCTCCGCTTCTATTGGCCGCCCGATTAGTGACGTTGCGGTCACATCGCTGTGACGCCGAATGCACCACCTCCTTGAAGGAGGGATTCTTCGGCAGTCACAGCGACGTCGCCGAACAGGTATGTGTGTGGGTAGCTGCCGTAGCGATAATGTTCGCTACAGCAGCTTGCACTACATATCGCATGTGCGACGGGGGCTGGGGCTATCGTGCTCGGCATCGCCATCATCGGCTAGCGATGTTGCAGCATGCAAAGTACCCCTAACTCTTTACATCGCGCGCTGTGAGGATTCTCCGCTGCTGAGACTGAGCGGTCCTAAGACCACATTCTTCTTACTTGAACTGAGCGAGGTCAAACGTCTAGTTGGACTGTGGCCGCGACAATATACATACCTGCAGTGACATGACCGCTCGGTCTCGCCACAGGCACCGGAGAGTCCTCATGGTGTGCGATGTATAGCAGCAGAGTGACTGCAGACTTCTGTGAAATGTTATAAGATGTACTGGATTATAAGACGCACCTCAAATCTAGAGAAAAAAAAAAATATAGGGTCAGTCTTATAATCCAGTGGTATCTTACCAAGGGGGGGGGGCGCAGACATGGTGGAGCGGGGTCATAGGAGGCAGGGGCGTTGGTGGAGTAGGGCGATGCTGCGAGTGGTGAAGCGGGTGTCCCAGATGCTCGCTGCGGGCACTGTGAGGCAGGAAGATCATTCAAAAGCTGTTGGCAGTGCGGGCGTCAAAGAAATGGCACCCGGAGGCAGAGGGAGCTCTTGGCTCAATGACAAGCTGAGCTCTCATCTGCGCACACGCCACCTCCGGGCGCCATTTTCTTTAAGTCCGCTGCAGGGAATCAATAGCCGGAGAAGGCACGTGTGCAGATGAGATATTAAGCCAAGAGCTCCATCTGCCCACGTGCCGACTAGGAGCGCTAGTATTTGAAGCCCGCACCGCCAACAGCTGCCCCTGCCTCACCGCGCGCAGCACAGCGCCCAGCACCGAGCCCGCAGCATAGCCCCTACCTCCTGCTACTCCTCTCCACCACCTCTGGTAAGCTACATTCAGATTATAAGATGCACCCCTCAATTTCCTCAAATTTTTGGGAGGGAAACTGCGTCTTATAATCTAAAAAAGACAGTATATCTGAAAAAATTATTAAATAACTATATAAATAACTATATATAGTCTTGCCTGTGAGTCGGATATTTCTCTTTGATCGAGGTGATAATCATTTCTTCGACTTTCTGATCTGTAGCAGTCACTAGATCCGCCGGTGAGCTCTTCACCATCACAGAAACGTCCTCCTTCAGTGCTGCACATACCACCTGCCACGCAACAGAACTAATATCTAAAAGGACTTACAGCAAAATCACAAATATCTGCAACCCTTGAATCACACACACCAGAGCATTTTAATAATAAAAAAATTATATATTGTGAATGTTTCATTACCAGCAATAACATTACTTAAAGAGGATTTCCCATAAGCAAAGTTGATTTTAAATGAACAGGAATAAAAATTTCCACAATTGGATCGGTTTAAAATAAAATGTTTCTGTGCGGAGATAATCTATATATATATATATAATTGCCTTAGTCTGTCTGTCTGTCTGTCTGTCTTGCTCCAAAATTGTGTCCTTACGGTGACAAGCTTCTGATTAGCCGATGCCTCGGCCTGGCCCCCCCTCCCCCCCACGGATTGGTAGCTCGCCCCGGCCCTCGCACGCATCACCAGACATAACCTTGCGCTGCTGGGATCGTGACGGAGCCGGTGAACGCTGGTAACCATTATACACATCGGGTAACTAAGGTCCCTTAGTTACCCGATGTGTATCATAGTTACCAGTGTACACCGGCTCCCAGTACACATGTGCAGGGAGCCGGCATTATACTCCTCTCCCCCCAGGACTACTCCTCCTATTATAGTCCTCCTATTATACTCCTCTCTGAGTATAATAGGAGAACTATTATAGCATGGGGGATGGAGCACGATGGGGAGTGCGCAGCATAAGGGATGGAGCACGATGGGGGGTGCGCAGCATGGGGGATGTAGCACGATGGAGAGTGCGCAGCATGGGGGGTGCGCAGCATGGGGGATGGAGCACGATGGGGGGTGCGCAGCATGGGGGATGGAGCACGATGGGGGGGATGCGCAGCATGGGGGATGGAGCACGATGGGGGGGTGCAAAGCATGGGGGATGGAGCACGATGGGGGATGAGCAGCTTAGGGGATGGAGCACGATGGGGGGGTGCGCATCATGGGGGATGGAGCACGATGGGGGATGAGCAGCATAGGGGATGGAGCACGATGGGGGGTGCGCAGCATGGGGGATGGAGCACGATGGGGAGTGCGCAGCATGGGGGATGGAGCACGATGGGGAGTGCGCAGCATGGGGGATGGAGCACGATGGGGAGTGCGCAGCATGGGGGATGGAGCACGATGGGGGGATGAGCAGCATAGGGGATGGAGCACGATGGGGGGTGCGCAGCATGGGGGATGGAGCACGATGGGGAGTGCGCAGCATGGGGGATGGAGCACGATGGGGAGTGCGCAGCATGGGGGATGGAGCACGATGGGGAGTGCGCAGCATGGGGGATGGAGCACGATGGGGGGTGCACACCTCCCCCCACTGCACAACACCACACACACACTGGGAACCACAAACACCGCCCTACACAGACACCCAACACACAAACAGCGCGGCACACACAAATAGACGCACATGCCGCACAACACACACATTGCACAAAACATACCTCCCACCAAAACACACACACACCCCACACAAACCGCGCAACACACACACACAGCGCTCCACAAACAACGCAACACACACAACACCGCTCTCACCCCCCGCCACACCCAGAACATGTACAGCGCCCTACACAAACACTTGGTAACTACACACAACAACATCTATATCTATCTCATATATATATATATATATAAACAAAAATCATACATTAACTACACAATATGTAAATTCTAGAATACCCGATGCGTAGAATCGGGCCACCTTCTAGTCTTTTATATATGTGTAAAGGCCGTATCTGACTGTACAGGGACATGATCTGATCATACCACAGCTCCTTTGGGGATTGGGGGAGGGGGGCAAAGAGTAAAAAAAGTTATACATACATTACAGCACAGGAATGCAATTCATTCTTTGATGTTAAACATTTTTTAAAAAAAAAAAAAGGCAAGGAACTGTTTTAGCTCACAGAAAGAATCATCTATGATCCAATGCTGTGATACCGTGTTTCCCCAAAAATAAGACCTCCCCCGAAAATAAGACCTAGCAGGAGTTTTCAGGGAGGCTTAAAGATAAGACATTCCCATGAAAATATGACCTAGCCACGTTTCCAATAATGAAGCGTCCGTGCAGCGGTAGAAAAGTTAAAGAATCCTGCAGGACACTTCATTATAGACAGTGGACACCCCCTAAAAAAAAGAAAGAAGACCCCGCGATCATAGTCCCCAGATGCCGACCGGGAGCAGATGAGCGTATCAAGGACCTGCGGCAGAACATATACATCAGATCACAAATATTATATATATTACACATACATACATACATACACTACAGATCGCATACACACACTCATCACATCCAGCGATATCACTTGCTTCTCAGCGCGTGTAAGGACCTGCGACGCTGTACGCTGTGCAGTGAACTTCCAGGACCTGCATCACATCACCGGAAGCACGTGGTATCTCCGGATGTTGTGAGTGGGTGCGCGTGATTGTAAAGGTATGTGCGATATCGGTAGTGTGTGTGAGTGTATGCGATCGGATGTGTGACTGTGTGTTCTGGTGTGTGAGTGTCAGCAGGAGGCAGAGAAGGACAGCGTGCAGCACAGCTGCCTGGAGCACCCACCGGACATCACAGGGAGGAGTGATGTGAAATCTGATGTGTGTGTGTGTGTGTGTGTGTGTGTGTGTTTATATGCTATCTGATGTGTGATTGTGTATGTTCTGATGTATGTGTGTCAGTCAGATGCAGGGGAGGACAGCATGCTGCACATATCACAGGTAGGAATGATATGGAATCTGATGTGTGAGTGTATGCTGTCTGTGTGCATTGTATGCTGTCTGATGTGTGAGTGTGTGATCTGATATATGTGTGTTGGCCAGAAAAAAAAAAAATATAAAATATAAGACAGTGTCTTATTTTCGGGGAAACAGGGTATCTATATACTCTTTTCCCTCCTCCCCAGCCCAGGAGATGTGGTATGATCAGATGAAATCCCTGTACGGTAAGACACAACCATTACACAGTACATAGCAGGGACTAATATAGAAGATTATCTCTCAGCACAGGAGCATTTTTTTTTTTTTAGACATATCCAATTGTGGAAATTATTACTCCAAGATTAATGATTAAAATCAACTTTAAAATTAACTTTTTGGGAAAACTGGAGTTGAGGATAATATCAGTTCATAATCAGAAAAGGACATGGCGAACAGTTATATCTGAGTGGGCTACATAATCTTAGCTACGGCTGAGATAACTCAGGATCCAATCTCTTGGACCTCACCACTCCTGAGACTAAAGGCCACAATCCCACCCCTGCCACAGAGGCGTTGCCGGACACTAGATGAAGTGCAGATCCTTTCTTATGCAGTGGTGTTCTCCAACATCAGTCCTGCAGGCCCTCCTATGGATCCTATAGATCATGTATTCAAGATTTCTTTATTATTGCTCAGGTAATAATTCAGTCACCGGTGCAATACTAAGGACATCTTGAATACATAACCTGTTGGTGGGCGATAACGACTGGTGCTGGGGGAACACTGTTATAGAGAAATGAAGTCAACTATAAAGAAAAAATGAATTCAATTGACATATTCTTCAATACACACCGCTCCAGCTCTTCTGGCTACTTGAACAGCAAACTCCATACATTCTTGCCATTGATCTGCCATTTTAACCTAGTGAAATAAATAAATATAGAAATTACACACTATTGAGTCCTAGATCTAAGGGGTAAGGTTTACCCTTTTAGAGAGTGACATGCCAGTGTGAGGAGACTTAAAGGCCTCAAATGTTCCTCCGGGAAACTAAATATGCAAATTGCCTCTTCAGCGAGGGAAATGATTCTATAATAAGATTAGCATAAATAACAGGGGGAGGATAGACAGGCAGGGGGGCGGGAATCACTATCACAACCCACCACAGCTATTGGCTGATCCTCAGCTGCTGTCATTCAAAAAGCTGCTCATTTTACAAACCTTACTTGTGTTTCAAAACCTATACATCCGAACTGACAACTACAGGTATGTATAGAATCAGCCTGATAGTGCCAGTATAGCACTGGATTTAGGTTATATAGGAAAATCCTTGTGTTTGGTGCACTTTAAGGCTATGTGTGCACTACACTTTTTTGTGCATTTTTTGGGTGCTTTTTTGTGCTCAAAACTGCATGACTTTGCATTTTTGCTTTCCGCACACAACTTTTTTTTTTTAACTGTGTTTTTGAACTAAAAAAAAAAAAAAAAAATGGACACGTCAATTCTTTCCTGCGTTTTACTGCGTTTTTCTCCCATGGACACGTCAATTCTTTCCTGCGTATTACTGCGTTTTTCTCCCATGCTATGCATTGGAAAAATGCAGCAAAACGCAGCCAAAAACGCCGCCGGTGTGTTTTTTTGTGGCTAAAAGAGCACAAAAACACAGCGTCAAAAAAACATTGTGCGCACATAGCCTAAGTGCGTGGGAAACATAGCAATTCTACTACTTATCAGATTTTGTAATTCAGATGTTCTTCTGGACGTGATAATGTCCCATCAATTCAGTCACTTGACCCCTCCGAGTTTTACAAATACTGGAAAACCGGTTATTGATATGTTTTGGGACTCAATACGGCAAATTGCATCTTCAGAGAGGGAGAGGACTTGAACTCTATTGCCACTTATTGGATGTAACAATCCTAAGGGCTCGTGCGCATGTTACTTTTTGATTTTTTTTTTTTTAGTTTCTGCAATGTTTTAAGCTGCAACGTTACATTGTCATAATGCATGCGTTCTGCTTCCCCAGCAAAGTCTATGAGAACCATGCATAATCCGTGCACACGATGCTTTTTTGAACGTCAAAAATTTGACAAAATCTCTGCGTTTAAAGGGAACCTGTCATCAGAAATTGAGATTTAAATCTAAAAGTTTCCCCCTCTGCAGCTCCTGGGCTGCATTCTAGCAAGGTTGCTGTACTTTTTGTGCCCCCTTTTAAACCAAATAAAACACTTTATAAAGTTGTACCTTTTTGCCTGCAATTCTTGTAAATTTTCCATGTGGGCGGGCCGTGTGGTGTCGGTTACTGTCCCTCCTTCTGGTTTATGCCGTCCCCCATTGCTTCATTTCATAGATCAGGACGCCGCCCACAGCGCCCGAGATCCCGTGCACGTGAGGACTGCTGGTGATGTGGTCGCAGGCACGATATTATGGGCGGCGCTGTGATTGCATTGCAAGTGCCCGCCCATAATACCGTGGCCGCGCTCTCCCCTTTGCCTCCTGCGTTCTGCGCAAGCGCTGGCCAAATGATCCGACGTCACCTTTCCCATCTTGCCCTGCAGCAGGAAATAGATGGGAGGAGCGGATCAGGCCACCACAGGTTACGAGGAGACGCTTGCGCAGAACGCAGGAGGCAAAGGGGAAAGTGCGGTCACGAGGTTATGGGTGGCACTTGCTGATGACACTCACAGCGCCGCCCATAACCTGGTGCCCTCGCAAAGAGTCACCAGCGGTCACACGTGCACACAGTGCTCGGCACCGCTACAGTCGCACAGCGCATGCGCGGGACCACGGGCGGCATCCTGAGGTTTGAAATTCAGCGTTCGGGGGCGGCGTAAATCTGCTGGAGGAACAGCTACGGATCCCAGAGAGCCCGCCCCCATGGACGATTTACAAAATTTGCATACGAAAAGGTACAAGTTTATAAAGTATTTATTTTGGTATAAAAGGGGCCACAAAAACTATAGGAAGCTTGCTAGAATGCAGCCCAGGAGCTGCAGAGGGGGAAACTTTTAGGTTTACAGGTAAATTTCTGATAACAGGTTCCCTTTAAAAATGCAGCATGTCACTTCTTCTGAGCATTTTGGCAGCGTTCTAAAACCCATTGAAAACAATGAGTTGTTGAAAAACGCTACCAGAATGCTAAGCAGTGCGTTTGACAGAGTTTGGGTCATGCGCACTATGAAGCCGGGTGTACTCATCCAGACTTTAAACTGAAGTAGTGCGCATGACATGATTCGGGGTCATATGCACTGAGCCGAAATCCAGCGTCGGACACGATTGCAGCGAAGAGGTGAGATCATCCTGTGACGCGTATGCCCCTGTGGGTGTGCTAACATGCTAATGGGGCCGAATAGATAAGGGAAGCAACGCCCAGGTGACTAGTGCCCTCGCTCATTAGCATATGATAGAAGATCTTTAGAAATACTTTTTCGAAAGATCTCTTTATCTATGCTACTGTATACAGGGACGGTCAGGCAGGGATTAGCAATATACACCCAGAACTGCTCGTGGTCCTGGGTGCTTATTGCACCTGACAGGTTCACTATAAGTTTCACACGCACTTAAAGGGAACCAATCACCAGGATTTTCGTGTATAACCTAAAGCCAGTGCTATACAGGCACTATCAGGCTAATTCCATACATACCTTTAGTTGTCAGCTCGGATGTAACGGTTTTGAAACACAAGTAAAGTTTGTAAAATGAGCAGCTTTTTGAATGATGACAGCTGCCGATCAGCTGACAGCTGGGGGGGTTAGTAATTCCCGCCCCTCTGCCTGTCCATCCTCCGTTATTCATGCTAATTTTATTATAGAACAGTTTTACTAACTGAATAGAAGGCCCTTCTCAGCCTAAAAATAGCAGGCCGCAGCCGCCCCAAAAGTGTGCCCATCCTGGCATTTCACTCCAGCTCACCCCGTTACCCTGGTGTGGTGGCAAACGGGGTAATATATGGGGTTGGTACCAGCTGTGTAATGTCATCTGGCATCAAGCCCTGGGGTTAGTGATGTCGCGGCGTTTATCGATACCCGACATCACCAACCCAGTCAGTAATATATAATAAAAAAAAAATTAAAACACACCACTCCCCATTGCATTCCCCCTTTTACCAATTTTATTGAAATGAAAAAAAAAATCTGGTCTGCCGTAATCCATTTTGGAGGTCCCACACGACTCTGGGGCTTCCAGAATATGGGGGGCACACTCAGAGAATGTATCCCCCATTTTCTGGAATAGGAGGCACTCCTGAGTAGTGTGGCTGCAGTGACTTGACAATACTGCACTCACAATTGCCCGGTCCAATCGAAAACAGAATGACCTGCAGTAACCTCATTCCAGAATAAGGGGGGGGGGACATGCTCAATGCTTCCCCCATTTCTGGGAGTGCAGGCCCTCCATGTGAGAAGTGTGGCTGAAGTGACCTAACAATACTGCACTCACACTCTCACATTCCCTGGTTCCACAGCACAGCTGTGCGAGTGCAGTAAGCTCCGTGTCACTGAGTGTAGAGCCGGCTGACAGCCGCTGTCTGCGCATGCAGCCAGCATTTCTTCTGGCGACAAGGAGAAGGAGGGGTGGCGGGTGATCGATGCTGAAAGCGGTACACACAGGAAAGAGGGGATCAGGGATTGACAGTGGGTGACCTGGGTGGACCTGGGGACGACTTTTGTGCCTCATCTGACACGTGTAATGACCAGGGACATGTCAAATGAGGCAGGAATCAGAAGGAGGACACGTGCAACATGCTCGGCAGCCATTTTGGGCGATCGTAAGGGGAAGGGGGGTTGCCCGGGGGCACTCTGCCACACCAGGGAAGGAGATTTATCTCCCATCTGACATGTTTGATCATACCAGATGAGAGATAAATCATTTTTTACCGTCACTTCCATTTTCAGCAACTTGATCATGATTCTCCGGTGTATACTGGTGACCACGTGACCGGAAAAAACAGCCCAAATTGTTATCTTCAGGGTCTCAGCTACCCCCAGTAGCTGAAACCCAGGAGATTTTCCAACGCTGGGGGGCGCGCTATTTACTTTTTTCATCCTGAAGTTTTAAAACGGCGGATCAAAATAAGTACCCTATTCTGCTGCCGTTTTAAAACGTAAGGCTCTCGTAAAGAGGTTAAAGGGAACCTGTCATCAGAAATTTCGCCCAAAAGCTAAAAGCTTCCCCCTCTGCAGCTCCTGGGCTGCATTCTAGGAAGGTCCCTGTTATTATTGTGCCCCATGTGAGACCAAAATAAAGCCTTTATAAAGTGCTACGTTTTTGTATGCAGCTTCTGTAAATGTGTCACGGGGGCGGACCTTCTGCCGTCCGTTATTCTGCCTCCTGATCCTGTATCCCGCCCCCATCGCTCCCTTCCATATCTGATGCACCGCCCACTGCTCCAGCCATCCCCGCGCATGCCCAGTGCCAGTCTCACAGGACTGAGCAGTGTGACCGCTGGTGACGTGTGCGCAGGCAAGTGATTATGGGCGGGACTGTGACTGTTATCAGCAAGTACCCGCCCATAATCTCGTGAGCGCGCAAACCTCTCCAGCGGTCACACTGTGCTCAGTGTAGATGCTAGACTGTATGGGCTGCTTCCAGGGATGACGTCCCTTTGTCACGTGATAGGGGCGTGTTCAAAATACTATCACATGATAAAGGGACGTCATCCCTGGAAGCAGCCCATACAGTCTAGCATCTACACTGAGCACAGTGTGACCGCTGGAGAGGTTTGCGCGCTCACGAGATTATGGGCGGGTACTTGCTGATAACAGTCACAGCCCCGCCCATAATCACTTGCCTGCGCATACGTCACCAGCGGTCACACTGCTCAGTCCCGTGAGACTGGCACTGGGCATGCGCGGGGATGGCTGGAGCAGTGGGCGGTGCATCAGATATGGAAGGGAGCGATGGGGGCGGGATACAGGACCAGGAGGCAGAATAACGGACGGCAGAAGGTCCGCCCCCGTGACACATTTACAGAAGCTGCATACAAAAAGGTAGCACTTTATAAAGGCTTTATTTTGGTCTCACATGGGGCACAATAATAACAGGGACCTTCCTAGAATGCAGCCCAGGAGCTGCAGAGGGGGAATCTTTTAGCTTTTGGGCGAAATTTCTGATGACAGGTTCCCTTTAAATTTGTTGTATTTGTGCCACAAACATCTCCTAGGTATGTCTGTTTTAAACATTGATGTTGACACAAATTACGGACTCCCCCTTGGTTAAAAATACTTCTTAAGAATGCTAAGAAGAATACTTTTACCCTTCTGTAGAAAAAGGAGCAGGACATGCGCAATTTCGCAGCATAGTCGCGTTTCTCAATGATGTTTAGCAGACACTAAATTCAAGGTGCTACATCTTCAGATAGGACCACCAAGTATATAAGAACCACCAAGTATATAAGAAATCACGCGGGTCTGGGCAGCCATAAATGCAGTTTGACAGGTAACCAATGATACAGGTGTGGACCAAATACCACCACGAGTACCATGAGGTCTCAAGGACAAGTGGAGCTCCTAACTACAGTGACAGGAAACTGAAAATTTGAGGGGCTCCAACGAGAACCCAAGTTTGCTTCCCAACTAAAGATATAGTTAAATTGCAGCCAGTAGAGAAGACACCCATAGGAGTAAGGCCCCTTTCACACGTCAGTGATTCTGGTACGTTTGTGCTTTTTTTTAAACGTACCAGAATCACTGACATACGCAGACCCATTATAATGAATGGGTCTGCTCACACGTCAGTGATGTTTCACTGACCATGTCTCCGTGCAGCGTACCCGCGTGTGCGTGTTTGCCGCACGGAGACATGTCCATTTTTTTCTGGCATCACTGATGTCCCACGGACCACGCAGTGGTGTGGTCCGTGAAACACGTGCCAGAAAAAAAACATGCTTTTAAAATAAAAAAACATTTTTACTCACCCGGCTTCAGCGGCGCTCTCTGCAGCCCGTCCTCCCTGCTGCTTCAGAGCCGGCTCATTACTATCGCGCATATTCATGATGCACGACACAGCCGACCCGGAAGCAGCTGCTGCGGGGGGTCAGCGCCGGCCGGATGCTGCACCGCGGGAGCGATCAGCACCAAGGACAGCGGGAGCGGGCACAGGTGAGTTGTTTTCTAAGTGCAATCACGGGCCACGGAGAACGGAGCCCAGATTGCACTTAGACAACCCACGTGTGCCGTAATTCACGGCACACGGAGGGACATGTGCGTGTTTTACACGCCAGTGAAAAACGTCAGTGTTTTTCACTGACGTGTGAAACGGGCCTAAACTTGGGATGCCACCTTCCCTTGACTATTTCAGGTGGCATAGCCAGCAAGGATTAAACAGTATGTCCTTCAGAAGGCAAGTTATACACACTTCTCCACAATGACAGTGCAACACCAGGAAGAAAAAAGTTCAGGACTGAGACAAAGATAGACACAATTTTCAAATCATATTGATTAATGGTTCCCGGAGGAATATTCTGCCACGCTGAATGCAGTAGGGCAAATCATTCAGTTCTGATGCTGGCATGTCCCTGTGCAACTGTTGACCATGTTAAAGTGTCGTTTGTGCTACTGTGAGCAGCCTGTATGGTGTGAACGTGCTACCATGGCCTGCATCGTTCCCAGACTGGTCTCCCATCAAGCACATCTGGGTTGTCATTAGTTTGCAATTACAGTGGAACCTTGGTTAACGAGAACAGTCCGTTATGGGACTGTGCTTGTAAACCACGTTACTCATCTAGCAAAGCAAGATTTCCCTTAGGAAATCATTGCAATGCAGACAATTCATTCCACAACTTGTTAAATGTTCCATCCTGGTCCCCTATTGTGCCATTCCACACACACACTCTATACTGACCTTACCTTCCATCGCCGGCCTCCTGGATCTTGCAGTTCGCCGGTACAAGATGTGTATCGGGTAACCATCGCGACGAGTGAGGAGCTTCTGATGCCAGAGCGCTGACGTCAAAGGCAGGAACCGCTTGCCTCTGATTGGTCAGTGCGCTGCTTTTGAGTAGCGGCTGAGAGCGGAAGTTCCTACCTCGTCGCGATGGTTACCGATGCACATCCTGTATCGGCGAACTACAAGAACCATGAAGCTGGCGATGGTACGGAAGGTAAGGTGAGCATAGTGTGTGTGTGCGTTTTCTGTGTGTTTGTGCGGACAATAAGTGCGGGTCAGAGCGCGGTGGATGTACAGAACCGAAGTGTGTGCGGTGAGTATTTTGCTGGTACGGCAAAGCTTGCTCGTAAAGTGTGTTACAAATTTACAGCAAGCTTTGCTCGTTAAGCGGAATACTCGCTAACTGTGTATATATGAACCTCCTGAATTGTAAAGCACTGTGGAATATGTCGGCGCTATAGAAATAAAGATTTTTTTTTTTATTATTATTATTACTACTTGTTAACTGAGGTTCCACTGTACATAGGAGCTGCCAGCAGCGGATCTTGAGGATTGTCCAAGTGCATTCAAAGCGGAAGAAGGTTCCTCAGACAACCAATAATGGATTAACAGCTAAGTCGAGTAAGTGCGGGGATTTCTACACATGGTGCTCCTGTTCAATACTGCTTAGGCTAGGTTCACATTTTCGTTATTTTGCATCAGTCACAATCCGCGGCTCTGATAAACAACGGAATCTGTTTGGCGGATTTCGTTGTTTCCCATAGACTTTATGAGCGGCGGATTGTGACTGATGCCTTTGCGTTGCATCCTCCGCCCGACTGATCAGTCGTGGAATGACTGACCGTCGGGCGGCAGGAACGCAGAGTGTGACTTTTTTGAGCAGCGGAATCCTTTTGATTTCGCTGCGCATGCTCTCTCTCGGTGGCCGAACAATCAGCTGATCACCCGGCGGCCAGCTAATGAGAGCGATCAGCTGATCACCCGGCGGCCGGCTAATGAGAGCGATCAGCTGATCACCCGGCGGCCGGCTAATGAGAGCAATCAGCTGATCACCCGGCGGCCGGCTAATGAGGAGAGCGATCAGCTGATCACCCGGCGGCCGGCTAATGAGGAGAGCGATCAGCTGATCACCCGGCGGCCGGCTAATGAGGAGAGCGATCAGCTGATCACCCGGCGGCCGGCTAATGAGGAGAGCGATCAGCTGATCACCCGGCGGCCGGCTAATGAGAGCGATCAGCTGAACACCCGGCGGCCGGCTAATGAGGAGAGCGATCAGCTGATCACCCGGCGGCCGGCTAATGAGAGCGATCAGCTGAACACCCGGCGGCCGGCTAATGAGGAGAGCGATCAGCTGATCACCCGGCGGCCGGCTAATGAGGAGAGCGATCAGCTGATCACCCGGCGGCCGGCTAATGAGGAGAGCGATCAGCTGATCACCCGGCGGCCGGCTAATGAGGAGAGCGATCAGCTGATCACCCGGCGGCCGGCTAATGAGGAGAGCGATCAGCTGATCACCCGGCGGCCGGCTAATGAGGAGAGCGATCAGCTGATCACCCGGCGGCCGGCTGATGAGGAGAGCGATCAGCTGATCACCCGGCGGCCGGCTGATGAGGAGAGCGATCAGCTGATCACCCGGCGGCCGGCTAATGAGAGCGATCAGCTGATCACCCGGCGGCCGGCTAATGAGGAGAGCGATCAGCTGATCACCCGGCGGCCGGCTAACGAGAGCGATCAGCCGTTCACCCGGCGGCCGGCTAATGAGGAGAGCGATCAGCTGATCACCCGGCGGCCGGCTAACGAGAGCGATCAGCCGATCACCCGGCGGCCGGCTAATGAGAGCGATCAGCCGATCACCCGGCGGCCGGCTAACGAGAGCGATCAGCCGATCACCCGGCGGCCGGCTAACGAGAGCGATCAGCCGATCGTTCTCTCTCGTTTTACAACGGCATCCGCTTCCTCATGACAATAAATTCCAATTCTTGTCATCCGTTGTACAACGCATTAATCACAAGCGTCAAGCAACGCATGTGACTGATGCAAAACAACGGAAATGTGAATCTAGCCTTAAATCGAGACAGTTACAAAATTCTGCTTCCATTTTTTAATTCATGAAACCTGTCAGGTCAAATTACGCAGGTAACCTAAAATATGGGGTTAATCTGAAGATAAAATAGTATTACAAAAAGGTGCCCGGCCACCATACTGAACAGTGCAGCACCCGGGAGAGAATTCAATGGATTTCTCCAGGAGCCGCCGGCTTTCAGCCACACAGGCTCGTCTGGAGCAATACCAGTCACCGCTCCAAGTACTGACTGACAGCTGCTCCATTACTAGTGCACCACTGAGCCGGCTGACAGTCAGTGCTGTGACTAACTGCTCCGGGAACGACTGCACTCCCTGGAGGGGGAGGGACATGTATACTGTATGCCGACTGTAAAGGACCACACGCTCCGGCAGAGGAGGAGGACACAAGAGCAGAAGGGAGGAAAACACCTGCAACAGACCAAGACGAGACACGCCGGAGTCACAGCGGGGTCGGGAGTTTCCGGAGCCGAGGCTGATCCCGAAGTGCAGGGCGGCCGCTACTTCTAAAGAGGGGGCGCACCGGAAACTGCAGGGTTTGTTCGAAAACAAGAACTGTAACAAAGGAACAGCTGAGCCCGTTACCGGAGGCGCCCGCATCTCAAGACTCACCGGTATCTGAGGGAGGGAAGTGTGCTTTGCGCAGCCGCAAATGGAAAATATGGATGAGCGACGGACAGGCTGCGTCCACGAGTTATCGCGCATGCGCCGACTTCTGAATCTGAACTGACGTAGTAAGGGCGCCGAGTATGGGCTGGCAATGAATGTTTTGTGACGCACGCTGTAGAATCATTGCTAACAGTATAGGGAACAGGAGGATGTGTTATAAGACGGTATGGAGAGCAAAAGGATAAATATGTAAGAAAACAGTGGTGAGTGGGTGAAATATGTGAGGAGACGGGGGAAAATGTTTGAGGAGACTATTAACAGGAATAGTGTGAGGAGACAATATGGGGGGAAGAGTGAGAGGGAACAGAATAGAGAATGAGTCTGCAGGGGTGGGCAATTAATTTTCCCATGGGGCCGCATGAGAAATTGGGATGGTTTTAGAGGGCCGGACTAATATAATTAGCTCAGTTCTACCCAATACTGTATATAGTATATATACCTTCATAAACACACAGTATATAGTATATATATACCTTCCTTCATAAACAAACAGTAAGTTAAACAGTAATAAGATTCAATGAAAATGTGGTGGGCAAAGACATTACTGGGGTCAGTGGGGGGGCATACACATTACTGGGGTCAGTGGGGGGGCTTACACATTACTGGGATCGGTGGGGGGCATACACATTACTGGGATTGGTGGGGGGCATACACATTACTGAGATCGGTGGGGGGCATACACATTACTGGAATCGGTGGGGGGGCATACATATTACTGGGATCGGTGGGGGGCCATACATATTACTGGGATCGGTGGGGGGCATACACATTACTGGGATCAGTGGGGGGGCATACACATTACTGGGATCAGTGGGGGGGCATACACATTACTGGGATCAGTGTGGGGGCATACACATTACTGGGATCAGTGTGGGGGCATACACATTACTGGGATCAGTGGGGGGCATACACATTACTGGGATCAGTGGGGGGCATACACATTACTGGGATCAGTGGGGGGCATACACATTACTGGGATCAGTGGGGGGCATACACATTACTGGGATCGGTGGGGGGCATACACATTACTGGGATCGGTGGGGGGCATACACATTACTGGGATCGGTGGGGGGCATACACATTACTGGGATCGGTGGGGGGCATACACATTACTGGGATCAGTGGGGGGCATACACATTACTGGGATCATGGGGGGGCATACACATTACTGGGATCATGGGGGGCATACACATTACTGGGATCGGTGGGGGGGGCATACACATTACTGGGGTCAGTAAGTGGCAGACATTACTGGGGTCAGTAACTGGCATAGACATTACTGGGGTCAGTAGGGGGCATACACATTACTGGGGCCTGTGAAGCATACAGTGCTGGCCAAACGTATTGGCACCCCTGCAATTCTGTCAGAGAATACTCAGTTTCTTCCTGAAAATTATTGCAATCACAAATTCTTTGGTATTATTATCTTCATTTAATTTATCTTCAATACAATAAAAAAAATTGTCATAAAGCCAAATTGGATATAATTCCAAATCAAACATAAAAAAGGGGGTGGACAAAAGTATTGGCACTGTTTAAAAAATCATGTGATGCTTCTTTTTGATACAAGTAAAATATATCTTTGAGGACTCTCTGTTCTTTTAAACATTTTTTTTGTGATGCTTCTCTAATTTGTGTAATTAACAGCACCTGTAACTTACCTGTGGCACCTAACAGGTGTTGGCAATAACTAAATCACACTTGCAGCCAGTTGACATGGATTAAAGTTGACTCAACCTCTGTCCTGTGTCCTTGTGGGTACCACATTGAGCATGGAGAAAAGAAAGAAGACCAAAGAACTGTCTGAGGACTTGAGAATCCAAATTGTGAGAAAGCATGAGCAATCTCAAGGCTACAAGTCCATCTCCAAAGACCTGAAAGTTCCTGTGTCTACGGTGCGCAGTGTCATCAAGAAGTTTAAAGCCCATGGCACTGTGGCTAACCTCCCTAGATGTGGAAGGAAAAGAAAAACTGACGAGAGATTTCAACGCAAGATTGTGCGGATGGTGGATAAAGAACCTCGACTAACATCCAAACAAGTTCAAGCTGCCCTGCAGTCCGAGGGTACAACAGTGTCAACCCGTACTATCCGTCGGCGTCTGAATGAAAAGGGTCTGTATGGTAGGATACCCAGGAAGACCCCACTTCTTACCCCAAGACATAAAAAAGCCAGGCTGGAGTTTGCCAAAACTTACCTGAGAAAGCCTAAAACGTTTTGGAAGAATGTTCTCTGGTCAGATGAGACAAAAGTAGAGCTTTTGGGGAAAAGCCATCAACATAGAGTATACAGGGAAAAAAAAAGAGGCATTCAAAGAAAAGAACACGACCCCTACAGTCAAACATGGCGGAGGTTCCCTGATGTTTTGGGGTTGCTTTGCTGCCTCTGGCACTGGACTGCTTCACCGTGTGCATGGCATTATGAAGTCTGAAGACTACCAACAAATTTTGCAGCATAATGTAGGGACCAGTGTGAGAAAGCTGGGTCTCCCTCAGAGGTCATGGGGCTTCCAGCAGAACAATGACCCAAAACACACTTCAAAAAGCACTAGAAAATGGTTTGAGAGAAAGCACTGGCGACTACTAAAGTGGCCAGCAATGAGTCCAGACCTGAACCCCATAGAACACCTGTGGAGAGATCTCAAAATGGCAGTTTGGAGAAGGCCCCCTTCACATCTGAGGGATCTGGAGCAGTTTGCCAAAGAAGAATGGTCTAAAATTCCAGCAGAGTATTGTAAGAAACTCATTGATGGATACCGGAAGCGGTTGTTCGTAGTTATTTTGGCTAAAGGTTGTGCAACCAAGTATTAGGAGCACTTTGCACTCTACGACATCGCAAGCCGATGCTTGCGATGCCGAGCGTGATAGTCCCCACCCCCGTCGCAGCAGTGATATCTTGTGATAGCAGCCGTCAGCTTCACATGGACTCACCTGCCTTGCGACGTCGATCTGTCCGGCGACCCGCCTCCTTATTAAGGGGACGGGTCGAGGGGCGTCATAGCGACGTCACACGGCAGGCGGCCAATAGAAGCGGAGGGGCAGAGATGTGCGGGACGTAAACATCCCGCCCACCTCTGTCCTTCCGCATAGCCGGCGTGAGCTGCAGGACGCAGGTAGGAGATGTTCCTCGCTCCTGCGGCTTCACACACAGCGATATGTGCTGCCGCAGGAACGAGGAACAACATCGTACCTGTCGCAGTCGCATAATTATGGAATTACCAGACGCTACACCGATGATACGATTACGACGATTTTGCGCTCGCTAATCGTATCATCTAGGATTTACACACTACGATGTCGAGTGCGACGCCGGAAGTGCGTCACTTTCGACATGACCCCTCCGACATCGCACCTGCGATGTCGTAGTGTGCAAAGTGCCCCTAAGGCTAAGGGGGCCAATTCTTTTGTCTGGCCCATTTTTGGAGTTTTGTGTGAAATGATCAATGATTTGATTTTTGTTTCATTGTCTTTTGTGTTTTTTCATTGCAAGCAAAATAAATGAAGATAATACCAAAGAATTTGTGATTGCAATCATTTTCAGGAAGAAACTGAGTATTCTCTGACAGAATTGCAGGGGTGCCAATACTTTTGGCCAGCACTGTACATACTGGCCCTGGTGGCCTGTGGAGCATACATACTGGCCCTGGTGGCCTGTGGAGCATACATATTGGCCCTGGTGGCCTGTGGAGCATACATACTGGCCCTGGTGGCCTGTGGAGCATACATACTGGCCATCAGCATACATACTGGCCCTGGTGGCCTGTGGAGCATACATACTTGCCACCAGCATACATACTGGCCCTGGTGGCTTGTGGAGCATACAAACTGGCCACCAGCATACATACTGGCCCTTGTGGCCAGTGGAGCAGACATACTGACAGTGGTGGTCAGTGGGGCATGCATACTAACAGTGGTGGCCAGTGGGGCATGCATACTGACAGTGGTGGCCAGTGGGGCATGCATACTGACAGTGGTGGCCAGTGGGGGATGCATACTGACAGTGGTGGCCAGTGGGGGATGCATACTGACAGTGGTGGCCAGTGGGGGATGCATACTGACAGTGGTGGCCAGTGGGGCATGCATACTGACAGTGGTGGCCAGTGGGGCATGCATACTGACAGTGGTGGCCAGTGGGGCATGCATACTGACAGTGGTGGCTAGTGGGGCATGCATACTGACAGTGGAAGCCAGTGGGGGATGCATACTGACAGTGGTGGCCAGTGGGGGATGCATACTGACAGTGGTGGCCAGTGGGGGATGCATACTGACAGTGGTGGCCAGTGGGGCTTGCATACTGACAGTGGTGGCCAGTGGGGCTTGCATACTGACAGTGGTGACCAGTGGGGCTTACATACTGACAGTGGTGACTAGTGGGGCTTGCATACTGACAGTGGTGACCAGTGGGGCTTGTATACTGACAGTGGTGGCCAGTGGGGCTTGCATACTGACAGTGGTGGCCAGTGGGGCATGCATACTGACAGTGGTGGCCAGTGGGGCATGCATACTGACAGTGGTGGCCAGTGGGGCATGCATACTGACAGTGGTGGCCAGTGGGGCATGCATACTGACAGTGGTGGCCAGTGGGGCATGCATACTGACAGTGGTGGCCAGTGGGGCTGGCATACTGACAGTGGTGGCCAGTGGGGCTGGCATACTGACAGTGGTGGCCAGTGGGGCTGGCATACTGACAGTGGTGGCCAGTGGGGCTTGCATACTGACAGTGGTGGCCAGTGGGGCATGCATACTGACAGTGGTGGCTAGTGGGGCATTCATACTGGCCCTGGGGATGCTGAGGGCACAGGCAGGCAGCACTGCAGCAGCAGAGCCTGAGGGCTCCTCTGGCTGCCTTCTCTGACTCCCCTGTGTGTCTGCTTCCTCTATTGCAGGCACAGGGGGGACCTGAGAGGACACAAGTGCTGCTCCCCGGCCCCCCCCCCTCTCCTGTAGCCACTTTGCACTCTTCCTGCTGCTACTGGTGCACTTACCGCAGTTTGTAGTAGAACGAACGTTTTTGAAGTGGCCGCTGCGGAGCTGAACCGGTCACATGAGGATCCCAGGGTAGAAGGGCCAGACAAAGGGGGCAGACAAAGGGGGCGTGGCCAGCATCGATACAGCAGGAGGAGAGGACAAGGAAGCCATCCGAGGAGTGTGTGTCCAGCATTGAGAGGGGGCGTGGACGAAAGCAAAAGAGGGCGTGGCTAGCAGCATAGATGCCGTAGTAAGCATCCAGAGAGTGTGATCAGCATGTACAGCACCATGGAATCAATGGTGCTTTATAAATAAACAATAATATTAAAAAATTCAGCATCCAGAGGGGGCATGACTGGCAGCAAGAGGGGGCGTGACCGACAGAGTGGGGGTGTGGCAGCTGCTTATCACTGCACTTCGGGATACATAGTTCCCGGCAGTGGGAGCGAGGCTGAGGCATAGATCAGGCCAGGCCTCCAACTCTCAGCAAGACGGGCGGGCCGGTCACAGACAGTAGGCGGGCCGGATCCGGCCCGCGGGCCGCCCCTTACCCAGGTCTGGTCTTGTGGGGGTGGTGTAGAGAAGGTGAAGAATGTGGAGACAATGTGAAGACACAGTAAGGAGGGAACAACCTCTCCGCCACCATGCCTCAGACTCTCCTGTCTGTCTTATTATTTCCGGGCCTTAGCAGGATAAAAGAAACATTCCCTCCCACTCCTCCTTTGCACTGAGCTCAGCTCCTGGGCAGCCGTCTGATTGATTGGATTAGGCTACTTTCACACTTGTGTTGGACGGCATCTGTTGCATTGCGTTGTGTGGCGGATGCAACTGATGCGTTGCATATAGTGGCACAACGGATGCTACAGATTGTACAAAACGATGGAAGCTTTTTGTTCAAATTTTTTTTTTTTTTTCTTCTTTACAATTTTACCGGCAGCAGACTATTGTGAACGATCAGCTGAGCGCTCTCACTTGCCGGCGGCCGGGCATGCCGGCGGCCGGTCGCTCAGCTGAGCGCTCTCACTTACCAGCGGCCGGGCATGCTGGCGGCCGGTCGCTCAGCTGAGCGCTGTCACTTGCCGGCGGCCGGGCATGCCAGCGGCCGGTCGTTCAGCTGAGCGCTCTCACTTGCCAGCGGCCGGGCATGCCGGCGGCCGGTCGCTCAGCTGAGCGCTCTCACTTACCAGCGGCCGGGCGCTCAGCTGAGCGCTCTCACTTGCCGGTGGCTGGGCATACCGGCGGCCGGTCGCTCAGCTGAGCGCTGTGACTTGCCAGCGGCCGGGCATGCCGGCGGGCGCTCAGTTGTGCGCTCTCACATGCCCGGCCGCCGGCATGCCGGCGGGCGGGCGCTCAGCTGAGCGCTGTCACTTGTCGGCGTCCGGGCGCTCAGCTGAGCGCTCTCACTTGCCGGCGGCCGGGCATGCCGGCGGCCGGTCGCTCATCTGAGCGCTGTGACATGCCGGCGGGCGGGCGCTCAGCTGAGCGCTGTGACTTGCCAGCGGCCGGGCATGCCGGCGGGCGCTCAGCTGTGCGCTCTCACATGCCCGGCCGCCGGCATGCCGCGGGCGGGCGCTCAGCTGAGCGCTGTCACTTGTCGGCGTCCGGGCGCTCAGCTGAGCGCTGTCACTTGCTAGCGGCCGGGCATGGCGGGCGAGCGCTCAGCTGAGCGCTGTCACTTGTCAGCGGCCAGGCATGCCGGCGAGCGGGCACTCAGCTGAGCGCTCTCACTTGCCGGCGGCCGGGCATGCCGGCGGGCGGTCGCTCAGCTGAGCGCTCTCACTTGCCGGGCATGCCGGCGGCCGGTCGCTCAGCTGAGCGCTCTCAATTGCCAGCGGCCGGGCATGCCGGCGGCCGGTCGCTCAGCTGAGCGCTGTCACTTGTCAGCGGCCGGGCGCTCAGCTGAGCGCTCTCACTTGCCGGGCATGCCGGCGGCCGGTCGCTCAGCTGAGCGCTCTCACTTGCCGGCGGCTGGGCATGCCGGTGGCCGGTCGCTCAGCTAAGCGCTGTTACTTGCCAGCGGCCGGGCGCTCAGCTGAGCGCTCTCACTTGCCGGCGGCCGGGCATGCCGGCGGCCGGTCGCTCAGCTGAGCGCTCTCACTTGCCGGTCATACCGGCGGCCGGTCGCTCAGCTGAGCGCTCTCACTTGCCGGGCATGCCGGTGGCCGGTCGCTCAGCTGAGCGCTCTCACTTGCCAGCGGCCGGGCATGCCGGCGGTCGGTCGCTCAACTGAGCGCTGTCACTTGTCGGCGGCCGGGCATGCCGGCGGGCGGGTGCTCAGCTGAGCGCTGTCACTTGTCGGCGGCCGGGCGCTCAGCTGAGCGCTCTCACTTGCCGGCGGCCGGGCATGCCGGTGGCCAGTCGCTCACCTGAGCGCTGTCACTTGCCAGCGGCCGGGCATGCCGGCGGGCGGGCGCTCAGCTGAGCGCTGTCACTTGCCAGCGGCCGGGCATGCCGGCGGGCAGGCGCTCAGCTGCGCGCTCTCACTTGCCGGCGGCCGGGCATGCCAGCGGGCGGGCGCTCAGCTGAGCGCTCTCACTTGCCGGCGGCCGGTCGCTCAGCTGAGCGCTGTCACTTGCCGGCGGCCGGGCATGCCGGCGGGCGGGCGCTCAGCTGAGCGCTCTCACTTTCCGGCGGCCGGGCATGCCGGCGGGCGCTCAGCTGAGCGCTGTCACCTGCCAGCGGGCGCTCTTGCTGGCGTGTTTTCAACACAGATGTCACACGTACCCATGTTACCCTATTGTGTACTCACACAACCGTGTTTTCACACGGACCGTGTGGCCCTGCTATTTCACACGGAGACATGCCCGTTTTTTCTCCGGCAGCACGGGTGTCACACGGACCACACACAAATGTGATTCGTGTGACATCAGTGTGACACGGACCGGAGAGAACACGGGTTTTTAAATAAAAAGATTTTCTGTATTTACCTGTATAATCCAGCGCTGCTGTCTCAGGTTCTGCTGCCTCCCGCTCCAGACCCCCGCTCATTATACTCACTGATTATTCACTGCATTGAGCAGCTGGGAGCAGGGGCATTGCGGCGACAGCGCTGGAGACAGCACCGCCGAGGACAGTATCGTTGGGGACATCGCTAGTGACAGGTGAGTATCCTGCCAGCAGTGTGTGTGCAGGGACGTCCATGAGGTCATCGGATTTCCCAATGAACTCTAATGACCTCCTGACCCCTGTGACAACTATGCTACAGCGAGTGTCACGATGGTGACTTCTAGGGGTTCATGAGAGTTCATTGGGAACTCCAATGACCCCCTGGATGTCACTGCAATATCTGCTGTATACTCACCTGTCACCGGCGATGTCCCCGGCGGTGCTGTCCTTGGCGGTGCTGTACCCATCTTGGGGCGGAGCGAGACGTCCGGGAGCGAACGAAGGAAGAGGGTGAGTTGGTTGCGAGTGACTGTGAGCTGCTTTTGAGGGGGGTCGTGTTGCCTGCAAAGGTGTTTGACTTGCGCTGGGCTGTAAACTGGCCTGCAGGTTACCGGTGGCTGCCTCCAGCCCCGCAGGGGACGCTGGTACTGTTGAAATCAAGCCTAGCATTATAAAATAAATAAGCAACAAGGCTGGCGGCCCCCCGGTGATGAGAAGGATGCTGGCATTTTGCAAGGATGAAGTAGCGCAAGAAAGAAAGCAAAGAAAAAGAAAAAAAGATATGCGTGCAGTTGTGCAAGGGAATGGAAAAAAGGCATAGAGGAGAGTGACCCCTGCTGGTGGAAGGAAGGAAAAAGCAAAAGCCTACAGCACCTGGTATTCCCAGGCGGTCTCCCATCCAAGTACTAACCAGGCCCGACCCTGCTTAGCTTCCGAGATCAGACGAGATCGGGCGTGTTCAGGGTGGTGTGGCCGTAGGCAGAGACAATCCTCTCACTTGCTGCTCTTCTACTTTGCAGTCTGGCTGCCGGCTGGCCTTTCCAGTGCTCAGCAAGAGGCCCTTTTGTGCTTTGTTTTTCCTTCACTTTCTTGCTGGCTCCCTTAAAGGGGCTGTAGACCGACCGCCCCGCTCAGACCCGCTGAGCTCACTGACTGACAGCCGCGCTCTCCACGTGACGTCATCGCCGCAGCCGCTGACCGGGAGCAGCGGCGAGACCGGCCGGTGGACCCGGGTAGGGTGAGTAAAGCGCGCTTTGTTTCTGTCTAATAGCCTGCATCCGGGGATTCCTTTCACTGTCTGCAGCGCGCCACACCTAGGAAGGGCACACGCACACATACAAGCGAGCACGCAGGCACGCATGCATGCTCACACGTGGCCAGACCCCTATTTGCCCCTGCAACCTCTCCGCCACCATGCCTCAGACTCTCCTGTCTGTCTTATTATTTCCGGGCCTTAGCAGGAAAAAAAAACCCATTCCCTTCCGCTCCTCCTTTGCACTGAGCTCAGCTCCTGGGCAGCCGTCTGATTGATTGGATTAGCTACACAAACTTATTTGCAGAGGAAGACGTTACTTCTGCTGGCCCACAGTAGGCGGCCGGTCGGCCGGCCTGCCTCCAAAACCATCCCCTGGGCACTTGCTGAAAGCCTGGCCCCTTCACGGCCCGGGCTGCTTTTAACGCCATCGTTTCCAGACAGCGGGCTGCGGGCTCAATTAGGACTTCTAGCCGCAGCAAGGAGCCGGGCATGAGGCCTGCATCGAGGAGGGGTGTGGGGTAGCGTCCTTATTTGCGAACTGGCTCAGAGGCCTCGGTGGGGCTTGGTTGGGGCTTCCAGCTCTAGGTTACGTAAAGTCGGTGTCTGGCAAGACGCGGCTCCGTGCTAGCCGAGCTGGGCAAGAGGGCTAAAAGGTCATCCAAAACAGCCTACAGCACCCGGTGGTCCCAGGAGGTCTCCCTTCCAAGTACTGGCCGAGCCCAACCCTGCTTTGCTTCCGAGAGCGGACGAGATCGGGCGTAACCAGGGTGGTATGGCCAGTAGATGCTCTGGGGCCCATCGCCCGGCCAGCCTTCCTCAGACTCTCGTGGCGAGAACTCTGGCCGTGCGGGGGCGGGCTCCGAAGGGCCGATGCGAAGGCTGGGCCGCCTCTGCAACCGCTGTTTGTTGAGCAGTGAAACACCCGCCGCAGCAGCGCCCTGAGCACCAAGTGTGACTAAAAATGGCTGGACGCAGGGTCTCGTGCAGGCTAAACCGTTAATCGGAAAGAGCAAGCCGGCTCGACCGGCATCTTGGGGCGGAGCGAGACGTCCGGGAGCGAACGAAGGAAGAGGGTGAGTTGGTTGCGAGTGACTGTGAGCTGCTTTTGAGGGGGGTCGTGTTGCCTGCAAAGGTGTTTGACTTGCGCTGGGCTGTAAACTGGCCTGCAGGTTACCGGTGGCTGCCTCCAGCCCCGCAGGGGACGCTGGTACTGTTGAAATGAAGCCTAGCATTATAAAATAAATAAGCAACAAGGCTGGCGGCCCCCCGGTGATGAGAAGGATGCTGGCATTTTGCAAGGATGAAGTAGCGCAAGAAAGAAAGCAAAGAAAAAGAAAAAAAGATATGCGTGCAGTTGTGCAAGGGAATGGAAAAAAGGCATAGAGGAGAGTGACCCCTGCTGGTGGAAGGAAGGAAAAAGCAAAAGCCTACAGCAACCTGGTATTCCCAGGCGGTCTCCCATCCAAGTACTAACCAGGCCCGACCCTGCTTAGCTTCCGAGATCAGACGAGATCGGGCGTGTTCAGGGTGGTGTGGCCGTAGGCAGAGACAATCCTCTCACTTGCTGCTCTTCTACTTTGCAGTCTGGCTGCCGGCTGGCCTTTCCAGTGCTCAGCAAGAGGCCCTTTTGTGCTTTGTTTTTCCTTCACTTTCTTGCTGGCTCCCTTAAAGGGGCTGTAGACCGACCGCCCCGCTCAGACCCGCTGAGCTCACTGACTGACAGCCGCGCTCTCCACGTGACGTCATCGCCGCAGCCGCTGACCGGGAGCAGCGGCGAGACCGGCCGGTGGACCCGGGTAGGGTGAGTAAAGCGCGCTTTGTTTCTGTCTAATAGCCTGCATCCGGGGATTCCTTTCACTGTCTGCAGCGCGCCACACCTAGGAAGGGCACACGCACACATACAAGCGAGCACGCAGGCACGCATGCATGCTCACACGTGGCCAGACCCCTATTTGCCCCTGCAACCTCTCCGCCACCATGCCTCAGACTCTCCTGTCTGTCTTATTATTTCCGGGCCTTAGCAGGAAAAAAAAACCCATTCCCTTCCGCTCCTCCTTTGCACTGAGCTCAGCTCCTGGGCAGCCGTCTGATTGATTGGATTAGCTACACAAACTTATTTGCAGAGGAAGACGTTACTTCTGCTGGCCCACAGTAGGCGGCCGGTCGGCCGGCCTGCCTCCAAAACCATCCCCTGGGCACTTGCTGAAAGCCTGGCCCCTTCACGGCCCGGGCTGCTTTTAACGCCATCGTTTCCAGACAGCGGGCTGCGGGCTCAATTAGGACTTCTAGCCGCAGCAAGGAGCCGGGCATGAGGCCTGCATCGAGGAGGGGTGTGGGGTAGCGTCCTTATTTGCGAACTGGCTCAGAGGCCTCGGTGGGGCTTGGTTGGGGCTTCCAGCTCTAGGCTACGTAAAGTCGGTGTCTGGCAAGACGCGGCTCCGTGCTAGCCGAGCTGGGCAAGAGGGCTAAAAGGTCATCCAAAACAGCCTACAGCACCCGGTGGTCCCAGGAGGTCTCCCTTCCAAGTACTGGCCGAGCCCAACCCTGCTTTGCTTCCGAGAGCGGACGAGATCGGGCGTAACCAGGGTGGTATGGCCAGTAGACGCTCTGTGGCCCATCGCCCGGCCAGCCTTCCTCAGACTCTCGTGGCGAGAACTCTGGCCGTGCGGGGGCGGGCTCCGAAGGGCCGATGCGAAGGCTGGGCCGCCTCTGCAACCGCTGTTTGTTGAGCAGTGAAACACCCGCCGCAGCAGCGCCCTGAGCACCAAGTGTGACTAAAAATGGCTGGACGCAGGGTCTCGTGCAGGCTAAACCGTTAATCGGAAAGAGCAAGCCGGCTCGACCGGCATCTTGGGGCGGAGCGCGACGTCCGGGAGCGAACGAAGGAAGAGGGTGAGTTGGTTGCGAGTGACTGTGAGCTGCTTTTGAGGGGGGTCGTGTTGCCTGCAAAGGTGTTTGACTTGCGCTGGGCTGTAAACTGGCCTGCAGGTTACCGGTGGCTGCCTCCAGCCCCGCAGGGGACGCTGGTACTGTTGAAATCAAGCCTAGCATTATAAAATAAATAAGCAACAAGGCTGGCGGCCCCCCGGTGATGAGAAGGATGCTGGCATTTTGCAAGGATGAAGTAGCGCAAGAAAGAAAGCAAAGAAAAAGAAAAAAAGATATGCGTGCAGTTGTGCAAGGGAATGGAAAAAAGGCATAGAGGAGAGTGACCCCTGCTGGTGGAAGGAAGGAAAAAGCAAAAGCCTACAGCACCTGGTATTCCCAGGCGGTCTCCCATCCAAGTACTAACCAGGCCCAACCCTGCTTAGCTTCCGAGATCAGACGAGATCGGGTGTGTTCAGGGTGGTGTGGCCGTAGGCAGAGACAAGCCTCTCACTTGCTGCTCTTCTACTTTGCAGTCTGGCTGCCGGCTGGCCTTTCCAGTGCTCAGCAAGAGGCCCTTTTGTGCTTTGTTTTTCCTTCACTTTCTTGCTGGCTCCCTTAAAGGGGCTGTAGACCGACCGCCCCGCTCAGACCCGCTGAGCTCACTGACTGACAGCCGCGCTCTCCACGTGACGTCATCGCCGCAGCCGCTGACCGGGAGCAGCGGCGAGACCGGCCGGTGGACCCGGGTAGGGTGAGTAAAGCGCGCTTTGTTTCTGTCTAATAGCCTGCATCCGGGGATTCCTTTCACTGTCTGCAGCGCGCCACACCTAGGAAGGGCACACGCACACATACAAGCGAGCACGCAGGCACGCATGCATGCTCACACGTGGCCAGACCCCTATTTGCCCCTGCAACCTCTCCGCCACCATGCCTCAGACTCTCCTGTCTGTCTTATTATTTCCGGGCCTTAGCAGGAAAAAAAAACCCATTCCCTTCCGCTCCTCCTTTGCACTGAGCTCAGCTCCTGGGCAGCCGTCTGATTGATTGGATTAGCTACACAAACTTATTTGCAGAGGAAGACGTTACTTCTGCTGGCCCACAGTAGGCGGCCGGTCGGCCGGCCTGCCTCCAAAACCATCCCCTGGGCACTTGCTGAAAGCCTGGCCCCTTCACGGCCCGGGCTGCTTTTAACGCCATCGTTTCCAGACAGCGGGCTGCGGGCTCAATTAGGACTTCTAGCCGCAGCAAGGAGCCGGGCATGAGGCCTGCATCGAGGAGGGGTGTGGGGTAGCGTCCTTATTTGCGAACTGGCTCAGAGGCCTCGGTGGGGCTTGGTTGGGGCTTCCAGCTCTAGGTTACGTAAAGTCGGTGTCTGGCAAGACGCGGCTCCGTGCTAGCCGAGCTGGGCAAGAGGGCTAAAAGGTCATCCAAAACAGCCTACAGCACCCGGTGGTCCCAGGAGGTCTCCCTTCCAAGTACTGGCCGAGCCCAACCCTGCTTTGCTTCCGAGAGCGGATGAGATCGGGCGTAACCAGGGTGGTATGGCCAGTAGACGCTCTGTGGCCCATCGCCCGGCCAGCCTTCCTCAGACTCTCGTGGCGAGAACTCTGGCCGTGCGGGGGCGGGCTCCGAAGGGCCGATGCGAAGGCTGGGCCGCCTCTGCAACCGCTGTTTGTTGAGCAGTGAAACACCCGCCGCAGCAGCGCCCTGAGCACCAAGTGTGACTAAAAATGGCTGGACGCAGGGTCTCGTGCAGGCTAAACCGTTAATCGGAAAGAGCAAGCCGGCTCGACCGGCATCTTGGGGCGGAGCGAGACGTCCGGGAGCGAACGAAGGAAGAGGGTGAGTTGGTTGCGAGTGACTGTGAGCTGCTTTTGAGGGGGGTCGTGTTGCCTGCAAAGGTGTTTGACTTGCGCTGGGCTGTAAACTGGCCTGCAGGTTACCGGTGGCTGCCTCCAGCCCCGCAGGGGACGCTGGTACTGTTGAAATGAAGCCTAGCATTATAAAATAAATAAGCAACAAGGCTGGCGGCCCCCCGGTGATGAGAAGGATGCTGGCATTTTGCAAGGATGAAGTAGCGCAAGAAAGAAAGCAAAGAAAAAGAAAAAAAGATATGCGTGCAGTTGTGCAAGGGAATGGACAAAAGGCATAGAGGAGAGTGACCCCTGCTGGTGGAAGGAAGGAAAAAGCAAAAGCCTACAGCACCTGGTATTCCCAGGCGGTCTCCCATCCAAGTACTAACCAGGCCCGACCCTGCTTAGCTTCCGAGATCAGACGAGATCGGGCGTGTTCAGGGTGGTGTGGCCGTAGGCAGAGACAATCCTCTCACTTGCTGCTCTTCTACTTTGCAGTCTGGCTGCCGGCTGGCCTTTCCAGTGCTCAGCAAGAGGCCCTTTTGTGCTTTGTTTTTCCTTCACTTTCTTGCTGGCTCCCTTAAAGGGGCTGTAGACCGACCGCCCCGCTCAGACCCGCTGAGCTCACTGACTGACAGCCGCGCTCTCCATGTGACGTCATCGCCGCAGCCGCTGACCGGGAGCAGCGGCGAGACCGGCCGGTGGACCCGGGTAGGGTGAGTAAAGTGCGCTTTGTTTCTGTCTAATAGCCTGCATCCGGGGATTCCTTTCACTGTCTGCAGCGCGCCACACCTAGGAAGGGCACACGCACACATACAAGCGAGCACGCAGGCACGCATGCATGCTCACACGTGGCCAGACCCCTATTTGCCCCTGCAACCTCTCCGCCACCATGCCTCAGACTCTCCTGTCTGTCTTATTATTTCCGGGCCTTAGCAGGAAAAAAAAACCCATTCCCTTCCGCTCCTCCTTTGCACTGAGCTCAGCTCCTGGGCAGCCGTCTGATTGATTGGATTAGCTACACAAACTTATTTGCAGAGGAAGACGTTACTTCTGCTGGCCCACAGTAGGCGGCCGGTCGGCCGGCCTGCCTCCAAAACCATCCCCTGGGCACTTGCTGAAAGCCTGGCCCCTTCACGGCCCGGGCTGCTTTTAACGCCATCGTTTCCAGACAGCGGGCTGCGGGCTCAATTAGGACTTCTAGCCGCAGCAAGGAGCCGGGCATGAGGCCTGCATCGAGGAGGGGTGTGGGGTAGCGTCCTTATTTGCGAACTGGCTCAGAGGCCTCGGTGGGGCTTGGTTGGGGCTTCCAGCTCTAGGTTACGTAAAGTCGGTGTCTGGCAAGACGCGGCTCCGTGCTAGCCGAGCTGGGCAAGAGGGCTAAAAGGTCATCCAAAACAGCCTACAGCACCCGGTGGTCCCAGGAGGTCTCCCTTCCAAGTACTGGCCGAGCCCAACCCTGCTTTGCTTCCGAGAGCGGATGAGATCGGGCGTAACCAGGGTGGTATGGCCAGTAGACGCTCTGTGGCCCATCGCCCGGCCAGCCTTCCTCAGACTCTCGTGGCGAGAACTCTGGCCGTGCGGGGGCGGGCTCCGAAGGGCCGATGCGAAGGCTGGGCCGCCTCTGCAACCGCTGTTTGTTGAGCAGTGAAACACCCGCCGCAGCAGCGCCCTGAGCACCAAGTGTGACTAAAAATGGCTGGACGCAGGGTCTCGTGCAGGCTAAACCGTTAATCGGAAAGAGCAAGCCGGCTCGACCGGCATCTTGGGGCGGAGCGAGACGTCCGGGAGCGAACGAAGGAAGAGGGTGAGTTGGTTGCGAGTGACTGTGAGCTGCTTTTGAGGGGGGTCGTGTTGCCTGCAAAGGTGTTTGACTTGCGCTGGGCTGTAAACTGGCCTGCAGGTTACCGGTGGCTGCCTCCAGCCCCGCAGGGGACGCTGGTACTGTTGAAATGAAGCCTAGCATTATAAAATAAATAAGCAACAAGGCTGGCGGCCCCCCGGTGATGAGAAGGATGCTGGCATTTTGCAAGGATGAAGTAGCGCAAGAAAGAAAGCAAAGAAAAAGAAAAAAAGATATGCGTGCAGTTGTGCAAGGGAATGGACAAAAGGCATAGAGGAGAGTGACCCCTGCTGGTGGAAGGAAGGAAAAAGCAAAAGCCTACAGCACCTGGTATTCCCAGGCGGTCTCCCATCCAAGTACTAACCAGGCCCGACCCTGCTTAGCTTCCGAGATCAGACGAGATCGGGCGTGTTCAGGGTGGTGTGGCCGTAGGCAGAGACAATCCTCTCACTTGCTGCTCTTCTACTTTGCAGTCTGGCTGCCGGCTGGCCTTTCCAGTGCTCAGCAAGAGGCCCTTTTGTGCTTTGTTTTTCCTTCACTTTCTTGCTGGCTCCCTTAAAGGGGCTGTAGACCGACCGCCCCGCTCAGACCCGCTGAGCTCACTGACTGACAGCCGCGCTCTCCACGTGACGTCATCGCCGCAGCCGCTGACCGGGAGCAGCGGCGAGACCGGCCGGTGGACCCGGGTAGGGTGAGTAAAGCGCGCTTTGTTTCTGTCTAATAGCCTGCATCCGGGGATTCCTTTCACTGTCTGCAGCGCGCCACACCTAGGAAGGGCACACGCACACATACAAGCGAGCACGCAGGCACGCATGCATGCTCACACGTGGCCAGACCCCTATTTGCCCCTGCAACCTCTCCGCCACCATGCCTCAGACTCTCCTGTCTGTCTTATTATTTCCGGGCCTTAGCAGGAAAAAAAAACCCATTCCCTTCCGCTCCTCCTTTGCACTGAGCTCAGCTCCTGGGCAGCCGTCTGATTGATTGGATTAGCTACACAAACTTATTTGCAGAGGAAGACGTTACTTCTGCTGGCCCACAGTAGGCGGCCGGTCGGCCGGCCTGCCTCCAAAACCATCCCCTGGGCACTTGCTGAAAGCCTGGCCCCTTCACGGCCCGGGCTGCTTTTAACGCCATCGTTTCCAGACAGCGGGCTGCGGGCTCAATTAGGACTTCTAGCCGCAGCAAGGAGCCGGGCATGAGGCCTGCATCGAGGAGGGGTGTGGGGTAGCGTCCTTATTTGCGAACTGGCTCAGAGGCCTCGGTGGGGCTTGGTTGGGGCTTCCAGCTCTAGGTTACGTAAAGTCGGTGTCTGGCAAGACGCGGCTCCGTGCTAGCCGAGCTGGGCAAGAGGGCTAAAAGGTCATCCAAAACAGCCTACAGCACCTGGTGGTCCCAGGAGGTCTCCCTTCCAAGTACTGGCCGAGCCCAACCCTGCTTTGCTTCCGAGAGCGGACAAGATCGGGCGTAACCAGGGTGGTATGGCCAGTAGACGCTCTGTGGCCCATCGCCCGGCCAGCCTTCCTCAGACTCTCGTGGCGAGAACTCTGGCCGTGCGGGGGCGGGCTCCGAAGGGCCGATGCGAAGCCTGAGCCGCCTCTGCAACCGCTGTTTGTTGAGCAGTGAAACACCCGCCGCAGCAGCGCCCTGAGCACCAAGTGTGACTAAAAATGGCTGGACGCAGGGTCTCGTGCAGGCTAAACCGTTAATCGGAAAGAGCAAGCCGGCTCGACCGGCATCTTGGGGCGGAGCGAGACGTCCGGGAGCGAACGAAGGAAGAGGGTGAGTTGGTTGCGAGTGACTGTGAGCTGCTTTTGAGGGGGGTCGTGTTGCCTGCAAAGGTGTTTGACTTGCGCTGGGCTGTAAACTGGCCTGCAGGTTACCGGTGGCTGCCTCCAGCCCCGCAGGGGACGCTGGTACTGTTGAAATCAAGCCTAGCATTATAAAATAAATAAGCAACAAGGCTGGCGGCCCCCCGGTGATGAGAAGGATGCTGGCATTTTGCAAGGATGAAGTAGCGCAAGAAAGAAAGCAAAGAAAAAGAAAAAAAGATATGCGTGCAGTTGTGCAAGGGAATGGAAAAAAGGCATAGAGGAGAGTGACCCCTGCTGGTGGAAGGAAGGAAAAAGCAAAAGCCTACAGCACCTGGTATTCCCAGGCGGTCTCCCATCCAAGTACTAACCAGGCCCGACCCTGCTTAGCTTCCGAGATCAGACGAGATCGGGCGTGTTCAGGGTGGTGTGGCCGTAGGCAGAGACAAGCCTCTCACTTGCTGCTCTTCTACTTTGCAGTCTGGCTGCCGGCTGGCCTTTCCAGTGCTCAGCAAGAGGCCCTTTTGTGCTTTGTTTTTCCTTCACTTTCTTGCTGGCTCCCTTAAAGGGGCTGTAGACCGACCGCCCCGCTCAGACCCGCTGAGCTCACTGACTGACAGCCGCGCTCTCCACGTGACGTCATCGCCGCAGCCGCTGACCGGGAGCAGCGGCGAGACCGGCCGGTGGACCCGGGTAGGGTGAGTAAAGCGCGCTTTGTTTCTGTCTAATAGCCTGCATCCGGGGATTCCTTTCACTGTCTGCAGCGCGCCACACCTAGGAAGGGCACACGCACACATACAAGCGAGCACGCAGGCACGCATGCATGCTCACGCGTGGCCAGACCCCTATTTGCCCCTGCAACCTCTCCGCCACCATGCCTCAGACTCTCCTGTCTGTCTTATTATTTCCGGGCCTTAGAAGGAAAAAAAAACCCATTCCCTTCCGCTCCTCCTTTGCACTGAGCTCAGCTCCTGGGCAGCCGTCTGATTGATTGGATTAGCTACACAAACTTATTTGCAGAGGAAGACGTTACTTCTGCTGGCCCACAGTAGGCGGCCGGTCGGCCGGCCTGCCTCCAAAACCATCCCCTGGGCACTTGCTGAAAGCCTGGCCCCTTCACGGCCCGGGCTGCTTTTAACGCCATCGTTTCCAGACAGCGGGCTGCGGGCTCAATTAGGACTTCTAGCCGCAGCAAGGAGCCGGGCATGAGGCCTGCATCGAGGAGGGGTGTGGGGTAGCGTCCTTATTTGCGAACTGGCTCAGAGGCCTCGGTGGGGCTTGGTTGGGGCTTCCAGCTCTAGGCTACGTAAAGTCGGTGTCTGGCAAGACGCGGCTCCGTGCTAGCCGAGCTGGGCAAGAGGGCTAAAAGGTCATCCAAAACAGCCTACAGCACCCGGTGGTCCCAGGAGGTCTCCCTTCCAAGTACTGGCCGAGCCCAACCCTGCTTTGCTTCCGAGAGCGGACGAGATCGGGCGTAACCAGGGTGGTATGGCCAGTAGACGCTCTGTGGCCCATCGCCCGGCCAGCCTTCCTCAGACTCTCGTGGCGAGAACTCTGGCCGTGCAGGGGCGGGCTCCGAAGGGCCGATGCGAAGGCTGGGCCGCCTCTGCAACCGCTGTTTGTTGAGCAGTGAAACACCCGCCGCAGCAGCGCCCTGAGCACCAAGTGTGACTAAAAATGGCTGGACGCAGGGTCTCGTGCAGGCTAAACCGTTAATCGGAAAGAGCAAGCTGGCTCGACCGGCATCTTGGGGCGGAGCGCGACGTCCGGGAGCGAACGAAGGAAGAGGGTGAGTTGGTTGCGAGTGACTGTGAGCTGCTTTTGAGGGGGGTCGTGTTGCCTGCAAAGGTGTTTGACTTGCGCTGGGCTGTAAACTGGCCTGCAGGTTACCGGTGGCTGCCTCCAGCCCCGCAGGGGACGCTGGTACTGTTGAAATCAAGCCTAGCATTATAAAATAAATAAGCAACAAGGCTGGCGGCCCCCCGGTGATGAGAAGGATGCTGGCATTTTGCAAGGATGAAGTAGCGCAAGAAAGAAAGCAAAGAAAAAGAAAAAAAGATATGCGTGCAGTTGTGCAAGGGAATGGAAAAAAGGCATAGAGGAGAGTGACCCCTGCTGGTGGAAGGAAGGAAAAAGCAAAAGCCTACAGCACCTGGTATTCCCAGGCGGTCTCCCATCCAAGTACTAACCAGGCCCGACCCTGCTTAGCTTCCGAGATCAGACGAGATCGGGCGTGTTCAGGGTGGTGTGGCCGTAGGCAGAGACAAGCCTCTCACTTGCTGCTCTTCTACTTTGCAGTCTGGCTGCCGGCTGGCCTTTCCAGTGCTCAGCAAGAGGCCCTTTTGTGCTTTGTTTTTCCTTCACTTTCTTGCTGGCTCCCTTAAAGGGGCTGTAGACCGACCGCCCCGCTCAGACCCGCTGAGCTCACTGACTGACAGCCGCGCTCTCCACGTGACGTCATCGCCGCAGCCGCTGACCGGGAGCAGCGGCGAGACCGGCCGGTGGACCCGGGTAGGGTGAGTAAAGCGCGCTTTGTTTCTGTCTAATAGCCTGCATCCGGGGATTCCTTTCACTGTCTGCAGCGCGCCACACCTAGGAAGGGCACACGCACACATACAAGCGAGCACGCAGGCACGCATGCATGCTCACACGTGGCCAGACCCCTATTTGCCCCTGCAACCTCTCCGCCACCATGCCTCAGACTCTCCTGTCTGTCTTATTATTTCCAGGCCTTAGCAGGAAAAAAAACCCATTCCCTTCCGCTCCTCCTTTGCACTGAGCTCAGCTCCTGGGCAGCCGTCTGATTGATTGGATTAGCTACACAAACTTATTTGCAGAGGAAGACGTTACTTCTGCTGGCCCACAGTAGGCGGCCGGTCGGCCGGCCTGCCTCCAAAACCATCCCCTGGGCACTTGCTGAAAGCCTGGCCCCTTCACGGCCCGGGCTGCTTTTAACGCCATCGTTTCCAGACAGCGGGCTGCGGGCTCAATTAGGACTTCTAGCCGCAGCAAGGAGCCGGGCATGAGGCCTGCATCGAGGAGGGGTGTGGGGTAGCGTCCTTATTTGCGAACTGGCTCAGAGGCCTCGGTGGGGCTTGGTTGGGGCTTCCAGCTCTAGGTTACGTAAAGTCGGTGTCTGGCAAGACGCGGCTCCGTGCTAGCCGAGCTGGGCAAGAGGGCTAAAAGGTCATCCAAAACAGCCTACAGCACCCGGTGGTCCCAGGAGGTCTCCCTTCCAAGTACTGGCCGAGCCCAACCCTGCTTTGCTTCCGAGAGCGGACGAGATCGGGCGTAACCAGGGTGGTATGGCCAGTAGATGCTCTGGGGCCCATCGCCCGGCCAGCCTTCCTCAGACTCTCGTGGCGAGAACTCTGGCCGTGCGGGGGCGGGCTCCGAAGGGCCGATGCGAAGGCTGGGCCGCCTCTGCAACCGCTGTTTGTTGAGCAGTGAAACACCCGCCGCAGCAGCGCCCTGAGCACCAAGTGTGACTAAAAATGGCTGGACGCAGGGTCTCGTGCAGGCTAAACCGTTAATCGGAAAGAGCAAGCCGGCTCGACCGGCATCTTGGGGCGGAGCGAGACGTCCGGGAGCGAACGAAGGAAGAGGGTGAGTTGGTTGCGAGTGACTGTGAGCTGCTTTTGAGGGGGGTCGTGTTGCCTGCAAAGGTGTTTGACTTGCGCTGGGCTGTAAACTGGCCTGCAGGTTACCGGTGGCTGCCTCCAGCCCCGCAGGGGACGCTGGTACTGTTGAAATCAAGCCTAGCATTATAAAATAAATAAGCAACAAGGCTGGCGGCCCCCCGGTGATGAGAAGGATGCTGGCATTTTGCAAGGATGAAGTAGCGCAAGAAAGAAAGCAAAGAAAAAGAAAAAAAGATATGCGTGCAGTTGTGCAAGGGAATGGAAAAAAGGCATAGAGGAGAGTGACCCCTGCTGGTGGAAGGAAGGAAAAAGCAAAAGCCTACAGCACCTGGTATTCCCAGGCGGTCTCCCATCCAAGTACTAACCAGGCCCGACCCTGCTTAGCTTCCGAGATCAGACGAGATCGGGCGTGTTCAGGGTGGTGTGGCCGTAGGCAGAGACAATCCTCTCACTTGCTGCTCTTCTACTTTGCAGTCTGGCTGCCGGCTGGCCTTTCCAGTGCTCAGCAAGAGGCCCTTTTGTGCTTTGTTTTTCCTTCACTTTCTTGCTGGCTCCCTTAAAGGGGCTGTAGACCGACCGCCCCGCTCAGACCCGCTGAGCTCACTGACTGACAGCCGCGCTCTCCACGTGACGTCATCGCCGCAGCCGCTGACCGGGAGCAGCGGCGAGACCGGCCGGTGGACCCGGGTAGGGTGAGTAAAGCGCGCTTTGTTTCTGTCTAATAGCCTGCATCCGGGGATTCCTTTCACTGTCTGCAGCGCGCCACACCTAGGAAGGGCACACGCACACATACAAGCGAGCACGCAGGCACGCATGCATGCTCACACGTGGCCAGACCCCTATTTGCCCCTGCAACCTCTCCGCCACCATGCCTCAGACTCTCCTGTCTGTCTTATTATTTCCGGGCCTTAGCAGGAAAAAAAAACCCATTCCCTTCCGCTCCTCCTTTGCACTGAGCTCAGCTCCTGGGCAGCCGTCTGATTGATTGGATTAGCTACACAAACTTATTTGCAGAGGAAGACGTTACTTCTGCTGGCCCACAGTAGGCGGCCGGTCGGCCGGCCTGCCTCCAAAACCATCCCCTGGGCACTTGCTGAAAGCCTGGCCCCTTCACGGCCCGGGCTGCTTTTAACGCCATCGTTTCCAGACAGCGGGCTGCGGGCTCAATTAGGACTTCTAGCCGCAGCAAGGAGCCGGGCATGAGGCCTGCATCGAGGAGGGGTGTGGGGTAGCGTCCTTATTTGCGAACTGGCTCAGAGGCCTCGGTGGGGCTTGGTTGGGGCTTCCAGCTCTAGGTTACGTAAAGTCGGTGTCTGGCAAGACGCGGCTCCGTGCTAGCCGAGCTGGGCAAGAGGGCTAAAAGGTCATCCAAAACAGCCTACAGCACCCGGTGGTCCCAGGAGGTCTCCCTTCCAAGTACTGGCCGAGCCCAACCCTGCTTTGCTTCCGAGAGCGGACAAGATCGGGCGTAACCAGGGTGGTATGGCCAGTAGACGCTCTGTGGCCCATCGCCCGGCCAGCCTTCCTCAGACTCTCGTGGCGAGAACTCTGGCCGTGCGGGGGCGGGCTCCGAAGGGCCGATGCGAAGCCTGGGCCGCCTCTGCAACCGCTGTTTGTTGAGCAGTGAAACACCCGCCGCAGCGCCCTGAGCACCAAGTGTGACTAAAAATGGCTGGACGCAGGGTCTCGTGCAGGCTAAACCGTTAATCGGAAAGAGCAAGCCGGCTCGACCGGCATCTTGGGGCGGAGCGAGACGTCCGGGAGCGAACGAAGGAAGAGGGTGAGTTGGTTGCGAGTGACTGTGAGCTGCTTTTGAGGGGGGTCGTGTTGCCTGCAAAGGTGTTTGACTTGCGCTGGGCTGTAAACTGGCCTGCAGGTTACCGGTGGCTGCCTCCAGCCCCGCAGGGGACGCTGGTACTGTTGAAATCAAGCCTAGCATTATAAAATAAATAAGCAACAAGGCTGGCGGCCCCCCGGTGATGAGAAGGATGCTGGCATTTTGCAAGGATGAAGTAGCGCAAGAAAGAAAGCAAAGAAAAAGAAAAAAAGATATGCGTGCAGTTGTGCAAGGGAATGGAAAAAAGGCATAGAGGAGAGTGACCCCTGCTGGTGGAAGGAAGGAAAAAGCAAAAGCCTACAGCACCTGGTATTCCCAGGCGGTCTCCCATCCAAGTACTAACCAGGCCCGACCCTGCTTAGCTTCCGAGATCAGACGAGATCGGGCGTGTTCAGGGTGGTGTGGCCGTAGGCAGAGACAAGCCTCTCACTTGCTGCTCTTCTACTTTGCAGTCTGGCTGCCGGCTGGCCTTTCCAGTGCTCAGCAAGAGGCCCTTTTGTGCTTTGTTTTTCCTTCACTTTCTTGCTGGCTCCCTTAAAGGGGCTGTAGACCGACCGCCCCGCTCAGACCCGCTGAGCTCACTGACTGACAGCCGCGCTCTCCACGTGACGTCATCGCCGCAGCCGCTGACCGGGAGCAGCGGCGAGACCGGCCGGTGGACCCGGGTAGGGTGAGTAAAGCGCGCTTTGTTTCTGTCTAATAGCCTGCATCCGGGGATTCCTTTCACTGTCTGCAGCGCGCCACACCTAGGAAGGGCACACGCACACATACAAGCGAGCACGCAGGCACGCATGCATGCTCACACGTGGCCAGACCCCTATTTGCCCCTGCAACCTCTCCGCCACCATGCCTCAGACTCTCCTGTCTGTCTTATTATTTCCGGGCCTTAGAAGGAAAAAAAAACCCATTCCCTTCCGCTCCTCCTTTGCACTGAGCTCAGCTCCTGGGCAGCCGTCTGATTGATTGGATTAGCTACACAAACTTATTTGCAGAGGAAGACGTTACTTCTGCTGGCCCACAGTAGGCGGCCGGTCGGCCGGCCTGCCTCCAAAACCATCCCCTGGGCACTTGCTGAAAGCCTGGCCCCTTCACGGCCCGGGCTGCTTTTAACGCCATCGTTTCCAGACAGCGGGCTGCGGGCTCAATTAGGACTTCTAGCCGCAGCAAGGAGCCGGGCATGAGGCCTGCATCGAGGAGGGGTGTGGGGTAGCGTCCTTTTTTGCGAACTGGCTCAGAGGCCTCGGTGGGGCTTGGTTGGGGCTTCCAGCTCTAGGCTACGTAAAGTCGGTGTCTGGCAAGACGCGGCTCCGTGCTAGCCGAGCTGGGCAAGAGGGCTAAAAGGTCATCCAAAACAGCCTACAGCACCCGGTGGTCCCAGGAGGTCTCCCTTCCAAGTACTGGCCGAGCCCAACCCTGCTTTGCTTCCGAGAGCGGACGAGATCGGGCGTAACCAGGGTGGTATGGCCAGTAGACGCTCTGTGGCCCATCGCCCGGCCAGCCTTCCTCAGACTCTCGTGGCGAGAACTCTGGCCGTGCGGGGGCGGGCTCCGAAGGGCCGATGCGAAGGCTGGGCCGCCTCTGCAACCGCTGTTTGTTGAGCAGTGAAACACCCGCCGCAGCAGCGCCCTGAGCACCAAGTGTGACTAAAAATGGCTGGACGCAGGGTCTCGTGCAGGCTAAACCGTTAATCGGAAAGAGCAAGCCGGCTCGACCGGCATCTTGGGGCGGAGCGCGACGTCCGGGAGCGAACGAAGGAAGAGGGTGAGTTGGTTGCGAGTGACTGTGAGCTGCTTTTGAGGGGGGTCGTGTTGCCTGCAAAGGTGTTTGACTTGCGCTGGGCTGTAAACTGGCCTGCAGGTTACCGGTGGCTGCCTCCAGCCCCGCAGGGGACGCTGGTACTGTTGAAATCAAGCCTAGCATTATAAAATAAATAAGCAACAAGGCTGGCGGCCCCCCGGTGATGAGAAGGATGCTGGCATTTTGCAAGGATGAAGTAGCGCAAGAAAGAAAGCAAAGAAAAAGAAAAAAAGATATGCGTGCAGTTGTGCAAGGGAATGGAAAAAAGGCATAGAGGAGAGTGACCCCTGCTGGTGGAAGGAAGGAAAAAGCAAAAGCCTACAGCACCTGGTATTCCTAGGCGGTCTCCCATCCAAGTACTAACCAGGCCCGACCCTGCTTAGCTTCCGAGATCAGACGAGATCGGGCGTGTTCAGGGTGGTGTGGCCGTAGGCAGAGACAAGCCTCTCACTTGCTGCTCTTCTACTTTGCAGTCTGGCTGCCGGCTGGCCTTTCCAGTGCTCAGCAAGAGGCCCTTTTGTGCTTTGTTTTTCCTTCACTTTCTTGCTGGCTCCCTTAAAGGGGCTGTAGACCGACCGCCCCGCTCAGACCCGCTGAGCTCACTGACTGACAGCCGCGCTCTCCACGTGACGTCATCGCCGCAGCCGCTGACCGGGAGCAGCGGCGAGACCGGCCGGTGGACCCGGGTAGGGTGAGTAAAGCGCGCTTTGTTTCTGTCTAATAGCCTGCATCCGGGGATTCCTTTCACTGTCTGCAGCGCGCCACACCTAGGAAGGGCACACGCACACATACAAGCGAGCACGCAGGCACGCATGCATGCTCACACGTGGCCAGACCCCTATTTGCCCCTGCAACCTCTCCGCCACCATGCCTCAGACTCTCCTGTCTGTCTTATTATTTCCGGGCCTTAGCAGGAAAAAAAAACCCATTCCCTTCCGCTCCTCCTTTGCACTGAGCTCAGCTCCTGGGCAGCCGTCTGATTGATTGGATTAGCTACACAAACTTATTTGCAGAGGAAGACGTTACTTCTGCTGGCCCACAGTAGGCGGCCGGTCGGCCGGCCTGCCTCCAAAACCATCCCCTGGGCACTTGCTGAAAGCCTGGCCCCTTCACGGCCCGGGCTGCTTTTAACGCCATCGTTTCCAGACAGCGGGCTGCGGGCTCAATTAGGACTTCTAGCCGCAGCAAGGAGCCGGGCATTAGGCCTGCATCGAGGAGGGGTGTGGGGTAGCGTCCTTATTTGCGAACTGGCTCAGAGGGGCTTGGTTGGGGCTTCCAGCTCTAGGCTACGTAAAGTCGGTGTCTGGCAAGACGCGGCTCCGTGCTAGCCGAGCTGGGCAAGAGGGCTAAAAGGTCATCCAAAACAGCCTACAGAACCCGGTGGTCCCAGGAGGTCTCCCTTCCAAGTACTGGCCGAGCCCAACCCTGCTTTGCTTCCGAGAGCGGACGAGATCGGGCGTAACCAGGGTGGTATGGCCAGTAGACGCTCTGTGGCCCATCGCCCGGCCAGCCTTCCTCAGACTCTCGTGGCGAGAACTCTGGCCGTGCGGGGGCGGGCTCCGAAGGGCCGATGCGAAGGCTGGGCCGCCTCTGCAACCGCTGTTTGTTGAGCAGTGAAACACCCGCCGCAGCAGCGCCCTGAGCACCAAGTGTGACTAAAAATGGCTGGACGCAGGGTCTCGTGCAGGCTAAACCGTTAATCGGAAAGAGCAAGCCGGCTCGACCGGCATCTTGGGGCGGAGCGCGACGTCCGGGAGCGAACGAAGGAAGAGGGTGAGTTGGTTGCGAGTGACTGTGAGCTGCTTTTGAGGGGGGTCGTGTTGCCTGCAAAGGTGTTTGACTTGCGCTGGGCTGTAAACTGGCCTGCAGGTTACCGGTGGCTGCCTCCAGCCCCGCAGGGGACGCTGGTACTGTTGAAATCAAGCCTAGCATTATAAAATAAATAAGCAACAAGGCTGGCGGCCCCCCGGTGATGAGAAGGATGCTGGCATTTTGCAAGGATGAAGTAGCGCAAGAAAGAAAGCAAAGAAAAAGAAAAAAAGATATGCGTGCAGTTGTGCAAGGGAATGGAAAAAAGGCATAGAGGAGAGTGACCCCTGCTGGTGGAAGGAAGGAAAAAGCAAAAGCCTACAGCACCTGGTATTCCCAGGCGGTCTCCCATCCAAGTACTAACCAGGCCCGACCCTGCTTAGCTTCCGAGATCAGACGAGATCGGGCGTGTTCAGGGTGGTGTGGCCGTAGGCAGAGACAAGCCTCTCACTTGCTGCTCTTCTACTTTGCAGTCTGGCTGCCGGCTGGCCTTTCCAGTGCTCAGCAAGAGGCCCTTTTGTGCTTTGTTTTTCCTTCACTTTCTTGCTGGCTCCCTTAAAGGGGCTGTAGACCGACCGCCCCGCTCAGACCCGCTGAGCTCACTGACTGACAGCCGCGCTCTCCACGTGACGTCATCGCCGCAGCCGCTGACCGGGAGCAGCGGCGAGACCGGCCGGTGGACCCGGGTAGGGTGAGTAAAGCGCGCTTTGTTTCTGTCTAATAGCCTGCATCCGGGGATTCCTTTCACTGTCTGCAGCGCGCCACACCTAGGAAGGGCACACGCACACATACAAGCGAGCACGCAGGCACGCATGCATGCTCACACGTGGCCAGACCCCTATTTGCCCCTGCAACCTCTCCGCCACCATGCCTCAGACTCTCCTGTCTGTCTTATTATTTCCGGGCCTTAGCAGGAAAAAAAAACCCATTCCCTTCCGCTCCTCCTTTGCACTGAGCTCAGCTCCTGGGCAGCCGTCTGATTGATTGGATTAGCTACACAAACTTATTTGCAGAGGAAGACGTTACTTCTGCTGGCCCACAGTAGGCGGCCGGTCGGCCGGCCTGCCTCCAAAACCATCCCCTGGGCACTTGCTGAAAGCCTGGCCCCTTCACGGCCCGGGCTGCTTTTAACGCCATCGTTTCCAGACAGCGGGCTGCGGGCTCAATTAGGACTTCTAGCCGCAGCAAGGAGCCGGGCATGAGGCCTGCATCGAGGAGGGGTGTGGGGTAGCGTCCTTATTTGCGAACTGGCTCAGAGGCCTCGGTGGGGCTTGGTTGGGGCTTCCAGCTCTAGGTTACGTAAAGTCGGTGTCTGGCAAGACGCGGCTCCGTGCTAGCCGAGCTGGGCAAGAGGGCTAAAAGGTCATCCAAAACAGCCTACAGCACCCGGTGGTCCCAGGAGGTCTCCCTTCCAAGTAATGGCCGAGCCCAACCCTGCTTTGCTTCCGAGAGCGGATAAGATCGGGCGTAACCAGGGTGGTATGGCCAGTAGACGCTCTGTGGCCCATCGCCCGGCCAGCCTTCCTCAGACTCTCGTGGCGAGAACTCTGGCCGTGCGGGGGCGGGCTCCGAAGGGCCGATGCGAAGGCTGGGCCGCCTCTGCAACCGCTGTTTGTTGAGCAGTGAAACACCCGCCGCAGCAGCGCCCTGAGCACCAAGTGTGACTAAAAATGGCTGGACGCAGGGTCTCGTGCAGGCTAAACCGTTAATCGGAAAGAGCAAGCCGGCTCGACCGGCATCTTGGGGCGGAGCGAGACGTCCGGGAGCGAACGAAGGAAGAGGGTGAGTTGGTTGCGAGTGACTGTGAGCTGCTTTTGAGGGGGGTCGTGTTGCCTGCAAAGGTGTTTGACTTGCGCTGGGCTGTAAACTGGCCTGCAGGTTACCGGTGGCTGCCTCCAGCCCCGCAGGGGACGCTGGTACTGTTGAAATCAAGCCTAGCATAATAAAATAAATAAGCAACAAGGCTGGCGGCCCCCCGGTGATGAGAAGGATGCTGGCATTTTGCAAGGATGAAGTAGCGCAAGAAAGAAAGCAAGGAAAAAGAAAAAAAGATATGCGTGCAGTTGTGCAAGGGAATGGAAAAAAGGCATAGAGGAGAGTGACCCCTGCTGGTGGAAGGAAGGAAAAAGCAAAAGCCTACAGCACCTGGTATTCCCAGGCGGTCTCCCATCCAAGTACTAACCAGGCCCGACCCTGCTTAGCTTCCGAGATCAGACGAGATCGGGCGTGTTCAGGGTGGTGTGGCCGTAGGCAGAGACAAGCCTCTCACTTGCTGCTCTTCTACTTTGCAGTCTGGCTGCCGGCTGGCCTTTCCAGTGCTCAGCAAGAGGCCCTTTTGTGCTTTGTTTTTCCTTCACTTTCTTGCTGGCTCCCTTAAAGGGGCTGTAGACCGACCGCCCCGCTCAGACCCGCTGAGCTCACTGACTGACAGCCGCGCTCTCCACGTGACGTCATCGCCGCAGCCGCTGACCGGGAGCAGCGGCGAGACCGGCCGGTGGACCCGGGTAGGGTGAGTAAAGCGCGCTTTGTTTCTGTCTAATAGCCTGCATCCGGGGATTCCTTTCACTGTCTGCAGCGCGCCACACCTAGGAAGGGCACACGCACACATACAAGCGAGCACGCAGGCACGCATGCATGCTCACACGTGGCCAGACCCCTATTTGCCCCTGCAACCTCTCCGCCACCATGCCTCAGACTCTCCTGTCTGTCTTATTATTTCCGGGCCTTAGCAGGAAAAAAAAACCCATTCCCTTCCGCTCCTCCTTTGCACTGAGCTCAGCTCCTGGGCAGCCGTCTGATTGATTGGATTAGCTACACAAACTTATTTGCAGAGGAAGACGTTACTTCTGCTGGCCCACAGTAGGCGGCCGGTCGGCCGGCCTGCCTCCAAAACCATCCCCTGGGCACTTGCTGAAAGCCTGGCCCCTTCACGGCCCGGGCTGCTTTTAACGCCATCGTTTCCAGACAGCGGGCTGCGGGCTCAATTAGGACTTCTAGCCGCAGCAAGGAGCCGGGCATGAGGCCTGCATCGAGGAGGGGTGTGGGGTAGCGTCCTTATTTGCGAACTGGCTCAGAGGCCTCGGTGGGGCTTGGTTGGGGCTTCCAGCTCTAGGTTACGTAAAGTCGGTGTCTGGCAAGACGCGGCTCCGTGCTAGCCGAGCTGGGCAAGAGGGCTAAAAGGTCATCCAAGACAGCCTACAGCACCCGGTGGTCCCAGGAGGTCTCCCTTCCAAGTAATGGCCGAGCCCAACCCTGCTTTGCTTCCGAGAGCGGATAAGATCGGGCGTAACCAGGGTGGTATGGCCAGTAGACGCTCTGTGGCCCATCGCCCGGCCAGCCTTCCTCAGACTCTCGTGGCGATAACTCTGGCCGTGCGGGGGCGGGCTCCGAAGGGCCGATGCGAAGGCTGGGCCGCCTCTGCAACCGCTGTTTGTTGAGCAGTGAAACACCCGCCGCAGCAGCGCCCTGAGCACCAAGTGTGACTAAAAATGGCTGGACGCAGGGTCTCGTGCAGGCTAAACCGTTAATCGGAAAGAGCAAGCCGGCTCGACCGGCATCTTGGGGCGGAGCGAGACGTCCGGGAGCGAACGAAGGAAGAGGGTGAGTTGGTTGCGAGTGACTGTGAGCTGCTTTTGAGGGGGGTCGTGTTGCCTGCAAAGGTGTTTGACTTGCGCTGGGCTGTAAACTGGCCTGCAGGTTACCGGTGGCTGCCTCCAGCCCCGCAGGGGACGCTGGTACTGTTGAAATCAAGCCTAGCATAATAAAATAAATAAGCAACAAGGCTGGCGGCCCCCCGGTGATGAGAAGGATGCTGGCATTTTGCAAGGATGAAGTAGCGCAAGAAAGAAAGCAAGGAAAAAGAAAAAAAGATATGCGTGCAGTTGTGCAAGGGAATGGAAAAAAGGCATAGAGGAGAGTGACCCCTGCTGGTGGAAGGAAGGAAAAAGCAAAAGCCTACAGCACCTGGTATTCCCAGGCGGTCTCCCATCCAAGTACTAACCAGGCCCGACCCTGCTTAGCTTCCGAGATCAGACGAGATCGGGCGTGTTCAGGGTGGTGTGGCCATAGGCAGAGACAAGCCTCTCACTTGCTGCTCTTCTACTTTGCAGTCTGGCTGCCGGCTGGCCTTTCCAGTGCTCAGCAAGAGGCCCTTTTGTGCTTTGTTTTTCCTTCACTTTCTTGCTGGCTCCCTTAAAGGGGCTGTAGACCGACCGCCCCGCTCAGACCCGCTGAGCTCACTGACTGACAGCCGCGCTCTCCACGTGACGTCATCGCCGCAGCCGCTGACCGGGAGCAGCGGCGAGACCGGCCGGTGGACCCGGGTAGGGTGAGTAAAGCGCGCTTTGTTTCTGTCTAATAGCCTGCATCCGGGGATTCCTTTCACTGTCTGCAGCGCGCCACACCTAGGAAGGGCACACGCACACATACAAGCGAGCACGCAGGCACGCATGCATGCTCACACGTGGCCAGACCCCTATTTGCCCCTGCAACCTCTCCGCCACCATGCCTCAGACTCTCCTGTCTGTCTTATTATTTCCGGGCCTTAGCAGGAAAAAAAAACCCATTCCCTTCCGCTCCTCCTTTGCACTGAGCTCAGCTCCTGGGCAGCCGTCTGATTGATTGGATTAGCTACACAAACTTATTTGCAGAGGAAGACGTTACTTCTGCTGGCCCACAGTAGGCGGCCGGTCGGCCGGCCTGCCTCCAAAACCATCCCCTGGGCACTTGCTGAAAGCCTGGCCCCTTCACGGCCCGGGCTGCTTTTAACGCCATCGTTTCCAGACAGCGGGCTGCGGGCTCAATTAGGACTTCTAGCCGCAGCAAGGAGCCGGGCATGAGGCCTGCATCGAGGAGGGGTGTGGGGTAGCGTCCTTATTTGCGAACTGGCTCAGAGGCCTCGGTGGGGCTTGGTTGGGGCTTCCAGCTCTAGGTTACGTAAAGTCGGTGTCTGGCAAGACGCGGCTCCGTGCTAGCCGAGCTGGGCAAGAGGGCTAAAAGGTCATCCAAAACAGCCTACAGCACCCGGTGGTCCCAGGAGGTCTCCCTTCCAAGTACTGGCCGAGCCCAACCCTGCTTTGCTTCCGAGAGCGGACGAGATCGGGCGTAACCAGGGTGGTATGGCCAGTAGACGCCCTGGGGCCCATCGCCCGGCCAGCCTTCCTCAGACTCTCGTGGCGAGAACTCTGGCCGTGCGGGGGCGGGCTCCGAAGGGCCGATGCGAAGGCTGGGCCGCCTCTGCAACCGCTGTTTGTTGAGCAGTGAAACACCCGCCGCAGCAGCGCCCTGAGCACCAAGTGTGACTAAAAATGGCTGGACGCAGGGTCTCGTGCAGGCTAAACCGTTAATCGGAAAGAGCAAGCCGGCTCGACCGGCATCTTGGGGCGGAGCGAGACGTCCGGGAGCGAACGAAGGAAGAGGGTGAGTTGGTTGCGAGTGACTGTGAGCTGCTTTTGAGGGGGGTCGTGTTGCCTGCAAAGGTGTTTGACTTGCGCTGGGCTGTAAACTGGCCTGCAGGTTACCGGTGGCTGCCTCCAGCCCCGCAGGGGACGCTGGTACTGTTGAAATCAAGCCTAGCATTATAAAATAAATAAGCAACAAGGCTGGCGGCCCCCCGGTGATGAGAAGGATGCTGGCATTTTGCAAGGATGAAGTAGCGCAAGAAAGAAAGCAAAGAAAAAGAAAAAAAGATATGCGTGCAGTTGTGCAAGGGAATGGAAAAAAGGCATAGAGGAGAGTGACCCCTGCTGGTGGAAGGAAAAAGCAAAAGCCTACAGCACCTGGTATTCCCAGGCGGTCTCCCATCCAAGTACTAACCAGGCCCGACCCTGCTTAGCTTCCGAGACCAGGCGTGTTCAGGGTGGTGTGGCCGTAGGCAGAGACAAGCCTCTCACTTGCTGCTCTTCTACTTTGCAGTCTGGCTGCCGGCTGGCCTTTCCAGTGCTCAGCAAGAGGCCCTTTTGTGCTTTGTTTTTCCTTCACTTTCTTGCTGGCTCCCTTAAAGGGGCTGTAGACCGACCGCCCCGCTCAGACCCGCTGAGCTCACTGACTGACAGCCGCGCTCTCCACGTGACGTCATCGCCGCAGCCGCTGACCGGGAGCAGCGGCGAGACCGGCCGGTGGACCCGGGTAGGGTGAGTAAAGCGCGCTTTGTTTCTGTCTAATAGCCTGCATCCGGGGATTCCTTTCACTGTCTGCAGCGCGCCACACCTAGGAAGGGCACACGCACACATACAAGCGAGCACGCAGGCACGCATGCATGCTCACACGTGGCCAGACCCCTATTTGCCCCTGCAACCTCTCCGCCACCATGCCTCAGACTCTCCTGTCTGTCTTATTATTTCCGGGCCTTAGCAGGAAAAAAAACCCATTCCCTTCCGCTCCTCCTTTGCACTGAGCTCAGCTCCTGGGCAGCCGTCTGATTGATTGGATTAGCTACACAAACTTATTTGCAGAGGAAGACGTTACTTCTGCTGGCCCACAGTAGGCGGCCGGTCGGCCGGTCTGCCTCCAAAACCATCCCCTGGGCACTTGCTGAAAGCCTGGCCCCTTCACGGCCCGGGCTGCTTTTAACGCCATCGTTTCCAGACAGCGGGCTGCGGGCTCAATTAGGACTTCTAGCCGCAGCAAGGAGCCGGGCATGAGGCCTGCATCGAGGAGGGGTGTGGGGTAGCGTCCTTATTTGCGAACTGGCTCAGAGGCCTCGGTGGGGCTTGGTTGGGGCTTCCAGCTCTAGGTTACGTAAAGTCGGTGTCTGGCAAGACGCGGCTCCGTGCTAGCCGAGCTGGGCAAGAGGGCTAAAAGGTCATCCAAAACAGCCTACAGCACCCGGTGGTCCCAGGAGGTCTCCCTTCCAAGTACTGGCCGAGCCCAACCCTGCTTTGCTTCCGAGAGCGGACGAGATCGGGCGTAACCAGGGTGGTATGGCCAGTAGATGCTCTGGGGCCCATCGCCCGGCCAGCCTTCCTCAGACTCTCGTGGCGAGAACTCTGGCCGTGCGGGGGCGGGCTCCGAAGGGCCGATGCGAAGGCTGGGCCGCCTCTGCAACCGCTGTTTGTTGAGCAGTGAAACACCCGCCGCAGCAGCGCCCTGAGCACCAAGTGTGACTAAAAATGGCTGGACGCAGGGTCTCGTGCAGGCTAAACCGTTAATCGGAAAGAGCAAGCCGGCTCGACCGGCATCTTGGGGCGGAGCGAGACGTCCGGGAGCGAACGAAGGAAGAGGGTGAGTTGGTTGCGAGTGACTGTGAGCTGCTTTTGAGGGGGGTCGTGTTGCCTGCAAAGGTGTTTGACTTGCGCTGGGCTGTAAACTGGCCTGCAGGTTACCGGTGGCTGCCTCCAGCCCCGCAGGGGACGCTGGTACTGTTGAAATCAAGCCTAGCATTATAAAATAAATAAGCAACAAGGCTGGCGGCCCCCCGGTGATGAGAAGGATGCTGGCATTTTGCAAGGATGAAGTAGCGCAAGAAAGAAAGCAAAGAAAAAGAAAAAAAGATATGCGTGCAGTTGTGCAAGGGAATGGAAAAAAGGCATAGAGGAGAGTGACCCCTGCTGGTGGAAGGAAGGAAAAAGCAAAAGCCTACAGCACCTGGTATTCCCAGGCGGTCTCCCATCCAAGTACTAACCAGGCCCGACCCTGCTTAGCTTCCGAGATCAGACGAGATCGGGCGTGTTCAGGGTGGTGTGGCCGTAGGCAGAGACAAGCCTCTCACTTGCTGCTCTTCTACTTTGCAGTCTGGCTGCCGGCTGGCCTTTCCAGTGCTCAGCAAGAGGCCCTTTTGTGCTTTGTTTTTCCTTCACTTTCTTGCTGGCTCCCTTAAAGGGGCTGTAGACCGACCGCCCCGCTCAGACCCGCTGAGCTCACTGACTGACAGCCGCGCTCTCCACGTGACGTCATCGCCGCAGCCGCTGACCGGGAGCAGCGGCGAGACCGGCCGGTGGACCCGGGTAGGGTGAGTAAAGCGCGCTTTGTTTCTGTCTAATAGCCTGCATCCGGGGATTCCTTTCACTGTCTGCAGCGCGCCACACCTAGGAAGGGCACACGCACACATACAAGCGAGCACGCAGGCACGCATGCATGCTCACACGTGGCCAGACCCCTATTTGCCCCTGCAACCTCTCCGCCACCATGCCTCAGACTCTCCTGTCTGTCTTATTATTTCCGGGCCTTAGAAGGAAAAAAAAACCCATTCCCTTCCGCTCCTCCTTTGCACTGAGCTCAGCTCCTGGGCAGCCGTCTGATTGATTGGATTAGCTACACAAACTTATTTGCAGAGGAAGACGTTACTTCTGCTGGCCCACAGTAGGCGGCCGGTCGGCCGGCCTGCCTCCAAAACCATCCCCTGGGCACTTGCTGAAAGCCTGGCCCCTTCACGGCCCGGGCTGCTTTTAACGCCATCGTTTCCAGACAGCGGGCTGCGGGCTCAATTAGGACTTCTAGCCGCAGCAAGGAGCCGGGCATGAGGCCTGCATCGAGGAGGGGTGTGGGGTAGCGTCCTTATTTGCGAACTGGCTCAGAGGCCTCGGTGGGGCTTGGTTGGGGCTTCCAGCTCTAGGCTACGTAAAGTCGGTGTCTGGCAAGACGCGGCTCCGTGCTAGCCGAGCTGGGCAAGAGGGCTAAAAGGTCATCCAAAACAGCCTACAGCACCCGGTGGTCCCAGGAGGTCTCCCTTCCAAGTACTGGCCGAGCCCAACCCTGCTTTGCTTCCGAGAGCGGACGAGATCGGGCGTAACCAGGGTGGTATGGCCAGTAGACGCGCTGTGGCCCATCGCCCGGCCAGCCTTCCTCAGACTCTCGTGGCGAGAACTCTGGCCGTGCGGGGGCGGGCTCCGAAGGGCCGATGCGAAGGCTGGGCCGCCTCTGCAACCGCTGTTTGTTGAGCAGTGAAACACCCGCCGCAGCAGCGCCCTGAGCACCAAGTGTGACTAAAAATGGCTGGACGCAGGGTCTCGTGCAGGCTAAACCGTTAATCGGAAAGAGCAAGCTGGCTCGACCGGCATCTTGGGGCGGAGCGCGACGTCCGGGAGCGAACGAAGGAAGAGGGTGAGTTGGTTGGGAGTGACTGTGAGCTGCTTTTGAGGGGGGTCGTGTTGCCTGCAAAGGTGTTTGACTTGCGCTGGGCTGTAAACTGGCCTGCAGGTTACCGGTGGCTGCCTCCAGCCCCGCAGGGGACGCTGGTACTGTTGAAATCAAGCCTAGCATTATAAAATAAATAAGCAACAAGGCTGGCGGCCCCCCGGTGATGAGAAGGATGCTGGCATTTTGCAAGGATGAAGTAGCGCAAGAAAGAAAGCAAAGAAAAAGAAAAAAAGATATGCGTGCAGTTGTGCAAGGGAATGGAAAAAAGGCATAGAGGAGAGTGACCCCTGCTGGTGGAAGGAAGGAAAAAGCAAAAGCCTACAGCACCTGGTATTCCCAGGCGGTCTCCCATCCAAGTACTAACCAGGCCCGACCCTGCTTAGCTTCCGAGATCAGACGAGATCGGGCGTGTTCAGGGTGGTGTGGCCGTAGGCAGAGACAAGCCTCTCACTTGCTGCTCTTCTACTTTGCAGTCTGGCTGCCGGCTGGCCTTTCCAGTGCTCAGCAAGAGGCCCTTTTGTGCTTTGTTTTTCCTTCACTTTCTTGCTGGCTCCCTTAAAGGGGCTGTAGACCGACCGCCCCGCTCAGACCCGCTGAGCTCACTGACTGACAGCCGCGCTCTCCACGTGACGTCATCGCCGCAGCCGCTGACCGGGAGCAGCGGCGAGACCGGCCGGTGGACCCGGGTAGGGTGAGTAAAGCGCGCTTTGTTTCTGTCTAATAGCCTGCATCCGGGGATTCCTTTCACTGTCTGCAGCGCGCCACACCTAGGAAGGGCACACGCACACATACAAGCGAGCACGCAGGCACGCATGCATGCTCACACGTGGCCAGACCCCTATTTGCCCCTGCAACCTCTCCGCCACCATGCCTCAGACTCTCCTGTCTGTCTTATTATTTCCGGGCCTTAGCAGGAAAAAAAACCCATTCCCTTCCGCTCCTCCTTTGCACTGAGCTCAGCTCCTGGGCAGCCGTCTGATTGATTGGATTAGCTACACAAACTTATTTGCAGAGGAAGACGTTACTTCTGCTGGCCCACAGTAGGCGGCCGGTCGGCCGGTCTGCCTCCAAAACCATCCCCTGGGCACTTGCTGAAAGCCTGGCCCCTTCACGGCCCGGGCTGCTTTTAACGCCATCGTTTCCAGACAGCGGGCTGCGGGCTCAATTAGGACTTCTAGCCGCAGCAAGGAGCCGGGCATGAGGCCTGCATCGAGGAGGGGTGTGGGGTAGCGTCCTTATTTGCGAACTGGCTCAGAGGCCTCGGTGGGGCTTGGTTGGGGCTTCCAGCTCTAGGTTACGTAAAGTCGGTGTCTGGCAAGACGCGGCTCCGTGCTAGCCGAGCTGGGCAAGAGGGCTAAAAGGTCATCCAAAACAGCCTACAGCACCCGGTGGTCCCAGGAGGTCTCCCTTCCAAGTACTGGCCGAGCCCAACCCTGCTTTGCTTCCGAGAGCGGACGAGATCGGGCGTAACCAGGGTGGTATGGCCAGTAGATGCTCTGGGGCCCATCGCCCGGCCAGCCTTCCTCAGACTCTCGTGGCGAGAACTCTGGCCGTGCGGGGGCGGGCTCCGAAGGGCCGATGCGAAGGCTGGGCCGCCTCTGCAACCGCTGTTTGTTGAGCAGTGAAACACCCGCCGCAGCAGCGCCCTGAGCACCAAGTGTGACTAAAAATGGCTGGACGCAGGGTCTCGTGCAGGCTAAACCGTTAATCGGAAAGAGCAAGCCGGCTCGACCGGCATCTTGGGGCGGAGCGAGACGTCCGGGAGCGAACGAAGGAAGAGGGTGAGTTGGTTGCGAGTGACTGTGAGCTGCTTTTGAGGGGGGTCGTGTTGCCTGCAAAGGTGTTTGACTTGCGCTGGGCTGTAAACTGGCCTGCAGGTTACCGGTGGCTGCCTCCAGCCCCGCAGGGGACGCTGGTACTGTTGAAATCAAGCCTAGCATTATAAAATAAATAAGCAACAAGGCTGGCGGCCCCCCGGTGATGAGAAGGATGCTGGCATTTTGCAAGGATGAAGTAGCGCAAGAAAGAAAGCAAAGAAAAAGAAAAAAAGATATGCGTGCAGTTGTGCAAGGGAATGGAAAAAAGGCATAGAGGAGAGTGACCCCTGCTGGTGGAAGGAAGGAAAAAGCAAAAGCCTACAGCACCTGGTATTCCCAGGCGGTCTCCCATCCAAGTACTAACCAGGCCCGACCCTGCTTAGCTTCCGAGATCAGACGAGATCGGGCGTGTTCAGGGTGGTGTGGCCGTAGGCAGAGACAAGCCTCTCACTTGCTGCTCTTCTACTTTGCAGTCTGGCTGCCGGCTGGCCTTTCCAGTGCTCAGCAAGAGGCCCTTTTGTGCTTTGTTTTTCCTTCACTTTCTTGCTGGCTCCCTTAAAGGGGCTGTAGACCGACCGCCCCGCTCAGACCCGCTGAGCTCACTGACTGACAGCCGCGCTCTCCACGTGACGTCATCGCCGCAGCCGCTGACCGGGAGCAGCGGCGAGACCGGCCGGTGGACCCGGGTAGGGTGAGTAAAGCGCGCTTTGTTTCTGTCTAATAGCCTGCATCCGGGGATTCCTTTCACTGTCTGCAGCGCGCCACACCTAGGAAGGGCACACGCACACATACAAGCGAGCACGCAGGCACGCATGCATGCTCACACGTGGCCAGACCCCTATTTGCCCCTGCAACCTCTCCGCCACCATGCCTCAGACTCTCCTGTCTGTCTTATTATTTCCGGGCCTTAGAAGGAAAAAAAAACCCATTCCCTTCCGCTCCTCCTTTGCACTGAGCTCAGCTCCTGGGCAGCCGTCTGATTGATTGGATTAGCTACACAAACTTATTTGCAGAGGAAGACGTTACTTCTGCTGGCCCACAGTAGGCGGCCGGTCGGCCGGCCTGCCTCCAAAACCATCCCCTGGGCACTTGCTGAAAGCCTGGCCCCTTCACGGCCCGGGCTGCTTTTAACGCCATCGTTTCCAGACAGCGGGCTGCGGGCTCAATTAGGACTTCTAGCCGCAGCAAGGAGCCGGGCATGAGGCCTGCATCGAGGAGGGGTGTGGGGTAGCGTCCTTATTTGCGAACTGGCTCAGAGGCCTCGGTGGGGCTTGGTTGGGGCTTCCAGCTCTAGGCTACGTAAAGTCGGTGTCTGGCAAGACGCGGCTCCGTGCTAGCCGAGCTGGGCAAGAGGGCTAAAAGGTCATCCAAAACAGCCTACAGCACCCGGTGGTCCCAGGAGGTCTCCCTTCCAAGTACTGGCCGAGCCCAACCCTGCTTTGCTTCCGAGAGCGGACGAGATCGGGCGTAACCAGGGTGGTATGGCCAGTAGACGCTCTGTGGCCCATCGCCCGGCCAGCCTTCCTCAGACTCTCGTGGCGAGAACTCTGGCCGTGCGGGGGCGGGCTCCGAAGGGCCGATGCGAAGGCTGGGCCGCCTCTGCAACCGCTGTTTGTTGAGCAGTGAAACACCCGCCGCAGCAGCGCCCTGAGCACCAAGTGTGACTAAAAATGGCTGGACGCAGGGTCTCGTGCAGGCTAAACCGTTAATCGGAAAGAGCAAGCTGGCTCGACCGGCATCTTGGGGCGGAGCGCGACGTCCGGGAGCGAACGAAGGAAGAGGGTGAGTTGGTTGCGAGTGACTGTGAGCTGCTTTTGAGGGGGGTCGTGTTGCCTGCAAAGGTGTTTGACTTGCGCTGGGCTGTAAACTGGCCTGCAGGTTACCGGTGGCTGCCTCCAGCCCCGCAGGGGACGCTGGTACTGTTGAAATCAAGCCTAGCATTATAAAATAAATAAGCAACAAGGCTGGCGGCCCCCCGGTGATGAGAAGGATGCTGGCATTTTGCAAGGATGAAGTAGCGCAAGAAAGAAAGCAAAGAAAAAGAAAAAAAGATATGCGTGCAGTTGTGCAAGGGAATGGAAAAAAGGCATAGAGGAGAGTGACCCCTGCTGGTGGAAGGAAGGAAAAAGCAAAAGCCTACAGCACCTGGTATTCCCAGGCGGTCTCCCATCCAAGTACTAACCAGGCCCGACCCTGCTTAGCTTCCGAGATCAGACGAGATCGGGCGTGTTCAGGGTGGTGTGGCCGTAGGCAGAGACAAGCCTCTCACTTGCTGCTCTTCTACTTTGCAGTCTGGCTGCCGGCTGGCCTTTCCAGTGCTCAGCAAGAGGCCCTTTTGTGCTTTGTTTTTCCTTCACTTTCTTGCTGGCTCCCTTAAAGGGGCTGTAGACCGACCGCCCCGCTCAGACCCGCTGAGCTCACTGACTGACAGCCGCGCTCTCCACGTGACGTCATCGCCGCAGCCGCTGACCGGGAGCAGCGGCGAGACCGGCCGGTGGACCCGGGTAGGGTGAGTAAAGCGCGCTTTGTTTCTGTCTAATAGCCTGCATCCGGGGATTCCTTTCACTGTCTGCAGCGCGCCACACCTAGGAAGGGCACACGCACACATACAAGCGAGCACGCAGGCACGCATGCATGCTCACACGTGGCCAGACCCCTATTTGCCCCTGCAACCTCTCCGCCACCATGCCTCAGACTCTCCTGTCTGTCTTATTATTTCCGGGCCTTAGCAGGAAAAAAAACCCATTCCCTTCCGCTCCTCCTTTGCACTGAGCTCAGCTCCTGGGCAGCCGTCTGATTGATTGGATTAGCTACACAAACTTATTTGCAGAGGAAGACGTTACTTCTGCTGGCCCACAGTAGGCGGCCGGTCGGCCGGCCTGCCTCCAAAACCATCCCCTGGGCACTTGCTGAAAGCCTGGCCCCTTCACGGCCCGGGCTGCTTTTAACGCCATCGTTTCCAGACAGCGGGCTGCGGGCTCAATTAGGACTTCTAGCCGCAGCAAGGAGCCGGGCATGAGGCCTGCATCGAGGAGGGGTGTGGGGTAGCGTCCTTATTTGCGAACTGGCTCAGAGGCCTCGGTGGGGCTTGGTTGGGGCTTCCAGCTCTAGGTTACGTAAAGTCGGTGTCTGGCAAGACGCGGCTCCGTGCTAGCCGAGCTGGGCAAGAGGGCTAAAAGGTCATCCAAAACAGCCTACAGCACCCGGTGGTCCCAGGAGGTCTCCCTTCCAAGTACTGGCCGAGCCCAACCCTGCTTTGCTTCCGAGAGCGGACGAGATCGGGCGTAACCAGGGTGGTATGGCCAGTAGATGCTCTGGGGCCCATCGCCCGGCCAGCCTTCCTCAGACTCTCGTGGCGAGAACTCTGGCCGTGCGGGGGCGGGCTCCGAAGGGCCGATGCGAAGGCTGGGCCGCCTCTGCAACCGCTGTTTGTTGAGCAGTGAAACACCCGCCGCAGCAGCGCCCTGAGCACCAAGTGTGACTAAAAATGGCTGGACGCAGGGTCTCGTGCAGGCTAAACCGTTAATCGGAAAGAGCAAGCCGGCTCGACCGGCATCTTGGGGCGGAGCGAGACGTCCGGGAGCGAACGAAGGAAGAGGGTGAGTTGGTTGCGAGTGACTGTGAGCTGCTTTTGAGGGGGGTCGTGTTGCCTGCAAAGGTGTTTGACTTGCGCTGGGCTGTAAACTGGCCTGCAGGTTACCGGTGGCTGCCTCCAGCCCCGCAGGGGACGCTGGTACTGTTGAAATCAAGCCTAGCATTATAAAATAAATAAGCAACAAGGCTGGCGGCCCCCCGGTGATGAGAAGGATGCTGGCATTTTGCAAGGATGAAGTAGCGCAAGAAAGAAAGCAAAGAAAAAGAAAAAAAGATATGCGTGCAGTTGTGCAAGGGAATGGAAAAAAGGCATAGAGGAGAGTGACCCCTGCTGGTGGAAGGAAGGAAAAAGCAAAAGCCTACAGCACCTGGTATTCCCAGGCGGTCTCCCATCCAAGTACTAACCAGGTCCGACCCTGCTTAGCTTCCGAGATCAGACGAGATCGGGCGTGTTCAGGGTGGTGTGGCCGTAGGCAGAGACAATCCTCTCACTTGCTGCTCTTCTACTTTGCAGTCTGGCTGCCGGCTGGCCTTTCCAGTGCTCAGCAAGAGGCCCTTTTGTGCTTTGTTTTTCCTTCACTTTCTTGCTGGCTCCCTTAAAGGGGCTGTAGACCGACCGCCCCGCTCAGACCCGCTGAGCTCACTGACTGACAGCCGCGCTCTCCACGTGACGTCATCGCCGCAGCCGCTGACCGGGAGCAGCGGCGAGACCGGCCGGTGGACCCGGGTAGGGTGAGTAAAGCGCGCTTTGTTTCTGTCTAATAGCCTGCATCCGGGGATTCCTTTCACTGTCTGCAGCGCGCCACACCTAGGAAGGGCACACGCACACATACAAGCGAGCACGCAGGCACGCATGCATGCTCACACGTGGCCAGACCCCTATTTGCCCCTGCAACCTCTCCGCCACCATGCCTCAGACTCTCCTGTCTGTCTTATTATTTCCGGGCCTTAGCAGGAAAAAAAAACCCATTCCCTTCCGCTCCTCCTTTGCACTGAGCTCAGCTCCTGGGCAGCCGTCTGATTGATTGGATTAGCTACACAAACTTATTTGCAGAGGAAGACGTTACTTCTGCTGGCCCACAGTAGGCGGCCGGTCGGCCGGCCTGCCTCCAAAACCATCCCCTGGGCACTTGCTGAAAGCCTGGCCCCTTCACGGCCCGGGCTGCTTTTAACGCCATCGTTTCCAGACAGCGGGCTGCGGGCTCAATTAGGACTTCTAGCCGCAGCAAGGAGCCGGGCATGAGGCCTGCATCGAGGAGGGGTGTGGGGTAGCGTCCTTATTTGCGAACTGGCTCAGAGGCCTCGGTGGGGCTTGGTTGGGGCTTCCAGCTCTAGGTTACGTAAAGTCGGTGTCTGGCAAGACGCGGCTCCGTGCTAGCCGAGCTGGGCAAGAGGGCTAAAAGGTCATCCAAAACAGCCTACAGCACCCGGTGGTCCCAGGAGGTCTCCCTTCCAAGTACTGGCCGAGCCCAACCCTGCTTTGCTTCCGAGAGCGGACAAGATCGGGCGTAACCAGGGTGGTATGGCCAGTAGACGCTCTGTGGCCCATCGCCCGGCCAGCCTTCCTCAGACTCTCGTGGCGAGAACTCTGGCCGTGCGGGGGCGGGCTCCGAAGGGCCGATGCGAAGCCTGGGCCGCCTCTGCAACCGCTGTTTGTTGAGCAGTGAAACACCCGCCGCAGCAGCGCCCTGAGCACCAAGTGTGACTAAAAATGGCTGGACGCAGGGTCTCGTGCAGGCTAAACCGTTAATCGGAAAGAGCAAGCCGGCTCGACCGGCATCTTGGGGCGGAGCGAGACGTCCGGGAGCGAACGAAGGAAGAGGGTGAGTTGGTTGCGAGTGACTGTGAGCTGCTTTTGAGGGGGGTCGTGTTGCCTGCAAAGGTGTTTGACTTGCGCTGGGCTGTAAACTGGCCTGCAGGTTACCGGTGGCTGCCTCCAGCCCCGCAGGGGACGCTGGTACTGTTGAAATCAAGCCTAGCATTATAAAATAAATAAGCAACAAGGCTGGCGGCCCCCCGGTGATGAGAAGGATGCTGGCATTTTGCAAGGATGAAGTAGCGCAAGAAAGAAAGCAAAGAAAAAGAAAAAAAGATATGCGTGCAGTTGTGCAAGGGAATGGAAAAAAGGCATAGAGGAGAGTGACCCCTGCTGGTGGAAGGAAGGAAAAAGCAAAAGCCTACAGCACCTGGTATTCCCAGGCGGTCTCCCATCCAAGTACTAACCAGGCCCGACCCTGCTTAGCTTCCGAGATCAGACGAGATCGGGCGTGTTCAGGGTGGTGTGGCCGTAGGCAGAGACAAGCCTCTCACTTGCTGCTCTTCTACTTTGCAGTCTGGCTGCCGGCTGGCCTTTCCAGTGCTCAGCAAGAGGCCCTTTTGTGCTTTGTTTTTCCTTCACTTTCTTGCTGGCTCCCTTAAAGGGGCTGTAGACCGACCGCCCCGCTCATACCCGCTGAGCTCACTGACTGACAGCCGCGCTCTCCACGTGACGTCATCGCCGCAGCCGCTGACCGGGAGCAGCGGCGAGACCGGCCGGTGGACCCGGGTAGGGTGAGTAAAGCGCGCTTTGTTTCTGTCTAATAGCCTGCATCCGGGGATTCCTTTCACTGTCTGCAGCGCGCCACACCTAGGAAGGGCACACGCACACATACAAGCGAGCACGCAGGCACGCATGCATGCTCACACGTGGCCAGACCCCTATTTGCCCCTGCAACCTCTCCGCCACCATGCCTCAGACTCTCCTGTCTGTCTTATTATTTCCGGGCCTTAGAAGGAAAAAAAAACCCATTCCCTTCCGCTCCTCCTTTGCACTGAGCTCAGCTCCTGGGCAGCCGTCTGATTGATTGGATTAGCTACACAAACTTATTTGCAGAGGAAGACGTTACTTCTGCTGGCCCACAGTAGGCGGCCGGTCGGCCGGCCTGCCTCCAAAACCATCCCCTGGGCACTTGCTGAAAGCCTGGCCCCTTCACGGCCCGGGCTGCTTTTAACGCCATCGTTTCCAGACAGCGGGCTGCGGGCTCAATTAGGACTTCTAGCCGCAGCAAGGAGCCGGGCATGAGGCCTGCATCGAGGAGGGGTGTGGGGTAGCGTCCTTATTTGCGAACTGGCTCAGAGGCCTCGGTGGGGCTTGGTTGGGGCTTCCAGCTCTAGGCTACGTAAAGTCGGTGTCTGGCAAGACGCGGCTCCGTGCTAGCCGAGCTGGGCAAGAGGGCTAAAAGGTCATCCAAAACAGCCTACAGCACCCGGTGGTCCCAGGAGGTCTCCCTTCCAAGTACTGGCCGAGCCCAACCCTGCTTTGCTTCCGAGAGCGGACGAGATCGGGCGTAACCAGGGTGGTATGGCCAGTAGACGCTCTGTGGCCCATCGCCCGGCCAGCCTTCCTCAGACTCTCGTGGCGAGAACTCTGGCCGTGCGGGGGCGGGCTCCGAAGGGCCGATGCGAAGGCTGGGCCGCCTCTGCAACCGCTGTTTGTTGAGCAGTGAAACACCCGCCGCAGCAGCGCCCTGAGCACCAAGTGTGACTAAAAATGGCTGGACGCAGGGTCTCGTGCAGGCTAAACCGTTAATCGGAAAGAGCAAGCCGGCTCGACCGGCATCTTGGGGCGGAGCGCGACGTCCGGGAGCGAACGAAGGAAGAGGGTGAGTTGGTTGCGAGTGACTGTGAGCTGCTTTTGAGGGGGGTCGTGTTGCCTGCAAAGGTGTTTGACTTGCGCTGGGCTGTAAACTGGCCTGCAGGTTACCGGTGGCTGCCTCCAGCCCCGCAGGGGACGCTGGTACTGTTGAAATCAAGCCTAGCATTATAAAATAAATAAGCAACAAGGCTGGCGGCCCCCCGGTGATGAGAAGGATGCTGGCATTTTGCAAGGATGAAGTAGCGCAAGAAAGAAAGCAAAGAAAAAGAAAAAAAGATATGCGTGCAGTTGTGCAAGGGAATGGAAAAAAGGCATAGAGGAGAGTGACCCCTGCTGGTGGAAGGAAGGAAAAAGCAAAAGCCTACAGCACCTGGTATTCCCAGGCGGTCTCCCATCCAAGTACTAACCAGGCCCGACCCTGCTTAGCTTCCGAGATCAGACGAGATCGGGCGTGTTCAGGGTGGTGTGGCCGTAGGCAGAGACAAGCCTCTCACTTGCTGCTCTTCTACTTTGCAGTCTGGCTGCCGGCTGGCCTTTCCAGTGCTCAGCAAGAGGCCCTTTTGTGCTTTGTTTTTCCTTCACTTTCTTGCTGGCTCCCTTAAAGGGGCTGTAGACCGACCGCCCCGCTCATACCCGCTGAGCTCACTGACTGACAGCCGCGCTCTCCACGTGACGTCATCGCCGCAGCCGCTGACCGGGAGCAGCGGCGAGACCGGCCGGTGGACCCGGGTAGGGTGAGTAAAGCGCGCTTTGTTTCTGTCTAATAGCCTGCATCCGGGGATTCCTTTCACTGTCTGCAGCGCGCCACACCTAGGAAGGGCACACGCACACATACAAGCGAGCACGCAGGCACGCATGCATGCTCACACGTGGCCAGACCCCTATTTGCCCCTGCAACCTCTCCGCCACCATGCCTCAGACTCTCCTGTCTGTCTTATTATTTCCGGGCCTTAGCAGGAAAAAAAACCCATTCCCTTCCGCTCCTCCTTTGCACTGAGCTCAGCTCCTGGGCAGCCGTCTGATTGATTGGATTAGCTACACAAACTTATTTGCAGAGGAAGACGTTACTTCTGCTGGCCCACAGTAGGCGGCCGGTCGGCCGGCCTGCCTCCAAAACCATCCCCTGGGCACTTGCTGAAAGCCTGGCCCCTTCACGGCCCGGGCTGCTTTTAACGCCATCGTTTCCAGACAGCGGGCTGCGGGCTCAATTAGGACTTCTAGCCGCAGCAAGGAGCCGGGCATGAGGCCTGCATCGAGGAGGGGTGTGGGGTAGCGTCCTTATTTGCGAACTGGCTCAGAGGCCTCGGTGGGGCTTGGTTGGGGCTTCCAGCTCTAGGTTACGTAAAGTCGGTGTCTGGCAAGACGCGGCTCCGTGCTAGCCGAGCTGGGCAAGAGGGCTAAAAGGTCATCCAAAACAGCCTACAGCACCCGGTGGTCCCAGGAGGTCTCCCTTCCAAGTACTGGCCGAGCCCAACCCTGCTTTGCTTCCGAGAGCGGACGAGATCGGGCGTAACCAGGGTGGTATGGCCAGTAGATGCTCTGGGGCCCATCGCCCGGCCAGCCTTCCTCAGACTCTCGTGGCGAGAACTCTGGCCGTGCGGGGGCGGGCTCCGAAGGGCCGATGCGAAGGCTGGGCCGCCTCTGCAACCGCTGTTTGTTGAGCAGTGAAACACCCGCCGCAGCAGCGCCCTGAGCACCAAGTGTGACTAAAAATGGCTGGACGCAGGGTCTCGTGCAGGCTAAACCGTTAATCGGAAAGAGCAAGCCGGCTCGACCGGCATCTTGGGGCGGAGCGAGACGTCCGGGAGCGAACGAAGGAAGAGGGTGAGTTGGTTGCGAGTGACTGTGAGCTGCTTTTGAGGGGGGTCGTGTTGCCTGCAAAGGTGTTTGACTTGCGCTGGGCTGTAAACTGGCCTGCAGGTTACCGGTGGCTGCCTCCAGCCCCGCAGGGGACGCTGGTACTGTTGAAATCAAGCCTAGCATTATAAAATAAATAAGCAACAAGGCTGGCGGCCCCCCGGTGATGAGAAGGATGCTGGCATTTTGCAAGGATGAAGTAGCGCAAGAAAGAAAGCAAAGAAAAAGAAAAAAAGATATGCGTGCAGTTGTGCAAGGGAATGGAAAAAAGGCATAGAGGAGAGTGACCCCTGCTGGTGGAAGGAAGGAAAAAGCAAAAGCCTACAGCACCTGGTATTCCCAGGCGGTCTCCCATCCAAGTACTAACCAGGCCCGACCCTGCTTAGCTTCCGAGATCAGACGAGATTGGGCGTGTTCAGGGTGGTGTGGCCGTAGGCAGAGACAATCCTCTCACTTGCTGCTCTTCTACTTTGCAGTCTGGCTGCCGGCTGGCCTTTCCAGTGCTCAGCAAGAGGCCCTTTTGTGCTTTGTTTTTCCTTCACTTTCTTGCTGGCTCCCTTAAAGGGGCTGTAGACCGACCGCCCCGCTCAGACCCGCTGAGCTCACTGACTGACAGCCGCGCTCTCCACGTGACGTCATCGCCGCAGCCGCTGACCGGGAGCAGCGGCGAGACCGGCCGGTGGACCCGGGTAGGGTGAGTAAAGCGCGCTTTGTTTCTGTCTAATAGCCTGCATCCGGGGATTCCTTTCACTGTCTGCAGCGCGCCACACCTAGGAAGGGCACACGCACACATACAAGCGAGCACGCAGGCACGCATGCATGCTCACACGTGGCCAGACCCCTATTTGCCCCTGCAACCTCTCCGCCACCATGCCTCAGACTCTCCTGTCTGTCTTATTATTTCCGGGCCTTAGCAGGAAAAAAAAACCCATTCCCTTCCGCTCCTCCTTTGCACTGAGCTCAGCTCCTGGGCAGCCGTCTGATTGATTGGATTAGCTACACAAACTTATTTGCAGAGGAAGACGTTACTTCTGCTGGCCCACAGTAGGCGGCCGGTCGGCCGGCCTGCCTCCAAAACCATCCCCTGGGCACTTGCTGAAAGCCTGGCCCCTTCACGGCCCGGGCTGCTTTTAACGCCATCGTTTCCAGACAGCGGGCTGCGGGCTCAATTAGGACTTCTAGCCGCAGCAAGGAGCCGGGCATGAGGCCTGCATCGAGGAGGGGTGTGGGGTAGCGTCCTTATTTGCGAACTGGCTCAGAGGCCTCGGTGGGGCTTGGTTGGGGCTTCCAGCTCTAGGTTACGTAAAGTCGGTGTCTGGCAAGACGCGGCTCCGTGCTAGCCGAGCTGGGCAAGAGGGCTAAAAGGTCATCCAAAACAGCCTACAGCACCCGGTGGTCCCAGGAGGTCTCCCTTCCAAGTACTGGCCGAGCCCAACCCTGCTTTGCTTCCGAGAGCGGACAAGATCGGGCGTAACCAGGGTGGTATGGCCAGTAGACGCTCTGTGGCCCATCGCCCGGCCAGCCTTCCTCAGACTCTCGTGGCGAGAACTCTGGCCGTGCGGGGGCGGGCTCCGAAGGGCCGATGCGAAGCCTGGGCCGCCTCTGCAACCGCTGTTTGTTGAGCAGTGAAACACCCGCCGCAGCAGCGCCCTGAGCACCAAGTGTGACTAAAAATGGCTGGACGCAGGGTCTCGTGCAGGCTAAACCGTTAATCGGAAAGAGCAAGCCGGCTCGACCGGCATCTTGGGGCGGAGCGAGACGTCCGGGAGCGAACGAAGGAAGAGGGTGAGTTGGTTGCGAGTGACTGTGAGCTGCTTTTGAGGGGGGTTGTGTTGCCTGCAAAGGTGTTTGACTTGCGCTGGGCTGTAAACTGGCCTGCAGGTTACCGGTGGCTGCCTCCAGCCCCGCAGGGGACGCTGGTACTGTTGAAATCAAGCCTAGCATAATAAAATAAATAAGCAACAAGGCTGGCGGCCCCCCGGTGATGAGAAGGATGCTGGCATTTTGCAAGGATGAAGTAGCGCAAGAAAGAAAGCAAGGAAAAAGAAAAAAAGATATGCGTGCAGTTGTGCAAGGGAATGGAAAAAAGGCATAGAGGAGAGTGACCCCTGCTGGTGGAAGGAAGGAAAAAGCAAAAGCCTACAGCACCTGGTATTCCCAGGCGGTCTCCCATCCAAGTACTAACCAGGCCCGACCCTGCTTAGCTTCCGAGATCAGACGAGATCGGGCGTGTTCAGGGTGGTGTGGCCGTAGGCAGAGACAAGCCTCTCACTTGCTGCTCTTCTACTTTGCAGTCTGGCTGCCGGCTGGCCTTTCCAGTGCTCAGCAAGAGGCCCTTTTGTGCTTTGTTTTTCCTTCACTTTCTTGCTGGCTCCCTTAAAGGGGCTGTAGACCGACCGCCCCGCTCAGACCCGCTGAGCTCACTGACTGACAGCCGCGCTCTCCACGTGACGTCATCGCCGCAGCCGCTGACCGGGAGCAGCGGCGAGACCGGCCGGTGGACCCGGGTAGGGTGAGTAAAGCGCGCTTTGTTTCTGTCTAATAGCCTGCATCCGGGGATTCCTTTCACTGTCTGCAGCGCGCCACACCTAGGAAGGGCACACGCACACATACAAGCGAGCACGCAGGCACGCATGCATGCTCACACGTGGCCAGACCCCTATTTGCCCCTGCAACCTCTCCGCCACCATGCCTCAGACTCTCCTGTCTGTCTTATTATTTCCGGGCCTTAGAAGGAAAAAAAAACCCATTCCCTTCCGCTCCTCCTTTGCACTGAGCTCAGCTCCTGGGCAGCCGTCTGATTGATTGGATTAGCTACACAAACTTATTTGCAGAGGAAGACGTTACTTCTGCTGGCCCACAGTAGGCGGCCGGTCGGCCGGCCTGCCTCCAAAACCATCCCCTGGGCACTTGCTGAAAGCCTGGCCCCTTCACGGCCCGGGCTGCTTTTAACGCCATCGTTTCCAGACAGCGGGCTGCGGGCTCAATTAGGACTTCTAGCCGCAGCAAGGAGCCGGGCATGAGGCCTGCATCGAGGAGGGGTGTGGGGTAGCGTCCTTATTTGCGAACTGGCTCAGAGGCCTCGGTGGGGCTTGGTTGGGGCTTCCAGCTCTAGGCTACGTAAAGTCGGTGTCTGGCAAGACGCGGCTCCGTGCTAGCCGAGCTGGGCAAGAGGGCTAAAAGGTCATCCAAAACAGCCTACAGCACCCGGTGGTCCCAGGAGGTCTCCCTTCCAAGTACTGGCCGAGCCCAACCCTGCTTTGCTTCCGAGAGCGGACGAGATCGGGCGTAACCAGGGTGGTATGGCCAGTAGACGCTCTGTGGCCCATCGCCCGGCCAGCCTTCCTCAGACTCTCGTGGCGAGAACTCTGGCCGTGCGGGGGCGGGCTCCGAAGGGCCGATGCGAAGGCTGGGCCGCCTCTGCAACCGCTGTTTGTTGAGCAGTGAAACACCCGCCGCAGCAGCGCCCTGAGCACCAAGTGTGACTAAAAATGGCTGGACGCAGGGTCTCGTGCAGGCTAAACCGTTAATCGGAAAGAGCAAGCTGGCTCGACCGGCATCTTGGGGCGGAGCGCGACGTCCGGGAGCGAACGAAGGAAGAGGGTGAGTTGGTTGCGAGTGACTGTGAGCTGCTTTTGAGGGGGGTCGTGTTGCCTGCAAAGGTGTTTGACTTGCGCTGGGCTGTAAACTGGCCTGCAGGTTACCGGTGGCTGCCTCCAGCCCCGCAGGGGACGCTGGTACTGTTGAAATCAAGCCTAGCATTATAAAATAAATAAGCAACAAGGCTGGCGGCCCCCCGGTGATGAGAAGGATGCTGGCATTTTGCAAGGATGAAGTAGCGCAAGAAAGAAAGCAAAGAAAAAGAAAAAAAGATATGCGTGCAGTTGTGCAAGGGAATGGAAAAAAGGCATAGAGGAGAGTGACCCCTGCTGGTGGAAGGAAGGAAAAAGCAAAAGCCTACAGCACCTGGTATTCCCAGGCGGTCTCCCATCCAAGTACTAACCAGGCCCGACCCTGCTTAGCTTCCGAGATCAGACGAGATCGGGCGTGTTCAGGGTGGTGTGGCCGTAGGCAGAGACAAGCCTCTCACTTGCTGCTCTTCTACTTTGCAGTCTGGCTGCCGGCTGGCCTTTCCAGTGCTCAGCAAGAGGCCCTTTTGTGCTTTGTTTTTCCTTCACTTTCTTGCTGGCTCCCTTAAAGGGGCTGTAGACCGACCGCCCCGCTCAGACCCGCTGAGCTCACTGACTGACAGCCGTGCTCTCCACGTGACGTCATCGCCGCAGCCGCTGACCGGGAGCAGCGGCGAGACCGGCCGGTGGACCCGGGTAGGGTGAGTAAAGCGCGCTTTGTTTCTGTCTAATAGCCTGCATCCGGGGATTCCTTTCACTGTCTGCAGCGCGCCACACCTAGGAAGGGCACACGCACACATACAAGCGAGCACGCAGGCACGCATGCATGCTCACACGTGGCCAGACCCCTATTTGCCCCTGCAACCTCTCCGCCACCATGCCTCAGACTCTCCTGTCTGTCTTATTATTTCCGGGCCTTAGCAGGAAAAAAAACCCATTCCCTTCCGCTCCTCCTTTGCACTGAGCTCAGCTCCTGGGCAGCCGTCTGATTGATTGGATTAGCTACACAAACTTATTTGCAGAGGAAGACGTTACTTCTGCTGGCCCACAGTAGGCGGCCGGTCGGCCGGCCTGCCTCCAAAACCATCCCCTGGGCACTTGCTGAAAGCCTGGCCCCTTCACGGCCCGGGCTGCTTTTAACGCCATCGTTTCCAGACAGCGGGCTGCGGGCTCAATTAGGACTTCTAGCCGCAGCAAGGAGCCGGGCATGAGGCCTGCATCGAGGAGGGGTGTGGGGTAGCGTCCTTATTTGCGAACTGGCTCAGAGGCCTCGGTGGGGCTTGGTTGGGGCTTCCAGCTCTAGGTTACGTAAAGTCGGTGTCTGGCAAGACGCGGCTCCGTGCTAGCCGAGCTGGGCAAGAGGGCTAAAAGGTCATCCAAAACAGCCTACAGCACCCGGTGGTCCCAGGAGGTCTCCCTTCCAAGTACTGGCCGAGCCCAACCCTGCTTTGCTTCCGAGAGCGGACGAGATCGGGCGTAACCAGGGTGGTATGGCCAGTAGATGCTCTGGGGCCCATCGCCCGGCCAGCCTTCCTCAGACTCTCGTGGCGAGAACTCTGGCCGTGCGGGGGCGGGCTCCGAAGGGCCGATGCGAAGGCTGGGCCGCCTCTGCAACCGCTGTTTGTTGAGCAGTGAAACACCCGCCGCAGCAGCGCCCTGAGCACCAAGTGTGACTAAAAATGGCTGGACGCAGGGTCTCGTGCAGGCTAAACCGTTAATCGGAAAGAGCAAGCCGGCTCGACCGGCATCTTGGGGCGGAGCGAGACGTCCGGGAGCGAACGAAGGAAGAGGGTGAGTTGGTTGCGAGTGACTGTGAGCTGCTTTTGAGGGGGGTCGTGTTGCCTGCAAAGGTGTTTGACTTGCGCTGGGCTGTAAACTGGCCTGCAGGTTACCGGTGGCTGCCTCCAGCCCCGCAGGGGACGCTGGTACTGTTGAAATCAAGCCTAGCATTATAAAATAAATAAGCAACAAGGCTGGCGGCCCCCCGGTGATGAGAAGGATGCTGGCATTTTGCAAGGATGAAGTAGCGCAAGAAAGAAAGCAAAGAAAAAGAAAAAAAGATATGCGTGCAGTTGTGCAAGGGAATGGAAAAAAGGCATAGAGGAGAGTGACCCCTGCTGGTGGAAGGAAGGAAAAAGCAAAAGCCTACAGCACCTGGTATTCCCAGGCGGTCTCCCATCCAAGTACTAACCAGGCCCGACCCTGCTTAGCTTCCGAGATCAGACGAGATCGGGCGTGTTCAGGGTGGTGTGGCCGTAGGCAGAGACAATCCTCTCACTTGCTGCTCTTCTACTTTGCAGTCTGGCTGCCGGCTGGCCTTTCCAGTGCTCAGCAAGAGGCCCTTTTGTGCTTTGTTTTTCCTTCACTTTCTTGCTGGCTCCCTTAAAGGGGCTGTAGACCGACCGCCCCGCTCAGACCCGCTGAGCTCACTGACTGACAGCCGCGCTCTCCACGTGACGTCATCGCCGCAGCCGCTGACCGGGAGCAGCGGCGAGACCGGCCGGTGGACCCGGGTAGGGTGAGTAAAGCGCGCTTTGTTTCTGTCTAATAGCCTGCATCCGGGGATTCCTTTCACTGTCTGCAGCGCGCCACACCTAGGAAGGGCACACGCACACATACAAGCGAGCACGCAGGCACGCATGCATGCTCACACGTGGCCAGACCCCTATTTGCCCCTGCAACCTCTCCGCCACCATGCCTCAGACTCTCCTGTCTGTCTTATTATTTCCGGGCCTTAGCAGGAAAAAAAAACCCATTCCCTTCCGCTCCTCCTTTGCACTGAGCTCAGCTCCTGGGCAGCCGTCTGATTGATTGGATTAGCTACACAAACTTATTTGCAGAGGAAGACGTTACTTCTGCTGGCCCACAGTAGGCGGCCGGTCGGCCGGCCTGCCTCCAAAACCATCCCCTGGGCACTTGCTGAAAGCCTGGCCCCTTCACGGCCCGGGCTGCTTTTAACGCCATCGTTTCCAGACAGCGGGCTGCGGGCTCAATTAGGACTTCTAGCCGCAGCAAGGAGCCGGGCATGAGGCCTGCATCGAGGAGGGGTGTGGGGTAGCGTCCTTATTTGCGAACTGGCTCAGAGGCCTCGGTGGGGCTTGGTTGGGGCTTCCAGCTCTAGGTTACGTAAAGTCGGTGTCTGGCAAGACGCGGCTCCGTGCTAGCCGAGCTGGGCAAGAGGGCTAAAAGGTCATCCAAAACAGCCTACAGCACCCGGTGGTCCCAGGAGGTCTCCCTTCCAAGTACTGGCCGAGCCCAACCCTGCTTTGCTTCCGAGAGCGGACAAGATCGGGCGTAACCAGGGTGGTATGGCCAGTAGACGCTCTGTGGCCCATCGCCCGGCCAGCCTTCCTCAGACTCTCGTGGCGAGAACTCTGGCCGTGCGGGGGCGGGCTCCGAAGGGCCGATGCGAAGCCTGGGCCGCCTCTGCAACCGCTGTTTGTTGAGCAGTGAAACACCCGCCGCAGCAGCGCCCTGAGCACCAAGTGTGACTAAAAATGGCTGGACGCAGGGTCTCGTGCAGGCTAAACCGTTAATCGGAAAGAGCAAGCCGGCTCGACCGGCATCTTGGGGCGGAGCGAGACGTCCGGGAGCGAACGAAGGAAGAGGGTGAGTTGGTTGCGAGTGACTGTGAGCTGCTTTTGAGGGGGGTTGTGTTGCCTGCAAAGGTGTTTGACTTGCGCTGGGCTGTAAACTGGCCTGCAGGTTACCGGTGGCTGCCTCCAGCCCCGCAGGGGACGCTGGTACTGTTGAAATCAAGCCTAGCATAATAAAATAAATAAGCAACAAGGCTGGCGGCCCCCCGGTGATGAGAAGGATGCTGGCATTTTGCAAGGATGAAGTAGCGCAAGAAAGAAAGCAAGGAAAAAGAAAAAAAGATATGCGTGCAGTTGTGCAAGGGAATGGAAAAAAGGCATAGAGGAGAGTGACCCCTGCTGGTGGAAGGAAGGAAAAAGCAAAAGCCTACAGCACCTGGTATTCCCAGGCGGTCTCCCATCCAAGTACTAACCAGGCCCGACCCTGCTTAGCTTCCGAGATCAGACGAGATCGGGCGTGTTCAGGGTGGTGTGGCCGTAGGCAGAGACAAGCCTCTCACTTGCTGCTCTTCTACTTTGCAGTCTGGCTGCCGGCTGGCCTTTCCAGTGCTCAGCAAGAGGCCCTTTTGTGCTTTGTTTTTCCTTCACTTTCTTGCTGGCTCCCTTAAAGGGGCTGTAGACCGACCGCCCCGCTCAGACCCGCTGAGCTCACTGACTGACAGCCGCGCTCTCCACGTGACGTCATCGCCGCAGCCGCTGACCGGGAGCAGCGGCGAGACCGGCCGGTGGACCCGGGTAGGGTGAGTAAAGCGCGCTTTGTTTCTGTCTAATAGCCTGCATCCGGGGATTCCTTTCACTGTCTGCAGCGCGCCACACCTAGGAAGGGCACACGCACACATACAAGCGAGCACGCAGGCACGCATGCATGCTCACACGTGGCCAGACCCCTATTTGCCCCTGCAACCTCTCCGCCACCATGCCTCAGACTCTCCTGTCTGTCTTATTATTTCCGGGCCTTAGAAGGAAAAAAAAACCCATTCCCTTCCGCTCCTCCTTTGCACTGAGCTCAGCTCCTGGGCAGCCGTCTGATTGATTGGATTAGCTACACAAACTTATTTGCAGAGGAAGACGTTACTTCTGCTGGCCCACAGTAGGCGGCCGGTCGGCCGGCCTGCCTCCAAAACCATCCCCTGGGCACTTGCTGAAAGCCTGGCCCCTTCACGGCCCGGGCTGCTTTTAACGCCATCGTTTCCAGACAGCGGGCTGCGGGCTCAATTAGGACTTCTAGCCGCAGCAAGGAGCCGGGCATGAGGCCTGCATCGAGGAGGGGTGTGGGGTAGCGTCCTTATTTGCGAACTGGCTCAGAGGCCTCGGTGGGGCTTGGTTGGGGCTTCCAGCTCTAGGCTACGTAAAGTCGGTGTCTGGCAAGACGCGGCTCCGTGCTAGCCGAGCTGGGCAAGAGGGCTAAAAGGTCATCCAAAACAGCCTACAGCACCCGGTGGTCCCAGGAGGTCTCCCTTCCAAGTACTGGCCGAGCCCAACCCTGCTTTGCTTCCGAGAGCGGACGAGATCGGGCGTAACCAGGGTGGTATGGCCAGTAGACGCTCTGTGGCCCATCGCCCGGCCAGCCTTCCTCAGACTCTCGTGGCGAGAACTCTGGCCGTGCGGGGGCGGGCTCCGAAGGGCCGATGCGAAGGCTGGGCCGCCTCTGCAACCGCTGTTTGTTGAGCAGTGAAACACCCGCCGCAGCAGCGCCCTGAGCACCAAGTGTGACTAAAAATGGCTGGACGCAGGGTCTCGTGCAGGCTAAACCGTTAATCGGAAAGAGCAAGCTGGCTCGACCGGCATCTTGGGGCGGAGCGCGACGTCCGGGAGCGAACGAAGGAAGAGGGTGAGTTGGTTGCGAGTGACTGTGAGCTGCTTTTGAGGGGGGTCGTGTTGCCTGCAAAGGTGTTTGACTTGCGCTGGGCTGTAAACTGGCCTGCAGGTTACCGGTGGCTGCCTCCAGCCCCGCAGGGGACGCTGGTACTGTTGAAATCAAGCCTAGCATTATAAAATAAATAAGCAACAAGGCTGGCGGCCCCCCGGTGATGAGAAGGATGCTGGCATTTTGCAAGGATGAAGTAGCGCAAGAAAGAAAGCAAAGAAAAAGAAAAAAAGATATGCGTGCAGTTGTGCAAGGGAATGGAAAAAAGGCATAGAGGAGAGTGACCCCTGCTGGTGGAAGGAAGGAAAAAGCAAAAGCCTACAGCACCTGGTATTCCCAGGCGGTCTCCCATCCAAGTACTAACCAGGCCCGACCCTGCTTAGCTTCCGAGATCAGACGAGATCGGGCGTGTTCAGGGTGGTGTGGCCGTAGGCAGAGACAAGCCTCTCACTTGCTGCTCTTCTACTTTGCAGTCTGGCTGCCGGCTGGCCTTTCCAGTGCTCAGCAAGAGGCCCTTTTGTGCTTTGTTTTTCCTTCACTTTCTTGCTGGCTCCCTTAAAGGGGCTGTAGACCGACCGCCCCGCTCAGACCCGCTGAGCTCACTGACTGACAGCCGTGCTCTCCACGTGACGTCATCGCCGCAGCCGCTGACCGGGAGCAGCGGCGAGACCGGCCGGTGGACCCGGGTAGGGTGAGTAAAGCGCGCTTTGTTTCTGTCTAATAGCCTGCATCCGGGGATTCCTTTCACTGTCTGCAGCGCGCCACACCTAGGAAGGGCACACGCACACATACAAGCGAGCACGCAGGCACGCATGCATGCTCACACGTGGCCAGACCCCTATTTGCCCCTGCAACCTCTCCGCCACCATGCCTCAGACTCTCCTGTCTGTCTTATTATTTCCGGGCCTTAGCAGGAAAAAAAACCCATTCCCTTCCGCTCCTCCTTTGCACTGAGCTCAGCTCCTGGGCAGCCGTCTGATTGATTGGATTAGCTACACAAACTTATTTGCAGAGGAAGACGTTACTTCTGCTGGCCCACAGTAGGCGGCCGGTCGGCCGGCCTGCCTCCAAAACCATCCCCTGGGCACTTGCTGAAAGCCTGGCCCCTTCACGGCCCGGGCTGCTTTTAACGCCATCGTTTCCAGACAGCGGGCTGCGGGCTCAATTAGGACTTCTAGCCGCAGCAAGGAGCCGGGCATGAGGCCTGCATCGAGGAGGGGTGTGGGGTAGCGTCCTTATTTGCGAACTGGCTCAGAGGCCTCGGTGGGGCTTGGTTGGGGCTTCCAGCTCTAGGTTACGTAAAGTCGGTGTCTGGCAAGACGCGGCTCCGTGCTAGCCGAGCTGGGCAAGAGGGCTAAAAGGTCATCCAAAACAGCCTACAGCACCCGGTGGTCCCAGGAGGTCTCCCTTCCAAGTACTGGCCGAGCCCAACCCTGCTTTGCTTCCGAGAGCGGACGAGATCGGGCGTAACCAGGGTGGTATGGCCAGTAGATGCTCTGGGGCCCATCGCCCGGCCAGCCTTCCTCAGACTCTCGTGGCGAGAACTCTGGCCGTGCGGGGGCGGGCTCCGAAGGGCCGATGCGAAGGCTGGGCCGCCTCTGCAACCGCTGTTTGTTGAGCAGTGAAACACCCGCCGCAGCAGCGCCCTGAGCACCAAGTGTGACTAAAAATGGCTGGACGCAGGGTCTCGTGCAGGCTAAACCGTTAATCGGAAAGAGCAAGCCGGCTCGACCGGCATCTTGGGGCGGAGCGAGACGTCCGGGAGCGAACGAAGGAAGAGGGTGAGTTGGTTGCGAGTGACTGTGAGCTGCTTTTGAGGGGGGTCGTGTTGCCTGCAAAGGTGTTTGACTTGCGCTGGGCTGTAAACTGGCCTGCAGGTTACCGGTGGCTGCCTCCAGCCCCGCAGGGGACGCTGGTACTGTTGAAATCAAGCCTAGCATTATAAAATAAATAAGCAACAAGGCTGGCGGCCCCCCGGTGATGAGAAGGATGCTGGCATTTTGCAAGGATGAAGTAGCGCAAGAAAGAAAGCAAAGAAAAAGAAAAAAAGATATGCGTGCAGTTGTGCAAGGGAATGGAAAAAAGGCATAGAGGAGAGTGACCCCTGCTGGTGGAAGGAAGGAAAAAGCAAAAGCCTACAGCACCTGGTATTCCCAGGCGGTCTCCCATCCAAGTACTAACCAGGCCCGACCCTGCTTAGCTTCCGAGATCAGACGAGATCGGGCGTGTTCAGGGTGGTGTGGCCGTAGGCAGAGACAATCCTCTCACTTGCTGCTCTTCTACTTTGCAGTCTGGCTGCCGGCTGGCCTTTCCAGTGCTCAGCAAGAGGCCCTTTTGTGCTTTGTTTTTCCTTCACTTTCTTGCTGGCTCCCTTAAAGGGGCTGTAGACCGACCGCCCCGCTCAGACCCGCTGAGCTCACTGACTGACAGCCGCGCTCTCCACGTGACGTCATCGCCGCAGCCGCTGACCGGGAGCAGCGGCGAGACCGGCCGGTGGACCCGGGTAGGGTGAGTAAAGCGCGCTTTGTTTCTGTCTAATAGCCTGCATCCGGGGATTCCTTTCACTGTCTGCAGCGCGCCACACCTAGGAAGGGCACACGCACACATACAAGCGAGCACGCAGGCACGCATGCATGCTCACACGTGGCCAGACCCCTATTTGCCCCTGCAACCTCTCCGCCACCATGCCTCAGACTCTCCTGTCTGTCTTATTATTTCCGGGCCTTAGCAGGAAAAAAAAACCCATTCCCTTCCGCTCCTCCTTTGCACTGAGCTCAGCTCCTGGGCAGCCGTCTGATTGATTGGATTAGCTACACAAACTTATTTGCAGAGGAAGACGTTACTTCTGCTGGCCCACAGTAGGCGGCCGGTCGGCCGGCCTGCCTCCAAAACCATCCCCTGGGCACTTGCTGAAAGCCTGGCCCCTTCACGGCCCGGGCTGCTTTTAACGCCATCGTTTCCAGACAGCGGGCTGCGGGCTCAATTAGGACTTCTAGCCGCAGCAAGGAGCCGGGCATGAGGCCTGCATCGAGGAGGGGTGTGGGGTAGCGTCCTTATTTGCGAACTGGCTCAGAGGCCTCGGTGGGGCTTGGTTGGGGCTTCCAGCTCTAGGTTACGTAAAGTCGGTGTCTGGCAAGACGCGGCTCCGTGCTAGCCGAGCTGGGCAAGAGGGCTAAAAGGTCATCCAAAACAGCCTACAGCACCCGGTGGTCCCAGGAGGTCTCCCTTCCAAGTACTGGCCGAGCCCAACCCTGCTTTGCTTCCGAGAGCGGACAAGATCGGGCGTAACCAGGGTGGTATGGCCAGTAGACGCTCTGTGGCCCATCGCCCGGCCAGCCTTCCTCAGACTCTCGTGGCGAGAACTCTGGCCGTGCGGGGGCGGGCTCCGAAGGGCCGATGCGAAGCCTGGGCCGCCTCTGCAACCGCTGTTTGTTGAGCAGTGAAACACCCGCCGCAGCAGCGCCCTGAGCACCAAGTGTGACTAAAAATGGCTGGACGCAGGGTCTCGTGCAGGCTAAACCGTTAATCGGAAAGAGCAAGCCGGCTCGACCGGCATCTTGGGGCGGAGCGAGACGTCCGGGAGCGAACGAAGGAAGAGGGTGAGTTGGTTGCGAGTGACTGTGAGCTGCTTTTGAGGGGGGTCGTGTTGCCTGCAAAGGTGTTTGACTTGCGCTGGGCTGTAAACTGGCCTGCAGGTTACCGGTGGCTGCCTCCAGCCCCGCAGGGGACGCTGGTACTGTTGAAATCAAGCCTAGCATTATAAAATAAATAAGCAACAAGGCTGGCGGCCCCCCGGTGATGAGAAGGATGCTGGCATTTTGCAAGGATGAAGTAGCGCAAGAAAGAAAGCAAAGAAAAAGAAAAAAAGATATGCGTGCAGTTGTGCAAGGGAATGGAAAAAAGGCATAGAGGAGAGTGACCCCTGCTGGTGGAAGGAAGGAAAAAGCAAAAGCCTACAGCACCTGGTATTCCCAGGCGGTCTCCCATCCAAGTACTAACCAGGCCCGACCCTGCTTAGCTTCCGAGATCAGACGAGATCAGGCGTGTTCAGGGTGGTGTGGCCGTAGGCAGAGACAAGCCTCTCACTTGCTGCTCTTCTACTTTGCAGTCTGGCTGCCGGCTGGCCTTTCCAGTGCTCAGCAAGAGGCCCTTTTGTGCTTTGTTTTTCCTTCACTTTCTTGCTGGCTCCCTTAAAGGGGCTGTAGACCGACCGCCCCGCTCAGACCCGCTGAGCTCACTGACTGACAGCCGCGCTCTCCACGTGACGTCATCGCCGCAGCCGCTGACCGGGAGCAGCGGCGAGACCGGCCGGTGGACCCGGGTAGGGTGAGTAAAGCGCGCTTTGTTTCTGTCTAATAGCCTGCATCCGGGGATTCCTTTCACTGTCTGCAGCGCGCCACACCTAGGAAGGGCACACGCACACATACAAGCGAGCACGCAGGCACGCATGCATGCTCACACGTGGCCAGACCCCTATTTGCCCCTGCAACCTCTCCGCCACCATGCCTCAGACTCTCCTGTCTGTCTTATTATTTCCGGGCCTTAGAAGGAAAAAAAAACCCATTCCCTTCCGCTCCTCCTTTGCACTGAGCTCAGCTCCTGGGCAGCCGTCTGATTGATTGGATTAGCTACACAAACTTATTTGCAGAGGAAGACGTTACTTCTGCTGGCCCACAGTAGGCGGCCGGTCGGCCGGCCTGCCTCCAAAACCATCCCCTGGGCACTTGCTGAAAGCCTGGCCCCTTCACGGCCCGGGCTGCTTTTAACGCCATCGTTTCCAGACAGCGGGCTGCGGGCTCAATTAGGACTTCTAGCCGCAGCAAGGAGCCGGGCATGAGGCCTGCATCGAGGAGGGGTGTGGGGTAGCGTCCTTATTTGCGAACTGGCTCAGAGGCCTCGGTGGGGCTTGGTTGGGGCTTCCAGCTCTAGGCTACGTAAAGTCGGTGTCTGGCAAGACGCGGCTCCGTGCTAGCCGAGCTGGGCAAGAGGGCTAAAAGGTCATCCAAAACAGCCTACAGCACCCGGTGGTCCCAGGAGGTCTCCCTTCCAAGTACTGGCCGAGCCCAACCCTGCTTTGCTTCCGAGAGCGGACGAGATCGGGCGTAACCAGGGTGGTATGGCCAGTAGACGCTCTGTGGCCCATCGCCCGGCCAGCCTTCCTCAGACTCTCGTGGCGAGAACTCTGGCCGTGCGGGGGCGGGCTCCGAAGGGCCGATGCGAAGGCTGGGCCGCCTCTGCAACCGCTGTTTGTTGAGCAGTGAAACACCCGCCGCAGCAGCGCCCTGAACACCAAGTGTGACTAAAAATGGCTGGACGCAGGGTCTCGTGCAGGCTAAACCGTTAATCGGAAAGAGCAAGCCGGCTCGACCGGCATCTTGGGGCGGAGCGCGACGTCCGGGAGCGAACGAAGGAAGAGGGTGAGTTGGTTGCGAGTGACTGTGAGCTGCTTTTGAGGGGGGTCGTGTTGCCTGCAAAGGTGTTTGACTTGCGCTGGGCTGTAAACTGGCCTGCAGGTTACCGGTGGCTGCCTCCAGCCCCGCAGGGGACGCTGGTACTGTTGAAATCAAGCCTAGCATTATAAAATAAATAAGCAACAAGGCTGGCGGCCCCCCGGTGATGAGAAGGATGCTGGCATTTTGCAAGGATGAAGTAGCGCAAGAAAGAAAGCAAAGAAAAAGAAAAAAAGATATGCGTGCAGTTGTGCAAGGGAATGGAAAAAAGGCATAGAGGAGAGTGACCCCTGCTGGTGGAAGGAAGGAAAAAGCAAAAGCCTACAGCACCTGGTATTCCCAGGCGGTCTCCCATCCAAGTACTAACCAGGCCCGACCCTGCTTAGCTTCCGAGATCAGACGAGATCGGGCGTGTTCAGGGTGGTGTGGCCGTAGGCAGAGACAAGCCTCTCACTTGCTGCTCTTCTACTTTGCAGTCTGGCTGCCGGCTGGCCTTTCCAGTGCTCAGCAAGAGGCCCTTTTGTGCTTTGTTTTTCCTTCACTTTCTTGCTGGCTCCCTTAAAGGGGCTGTAGACCGACCGCCCCGCTCAGACCCGCTGAGCTCACTGACTGACAGCCGCGCTCTCCACGTGACGTCATCGCCGCAGCCGCTGACCGGGAGCAGCGGCGAGACCGGCCGGTGGACCCGGGTAGGGTGAGTAAAGCGCGCTTTGTTTCTGTCTAATAGCCTGCATCCGGGGATTCCTTTCACTGTCTGCAGCGCGCCACACCTAGGAAGGGCACACGCACACATACAAGCGAGCACGCAGGCACGCATGCATGCTCACACGTGGCCAGACCCCTATTTGCCCCTGCAACCTCTCCGCCACCATGCCTCAGACTCTCCTGTCTGTCTTATTATTTCCGGGCCTTAGCAGGAAAAAAAACCCATTCCCTTCCGCTCCTCCTTTGCACTGAGCTCAGCTCCTGGGCAGCCGTCTGATTGATTGGATTAGCTACACAAACTTATTTGCAGAGGAAGACGTTACTTCTGCTGGCCCACAGTAGGCGGCCGGTCGGCCGGCCTGCCTCCAAAACCATCCCCTGGGCACTTGCTGAAAGCCTGGCCCCTTCACGGCCCGGGCTGCTTTTAACGCCATCGTTTCCAGACAGCGGGCTGCGGGCTCAATTAGGACTTCTAGCCGCAGCAAGGAGCCGGGCATGAGGCCTGCATCGAGGAGGGGTGTGGGGTAGCGTCCTTATTTGCGAACTGGCTCAGAGGCCTCGGTGGGGCTTGGTTGGGGCTTCCAGCTCTAGGTTACGTAAAGTCGGTGTCTGGCAAGACGCGGCTCCGTGCTAGCCGAGCTGGGCAAGAGGGCTAAAAGGTCATCCAAAACAGCCTACAGCACCCGGTGGTCCCAGGAGGTCTCCCTTCCAAGTACTGGCCGAGCCCAACCCTGCTTTGCTTCCGAGAGCGGACGAGATCGGGCGTAACCAGGGTGGTATGGCCAGTAGATGCTCTGGGGCCCATCGCCCGGCCAGCCTTCCTCAGACTCTCGTGGCGAGAACTCTGGCCGTGCGGGGGCGGGCTCCGAAGGGCCGATGCGAAGGCTGGGCCGCCTCTGCAACCGCTGTTTGTTGAGCAGTGAAACACCCGCCGCAGCAGCGCCCTGAGCACCAAGTGTGACTAAAAATGGCTGGACGCAGGGTCTCGTGCAGGCTAAACCGTTAATCGGAAAGAGCAAGCCGGCTCGACCGGCATCTTGGGGCGGAGCGAGACGTCCGGGAGCGAACGAAGGAAGAGGGTGAGTTGGTTGCGAGTGACTGTGAGCTGCTTTTGAGGGGGGTTGTGTTGCCTGCAAAGGTGTTTGACTTGCGCTGGGCTGTAAACTGGCCTGCAGGTTACCGGTGGCTGCCTCCAGCCCCGCAGGGGACGCTGGTACTGTTGAAATCAAGCCTAGCATAATAAAATAAATAAGCAACAAGGCTGGCGGCCCCCCGGTGATGAGAAGGATGCTGGCATTTTGCAAGGATGAAGTAGCGCAAGAAAGAAAGCAAGGAAAAAGAAAAAAAGATATGCGTGCAGTTGTGCAAGGGAATGGAAAAAAGGCATAGAGGAGAGTGACCCCTGCTGGTGGAAGGAAGGAAAAAGCAAAAGCCTACAGCACCTGGTATTCCCAGGCGGTCTCCCATCCAAGTACTAACCAGGCCCGACCCTGCTTAGCTTCCGAGATCAGACGAGATCGGGCGTGTTCAGGGTGGTGTGGCCGTAGGCAGTGACAAGCCTCTCACTTGCTGCTCTTCTACTTTGCAGTCTGGCTGCCGGCTGGCCTTTCCAGTGCTCAGCAAGAGGCCCTTTTGTGCTTTGTTTTTCCTTCACTTTCTTGCTGGCTCCCTTAAAGGGGCTGTAGACCGACCGCCCCGCTCAGACCCGCTGAGCTCACTGACTGACAGCCGCGCTCTCCACGTGACGTCATCGCCGCAGCCGCTGACCGGGAGCAGCGGCGAGACCGGCCGGTGGACCCGGGTAGGGTGAGTAAAGCGCGCTTTGTTTCTGTCTAATAGCCTGCATCCGGGGATTCCTTTCACTGTCTGCAGCGCGCCACACCTAGGAAGGGCACACGCACACATACAAGCGAGCACGCAGGCACGCATGCATGCTCACACGTGGCCAGACCCCTATTTGCCCCTGCAACCTCTCCGCCACCATGCCTCAGACTCTCCTGTCTGTCTTATTATTTCCGGGCCTTAGCAGGAAAAAAAAACCCATTCCCTTCCGCTCCTCCTTTGCACTGAGCTCAGCTCCTGGGCAGCCGTCTGATTGATTGGATTAGCTACACAAACTTATTTGCAGAGGAAGACGTTACTTCTGCTGGCCCACAGTAGGCGGCCGGTCGGCCGGCCTGCCTCCAAAACCATCCCCTGGGCACTTGCTGAAAGCCTGGCCCCTTCACGGCCCGGGCTGCTTTTAACGCCATCGTTTCCAGACAGCGGGCTGCGGGCTCAATTAGGACTTCTAGCCGCAGCAAGGAGCCGGGCATGAGGCCTGCATCGAGGAGGGGTGTGGGGTAGCGTCCTTATTTGCGAACTGGCTCAGAGGCCTCGGTGGGGCTTGGTTGGGGCTTCCAGCTCTAGGTTACGTAAAGTCGGTGTCTGGCAAGATGCGGCTCCGTGCTAGCCGAGCTGGGCAAGAGGGCTAAAAGGTCATCCAAGACAGCCTACAGCACCCGGTGGTCCCAGGAGGTCTCCCTTCCAAGTACTGGCCGAGCCCAACCCTGCTTTGCTTCCGAGAGCGGACGAGATCGGGCGTAACCAGGGTGGTATGGCCAGTAGACGCTCTGTGGCCCATCGCCCGGCCAGCCTTCCTCAGACTCTCGTGGCGAGAACTCTGGCCGTGCGGGGGCGGGCTCCGAAGGGCCGATGCGAAGGCTGGGCCGCCTCTGCAACCGCTGTTTGTTGAGCAGTGAAACACCCGCCGCAGCAGCGCCCTGAGCACCAAGTGTGACTAAAAATGGCTGGACGCAGGGTCTCGTGCAGGCTAAACCGTTAATCGGAAAGAGCAAGCCGGCTCGACCGGCATCTTGGGGCGGAGCGAGACGTCCGGGAGCGAACGAAGGAAGAGGGTGAGTTGGTTGCGAGTGACTGTGAGCTGCTTTTGAGGGGGGTCGTGTTGCCTGCAAAGGTGTTTGACTTGCGCTGGGCTGTAAACTGGCATGCAAGTTACCGGTGGCTGCCTCCAGCCCCGCAGGGGACGCTGGTACTGTTGAAATGAAGCCTAGCATTATAAAATAAATAAGCAACAAGGCTGGCGGCCCCCCGGTGATGAGAAGGATGCTGGCATTTTGCAAGGATGAAGTAGCGCAAGAAAGAAAGCAAGGAAAAAGAAAAAAAGATATGCGTGCAGTTGTGCAAGGGAATGGAAAAAAGGCATAGAGGAGAGTGACCCCTGCTGGTGGAAGGAAGGAAAAAGCAAAAGCCTACAGCACCTGGTATTCCCAGGCGGTCTCCCATCCAAGTACTAACCAGGCCCGACCCTGCTTAGCTTCCGAGATCAGACGAGATCGGGCGTGTTCAGGGTGGTGTGGCCGTAGGCAGAGACAAGCCTCTCACTTGCTGCTCTTCTACTTTGCAGTCTGGCTGCCGGCTGGCCTTTCCAGTGCTCAGCAAGAGGCCCTTTTGTGCTTTGTTTTTCCTTCACTTTCTTGCTGGCTCCCTTAAAGGGGCTGTAGACCGACCGCCCCGCTCAGACCCGCTGAGCTCACTGACTGACAGCCGCGCTCTCCACGTGACGTCATCGCCGCAGCCGCTGACCGGGAGCAGCGGCGAGACCGGCCGGTGGACCCGGGTAGGGTGAGTAAAGCGCGCTTTGTTTCTGTCTAATAGCCTGCATCCGGGGATTCCTTTCACTGTCTGCAGCGCGCCACACCTAGGAAGGGCACACGCACACATACAAGCGAGCACGCAGGCACGCATGCATGCTCACACGTGGCCAGACCCCTATTTGCCCCTGCAACCTCTCCGCCACCATGCCTCAGACTCTCCTGTCTGTCTTATTATTTCCGGGCCTTAGCAGGAAAAAAAAACCCATTCCCTTCCGCTCCTCCTTTGCACTGAGCTCAGCTCCTGGGCAGCCGTCTGATTGATTGGATTAGCTACACAAACTTATTTGCAGAGGAAGACGTTACTTCTGCTGGCCCACAGTAGGCGGCCGGTCGGCCGGCCTGCCTCCAAAACCATCCCCTGGGCACTTGCTGAAAGCCTGGCCCCTTCACGGCCCGGGCTGCTTTTAACGCCATCGTTTCCAGACAGCGGGCTGCGGGCTCAATTAGGACTTCTAGCCGCAGCAAGGAGCCGGGCATGAGGCCTGCATCGAGGAGGGGTGTGGGGTAGCGTCCTTATTTGCGAACTGGCTCAGAGGCCTCGGTGGGGCTTGGTTGGGGCTTCCAGCTCTAGGTTACGTAAAGTCGGTGTCTGGCAAGACGCGGCTCCGTGCTAGCCGAGCTGGGCAAGAGGGCTAAAAGGTCATCCAAAACAGCCTACAGCACCCGGTGGTCCCAGGAGGTCTCCCTTCCAAGTAATGGCCGAGCCCAACCCTGCTTTGCTTCCGAGAGCGGATAAGATCGGGCGTAACCAGGGTGGTATGGCCAGTAGACGCTCTGTGGCCCATCGCCCGGCCAGCCTTCCTCAGACTCTCGTGGCGAGAACTCTGGCCGTGCGGGGGCGGGCTCCGAAGGGCCGATGCGAAGGCTGGGCCGCCTCTGCAACCGCTGTTTGTTGAGCAGTGAAACACCCGCCGCAGCAGCGCCCTGAGCACCAAGTGTGACTAAAAATGGCTGGACGCAGGGTCTCGTGCAGGCTAAACCGTTAATCGGAAAGAGCAAGCCGGCTCGACCGGCATCTTGGGGCGGAGCGAGACGTCCGGGAGCGAACGAAGGAAGAGGGTGAGTTGGTTGCGAGTGACTGTGAGCTGCTTTTGAGGGGGGTCGTGTTGCCTGCAAAGGTGTTTGACTTGCGCTGGGCTGTAAACTGGCCTGCAGGTTACCGGTGGCTGCCTCCAGCCCCGCAGGGGACGCTGGTACTGTTGAAATCAAGCCTAGCATAATAAAATAAATAAGCAACAAGGCTGGCGGCCCCCCGGTGATGAGAAGGATGCTGGCATTTTGCAAGGATGAAGTAGCGCAAGAAAGAAAGCAAAGAAAAAGAAAAAAAGATATGCGTGCAGTTGTGCAAGGGAATGGAAAAAAGGCATAGAGGAGAGTGACCCCTGCTGGTGGAAGGAAGGAAAAAGCAAAAGCCTACAGCACCTGGTATTCCCAGGCGGTCTCCCATCCAAGTACTAACCAGGCCCGACCCTGCTTAGCTTCCGAGATCAGACGAGATCGGGCGTGTTCAGGGTGGTGTGGCCGTAGGCAGAGACAAGCCTCTCACTTGCTGCTCTTCTACTTTGCAGTCTGGCTGCCGGCTGGCCTTTCCAGTGCTCAGCAAGAGGCCCTTTTGTGCTTTGTTTTTCCTTCACTTTCTTGCTGGCTCCCTTAAAGGGGCTGTAGACCGACCGCCCCGCTCAGACCCGCTGAGCTCACTGACTGACAGCCGCGCTCTCCACGTGACGTCATCGCCGCAGCCGCTGACCGGGAGCAGCGGCGAGACCGGCCGGTGGACCCGGGTAGGGTGAGTAAAGCGCGCTTTGTTTCTGTCTAATAGCCTGCATCCGGGGATTCCTTTCACTGTCTGCAGCGCGCCACACCTAGGAAGGGCACACGCACACATACAAGCGAGCACGCAGGCACGCATGCATGCTCACACGTGGCCAGACCCCTATTTGCCCCTGCAACCTCTCCGCCACCATGCCTCAGACTCTCCTGTCTGTCTTATTATTTCCGGGCCTTAGCAGGAAAAAAAAACCCATTCCCTTCCGCTCCTCCTTTGCACTGAGCTCAGCTCCTGGGCAGCCGTCTGATTGATTGGATTAGCTACACAAACTTATTTGCAGAGGAAGACGTTACTTCTGCTGGCCCACAGTAGGCGGCCGGTCGGCCGGCCTGCCTCCAAACCCATCCCCTGGGCACTTGCTGAAAGCCTGGCCCCTTCACGGCCCGGGCTGCTTTTAACGCCATCGTTTCCAGACAGCGGGCTGCGGGCTCAATTAGGACTTCTAGCCGCAGCAAGGAGCCGGGCATGAGGCCTGCATCGAGGAGGGGTGTGGGGTAGCGTCCTTATTTGCGAACTGGCTCAGAGGCCTCGGTGGGGCTTGGTTGGGGCTTCCAGCTCTAGGTTACGTAAAGTCGGTGTCTGGCAAGACGCGGCTCCGTGCTAGCCGAGCTGGGCAAGAGGGCTAAAAGGTCATCCAAAACAGCCTACAGCACCCGGTGGTCCCAGGAGGTCTCCCTTCCAAGTACTGGCCGAGCCCAACCCTGCTTTGCTTCCGAGAGCGGACGAGATCGGGCGTAACCAGGGTGGTATGGCCAGTAGACGCCCTGGGGCCCATCGCCCGGCCAGCCTTCCTCAGACTCTCGTGGCGAGAACTCTGGCCGTGCGGGGGCGGGCTCCGAAGGGCCGATGCGAAGGCTGGGCCGCCTCTGCAACCGCTGTTTGTTGAGCAGTGAAACACCCGCCGCAGCAGCGCCCTGAGCACCAAGTGTGACTAAAAATGGCTGGACGCAGGGTCTCGTGCAGGCTAAACCGTTAATCGGAAAGAGCAAGCCGGCTCGACCGGCATCTTGGGGCGGAGCGAGACGTCCGGGAGCGAACGAAGGAAGAGGGTGAGTTGGTTGCGAGTGACTGTGAGCTGCTTTTGAGGGGGGTCGTGTTGCCTGCAAAGGTGTTTGACTTGCGCTGGGCTGTAAACTGGCCTGCAGGTTACCGGTGGCTGCCTCCAGCCCCGCAGGGGACGCTGGTACTGTTGAAATCAAGCCTAGCATTATAAAATAAATAAGCAACAAGGCTGGCGGCCCCCCGGTGATGAGAAGGATGCTGGCATTTTGCAAGGATGAAGTAGCGCAAGAAAGAAAGCAAAGAAAAAGAAAAAAAGATATGCGTGCAGTTGTGCAAGGGAATGGAAAAAAGGCATAGAGGAGAGTGACCCCTGCTGGTGGAAGGAAAAAGCAAAAGCCTACAGCACCTGGTATTCCCAGGCGGTCTCCCATCCAAGTACTAACCAGGCCCGACCCTGCTTAGCTTCCGAGACCAGGCGTGTTCAGGGTGGTGTGGCCGTAGGCAGAGACAAGCCTCTCACTTGCTGCTCTTCTACTTTGCAGTCTGGCTGCCGGCTGGCCTTTCCAGTGCTCAGCAAGAGGCCCTTTTGTGCTTTGTTTTTCCTTCACTTTCTTGCTGGCTCCCTTAAAGGGGCTGTAGACCGACCGCCCCGCTCAGACCCGCTGAGCTCACTGACTGACAGCCGCGCTCTCCACGTGACGTCATCGCCGCAGCCGCTGACCGGGAGCAGCGGCGAGACCGGCCGGTGGACCCGGGTAGGGTGAGTAAAGCGCGCTTTGTTTCTGTCTAATAGCCTGCATCCGGGGATTCCTTTCACTGTCTGCAGCGCGCCACACCTAGGAAGGGCACACGCACACATACAAGCGAGCACGCAGGCACGCATGCATGCTCACACGTGGCCAGACCCCTATTTGCCCCTGCAACCTCTCCGCCACCATGCCTCAGACTCTCCTGTCTGTCTTATTATTTCCGGGCCTTAGCAGGAAAAAAAAACCCATTCCCTTCCGCTCCTCCTTTGCACTGAGCTCAGCTCCTGGGCAGCCGTCTGATTGATTGGATTAGCTACACAAACTTATTTGCAGAGGAAGACGTTACTTCTGCTGGCCCACAGTAGGCGGCCGGTCGGCCGGCCTGCCTCCAAAACCATCCCCTGGGCACTTGCTGAAAGCCTGGCCCCTTCACGGCCCGGGCTGCTTTTAACGCCATCGTTTCCAGACAGCGGGCTGCGGGCTCAATTAGGACTTCTAGCCGCAGCAAGGAGCCGGGCATGAGGCCTGCATCGAGGAGGGGTGTGGGGTAGCGTCCTTATTTGCGAACTGGCTCAGAGGCCTCGGTGGGGCTTGGTTGGGGCTTCCAGCTCTAGGTTACGTAAAGTCGGTGTCTGGCAAGACGCGGCTCCGTGCTAGCCGAGCTGGGCAAGAGGGCTAAAAGGTCATCCAAAACAGCCTACAGCACCCGGTGGTCCCAGGAGGTCTCCCTTCCAAGTACTGGCCGAGCCCAACCCTGCTTTGCTTCCGAGAGCGGACGAGATCGGGCGTAACCAGGGTGGTATGGCCAGTAGACGCCCTGGGGCCCATCGCCCGGCCAGCCTTCCTCAGACTCTCGTGGCGAGAACTCTGGCCGTGCGGGGGCGGGCTCCGAAGGGCCGATGCGAAGGCTGGGCCGCCTCTGCAACCGCTGTTTGTTGAGCAGTGAAACACCCGCCGCAGCAGCGCCCTGAGCACCAAGTGTGACTAAAAATGGCTGGACGCAGGGTCTCGTGCAGGCTAAACCGTTAATCGGAAAGAGCAAGCCGGCTCGACCGGCATCTTGGGGCGGAGCGAGACGTCCGGGAGCGAACGAAGGAAGAGGGTGAGTTGGTTGCGAGTGACTGTGAGCTGCTTTTGAGGGGGGTCGTGTTGCCTGCAAAGGTGTTTGACTTGCGCTGGGCTGTAAACTGGCCTGCAGGTTACCGGTGGCTGCCTCCAGCCCCGCAGGGGACGCTGGTACTGTTGAAATCAAGCCTAGCATTATAAAATAAATAAGCAACAAGGCTGGCGGCCCCCCGGTGATGAGAAGGATGCTGGCATTTTGCAAGGATGAAGTAGCGCAAGAAAGAAAGCAAAGAAAAAGAAAAAAAGATATGCGTGCAGTTGTGCAAGGGAATGGAAAAAAGGCATAGAGGAGAGTGACCCCTGCTGGTGGAAGGAAAAAGCAAAAGCCTACAGCACCTGGTATTCCCAGGCGGTCTCCCATCCAAGTACTAACCAGGCCCGACCCTGCTTAGCTTCCGAGACCAGGCGTGTTCAGGGTGGTGTGGCCGTAGGCAGAGACAATCCTCTCACTTGCTGCTCTTCTACTTTGCAGTCTGGCTGCCGGCTGGCCTTTCCAGTGCTCAGCAAGAGGCCCTTTTGTGCTTTGTTTTTCCTTCACTTTCTTGCTGGCTCCCTTAAAGGGGCTGTAGACCGACCGCCCCGCTCAGACCCGCTGAGCTCACTGACTGACAGCCGCGCTCTCCACGTGACGTCATCGCCGCAGCCGCTGACCGGGAGCAGCGGCGAGACCGGCCGGTGGACCCGGGTAGGGTGAGTAAAGCGCGCTTTGTTTCTGTCTAATAGCCTGCATCCGGGGATTCCTTTCACTGTCTGCAGCGCGCCACACCTAGGAAGGGCACACGCACACATACAAGCGAGCACGCAGGCACGCATGCATGCTCACACGTGGCCAGACCCCTATTTGCCCCTGCAACCTCTCCGCCACCATGCCTCAGACTCTCCTGTCTGTCTTATTATTTCCGGGCCTTAGCAGGAAAAAAAAACCCATTCCCTTCCGCTCCTCCTTTGCACTGAGCTCAGCTCCTGGGCAGCCGTCTGATTGATTGGATTAGCTACACAAACTTATTTGCAGAGGAAGACGTTACTTCTGCTGGCCCACAGTAGGCGGCCGGTCGGCCGGCCTGCCTCCAAAACCATCCCCTGGGCACTTGCTGAAAGCCTGGCCCCTTCACGGCCCGGGCTGCTTTTAACGCCATCGTTTCCAGACAGCGGGCTGCGGGCTCAATTAGGACTTCTAGCCGCAGCAAGGAGCCGGGCATGAGGCCTGCATCGAGGAGGGGTGTGGGGTAGCGTCCTTATTTGCGAACTGGCTCAGAGGCCTCGGTGGGGCTTGGTTGGGGCTTCCAGCTCTAGGTTACGTAAAGTCGGTGTCTGGCAAGACGCGGCTCCGTGCTAGCCGAGCTGGGCAAGAGGGCTAAAAGGTCATCCAAGACAGCCTACAGCACCCGGTGGTCCCAGGAGGTCTCCCTTCCAAGTACTGGCCGAGCCCAACCCTGCTTTGCTTCCGAGAGCGGACGAGATCGGGCGTAACCAGGGTGGTATGGCCAGTAGACGCTCTGTGGCCCATCGCCCGGCCAGCCTTCCTCAGACTCTCGTGGCGAGAACTCTGGCCGTGCGGGGGCGGGCTCCGAAGGGCCGATGCGAAGGCTGGGCCGCCTCTGCAACCGCTGTTTGTTGAGCAGTGAAACACCCGCCGCAGCAGCGCCCTGAGCACCAAGTGTGACTAAAAATGGCTGGACGCAGGGTCTCGTGCAGGCTAAACCGTTAATCGGAAAGAGCAAGCCGGCTCGACCGGCATCTTGGGGCGGAGCGAGACGTCCGGGAGCGAACGAAGGAAGAGGGTGAGTTGGTTGCGAGTGACTGTGAGCTGCTTTTGAGGGGGGTCGTGTTGCCTGCAAAGGTGTTTGACTTGCGCTGGGCTGTAAACTGGCCTGCAGGTTACCGGTGGCTGCCTCCAGCCCCGCAGGGGACGCTGGTACTGTTGAAATCAAGCCTAGCATTATAAAATAAATAAGCAACAAGGCTGGCGGCCCCCCGGTGATGAGAAGGATGCTGGCATTTTGCAAGGATGAAGTAGCGCAAGAAAGAAAGCAAGGAAAAAGAAAAAAAGATATGCGTGCAGTTGTGCAAGGGAATGGAAAAAAGGCATAGAGGAGAGTGACCCCTGCTGGTGGAAGGAAAAAGCAAAAGCCTACAGCACCTGGTATTCCCAGGCGGTCTCCCATCCAAGTACTAACCAGGCCCGACCCTGCTTAGCTTCCGAGATCAGACGAGATCGGGCGTGTTCAGGGTGGTGTGGCCGTAGGCAGAGACAAGCCTCTCACTTGCTGCTCTTCTACTTTGCAGTCTGGCTGCCGGCTGGCCTTTCCAGTGCTCAGCAAGAGGCCCTTTTGTGCTTTGTTTTTCCTTTACTTTCTTGCTGGCTCCCTTAAAGGGGCTGTAGACCGACCGCCCCGCTCAGACCCGCTGAGCTCACTGACTGACAGCCGCGCTCTCCACGTGACGTCATCGCCGCAGCCGCTGACCGGGAGCAGCGGCGAGATCGGCCGGTGGACCCGGGTAGGGTGAGTAAAGGCGCTTTGTTTCTGTCTAATAGCCTGCATCCGGGGATTCCTTTCACTGTCTGCAGCGCGCCACACCTAGGAAGGGCACAGGCACACATACAAGCGAGCACGCAGGCACGCATGCATGCTCACACGTGGCCAGACCCCTATTTGCCCCTGCAACCTCTCCGCCACCATGCCTCAGACTCTCCTGTCTGTCTTATTATTTCCGGGCCTTAGCAGGAAAAAAAAACCCATTCCCTTCCGCTCCTCCTTTGCACTGAGCTCAGCTCCTGGGCAGCCGTCTGATTGATTGGATTAGCTACACAAACTTATTTGCAGAGGAAGACGTTACTTCTGCTGGCCCACAGTAGGCGGCCGGTCGGCCGGCCTGCCTCCAAAACCATCCCCTGGGCACTTGCTGAAAGCCTGGCCCCTTCACGGCCCGGGCTGCTTTTAACGCCATCGTTTCCAGACAGCGGGCTGCGGGCTCAATTAGGACTTCTAGCCGCAGCAAGGAGCCGGGCATGAGGCCTGCATCGAGGAGGGGTGTGGGGTAGCGTCCTTATTTGCGAACTGGCTCAGAGGCCTCGGTGGGGCTTGGTTGGGGCTTCCAGCTCTAGGTTACGTAAAGTCGGTGTCTGGCAAGACGCGGCTCCGTGCTAGCCGAGCTGGGCAAGAGGGCTAAAAGGTCATCCAAAACAGCCTACAGCACCCGGTGGTCCCAGGAGGTCTCCCTTCCAAGTACTGGCCGAGCCCAAACCTGCTTTGCTTCCGAGAGCGGACAAGATCGGGCGTAACCAGGGTGGTATGGCCAGTAGACGCTCTGTGGCCCATCGCCCGGCCAGCCTTCCTCAGACTCTCGTGGCGAGAACTCTGGCCGTGCGGGGGCGGGCTCCGAAGGGCCGATGCGAAGGCTGGGCCGCCTCTGCAACCGCTGTTTGTTGAGCAGTGAAACACCCGCCGCAGCAGCGCCCTGAGCACCAAGTGTGACTAAAAATGGCTGGACGCAGGGTCTCGTGCAGGCTAAACCGTTAATCGGAAAGAGCAAGCCGGCTCGACCGGCATCTTGGGGCGGAGCGAGACGTCCGGGAGCGAACGAAGGAAGAGGGTGAGTTGGTTGCGAGTGACTGTGAGCTGCTTTTGAGGGGGGTCGTGTTGCCTGCAAAGGTGTTTGACTTGCGCTGGGCTGTAAACTGGCCTGCAGGTTACCGGTGGCTGCCTCCAGCCCCGCAGGGGACGCTGGTACTGTTGAAATCAAGCCTAGCATTATAAAATAAATAAGCAACAAGGCTGGCGGCCCCCCGGTGATGAGAAGGATGCTGGCATTTTGCAAGGATGAAGTAGCGCAAGAAAGAAAGCAAGGAAAAAGAAAAAAAGATATGCGTGCAGTTGTGCAAGGGAATGGAAAAAAGGCATAGAGGAGAGTGACCCCTGCTGGTGGAAGGAAAAAGCAAAAGCCTACAGCACCTGGTATTCCCAGGCGGTCTCCCATCCAAGTACTAACCAGGCCCGACGCTGCTTAGCTTCCGAGATCAGACGAGATCGGGCGTGTTCAGGGTGGTGTGGCCGTAGGCAGAGACAAGCCTCTCACTTGCTGCTCTTCTACTTTGCAGTCTGGCTGCCGGCTGGCCTTTCCAGTGCTCAGCAAGAGGCCCTTTTGTGCTTTGTTTTTCCTTTACTTTCTTGCTGGCTCCCTTAAAGGGGCTGTAGACCGACCGCCCCGCTCAGACCCGCTGAGCTCACTGACTGACAGCCGCGCTCTCCACGTGACGTCATCGCCGCAGCCGCTGACCGGGAGCAGCGGCGAGATCGGCCGGTGGACCCGGGTAAGGTGAGTAAAGGCGCTTTGTTTCTGTCTAATAGCCTGCATCCGGGGATTCCTTTCACTGTCTGCAGCGCGCCACACCTAGGAAGGGCACAGGCACACATACAAGCGAGCACGCAGGCACGCATGCATGCTCACACGTGGCCAGACCCCTATTTGCCCCTGCAACCTCTCCGCCACCATGCCTCAGACTCTCCTGTCTGTCTTATTATTTCCGGGCCTTAGCAGGAAAAAAAAACCCATTCCCTTCCGCTCCTCCTTTGCACTGAGCTCAGCTCCTGGGCAGCCGTCTGATTGATTGGATTAGCTACACAAACTTATTTGCAGAGGAAGACGTTACTTCTGCTGGCCCACAGTAGGCGGCCGGTCGGCCGGCCTGCCTCCAAAACCATCCCCTGGGCACTTGCTGAAAGCCTGGCCCCTTCACGGCCCGGGCTGCTTTTAACGCCATCGTTTCCAGACAGCGGGCTGCGGGCTCAATTAGGACTTCTAGCCGCAGCAAGGAGCCGGGCATGAGGCCTGCATCGAGGAGGGGTGTGGGGTAGCGTCCTTATTTGCGAACTGGCTCAGAGGCCTCGGTGGGGCTTGGTTGGGGCTTCCAGCTCTAGGTTACGTAAAGTCGGTGTCTGGCAAGACGCGGCTCCGTGCTAGCCGAGCTGGGCAAGAGGGCTAAAAGGTCATCCAAAACAGCCTACAGCACCCGGTGGTCCCAGGAGGTCTCCCTTCCAAGTACTGGCCGAGCCCAAACCTGCTTTGCTTCCGAGAGCGGACAAGATCGGGCGTAACCAGGGTGGTATGGCCAGTAGACGCTCTGTGGCCCATCGCCCGGCCAGCCTTCCTCAGACTCTCGTGGCGAGAACTCTGGCCGTGCGGGGGCGGGCTCCGAAGGGCCGATGCGAAGGCTGGGCCGCCTCTGCAACCGCTGTTTGTTGAGCAGTGAAACACCCGCCGCAGCAGCGCCCTGAGCACCAAGTGTGACTAAAAATGGCTGGACGCAGGGTCTCGTGCAGGCTAAACCGTTAATCGGAAAGAGCAAGCCGGCTCGACCGGCATCTTGGGGCGGAGCGAGACGTCCGGGAGCGAACGAAGGAAGAGGGTGAGTTGGTTGCGAGTGACTGTGAGCTGCTTTTGAGGGGGGTCGTGTTGCCTGCAAAGGTGTTTGACTTGCGCTGGGCTGTAAACTGGCCTGCAGGTTACCGGTGGCTGCCTCCAGCCCCGCAGGGGACGCTGGTACTGTTGAAATCAAGCCTAGCATTATAAAATAAATAAGCAACAAGGCTGGCGGCCCCCCGGTGATGAGAAGGATGCTGGCATTTTGCAAGGATGAAGTAGCGCAAGAAAGAAAGCAAAGAAAAAGAAAAAAAGATATGCGTGCAGTTGTGCAAGGGAATGGAAAAAAGGCATAGAGGAGAGTGACCCCTGCTGGTGGAAGGAAGGAAAAAGCAAAAGCCTACAGCACCTGGTATTCCCAGGCGGTCTCCCATCCAAGTACTAACCAGGCCCGACCCTGCTTAGCTTCCGAGATCAGACGAGATCGGGCGTGTTCAGGGTGGTGTGGCCGTAGGCAGAGACAAGCCTCTCACTTGCTGCTCTTCTACTTTGCAGTCTGGCTGCCGGCTGGCCTTTCCAGTGCTCAGCAAGAGGCCCTTTTGTGCTTTGTTTTTCCTTTACTTTCTTGCTGGCTCCCTTAAAGGGGCTGTAGACCGACCGCCCCGCTCAGACCCGCTGAGCTCACTGACTGACAGCCGCGCTCTCCACGTGACGTC